>NC_059439.1:9759111-10085111 GCF_021028975.2 Sphaerodactylus townsendi | reverse complement strand
AGATTAGAATAAAACAAACCCAGTTCTCCAAATTAGAATAAAACAAATGACTGCAAGAAACAGAGGTTAGGACCACAACAACAACAACAACAGTGTTTATTTCACCAGGAGAGACACAGCAGAACAACAGGTAATACAGATGTGTCATCACAGGTGAGTTGATCATGCAGCCTGGGGGAGAGGGAACTTTGGATCAGGGAACAGGTATGCAAACAGCTATTGTGCAAAAGATGCACAGGCGCATGAGAGGTCCTTGTTGGGAAAGTGTGTGCGTTAAATTAACAGAGGTAAATGGGAAGATGCAGGAATCCCTTTTTTAAAAAAAAACCAGCCAGACAAATCAACATGTTATCCCAAATATAAGAGTACCAAAGGTGATAGGAGAAGAGGGAGTCAAAATCTAATCTCATTACCAGCATTATCAGAGATTCAGAGGACACAAAGGGCAGCCAATGTTTTCATCAGTGTACTAGGAAGATGGAGGATGAACGAGAAATCTCAGGGTGCAACCAATTCTGGACAACTCACAGTGCACTCCTAACCAGAATTACTCTAAAGGACTGAGGAGGACATACACTCTTCTTAGGACTACATCGTAAGGAAAGCGACAGGGAGCAGGCTTGACAAATCAGAAAAAACACAGGAGTGGATTCAGAGCTCTGCTGGAACCTGGCCTGCATTCTTTACCCTTTCAGCATGACAATCAGGACTGAATCTTTTTGAAGAAAACTGGGGGGGGGGGGCGCAGGAGAAACACCTCATTGCACCTGAGCAAGAGATAGTTATACGGTGACACAGCATGCGCAGACATCTGAGAATGCCAAAGCGGGCAGCGGAAAAGCAAATGGACACACCCAGCAGCCCTGCTTTGTTCTGCTAGTTGTCTTGACTGGCAAGAGGGCCCACAGTCCACGAAAAGGGACTTCTGAGAAACAAGCTGCCTACGTTGCCTTCGGGGACTAAGCAAAGGGGGCGGTTCATACGGCGAGGGGGAGAACATCAGCTTGCATGGCCTTAAATAAAGTCAGCGCTCCTTGGTCATCAACCCACCCATCTCTTTCGGAAAGGATTCCAATACCCCAGAATCCAACAACTGCTCTAGAAGCTGCACCAAGATGCTGCCAAAGCGAGCCCTTCTTTCTCCTTCGGAACTCCACGGCACCCTGCTCTAATGGATTTGTGTCCTGTGTGGATACACAGGAGAGGGGGAAGAGGATCACACAAAGTCAGAAACTGGGAGAGACCTCTACATGCTACACAGTTTACAAGCAGTTTTCAATGGCTCCTCCTTCCCAAACTTCTCTTGGCAAAGTTGGGAATTGTCATTCTTTGAGGGCAATTTGGATCTTCTCGCCCCCACAGAGCAACAGTCTCCAGGTTCTACGGGGAACAGGGGAAGGAATCCGTGCAGTTTATCAGTAGAGTAAACATGCTGAACATCCAAGTGAAGAAAGAGTCCCCAGCCTTCCTGATCTACAGGAGGGGGGGGCATAGAGAGGGGATGTTGAGCTCATTTCTCCCACCGAGGTCTCCCCCAAACGCTTGCCCAAGATGCCAACCACAAACCATCCAGCAGCTTCAGAGATGGCTCAAGCATATCCCCTTCCTGCTGGCTGCTGCCCCTTCCTCGTGGAAGATCTCACTGCAGGGCTGCAGCTGGCATCTCTCCCACTGGTAGAGCCCCCTGAAGGTGTGAGGTTGTATACACGGCTTCCCCTCTGGCCACCACCTTGTCCAGCCCCAGCCGCTGCAGTTTCTCCACCAGATTCATACTGAAGACACTGTTTCGTCTCTTCTTGGCTTCCCTCTGCAGCAGCAAACTCGATCGCAAACCCCATTTGGCTAGACCATCCCAGCGGCAGTGCCGCAGCGAAGCCCAGGAAGGAGACAGCCAACACAAGGAGCTGGGGGCTTCTGCAAAGCCAGACGGGGCCACCACTGACATGGCTGTGCTCTGCGCTGAAATGCCTCGCTCTGCCAGCAGAGTTGCCAGTCCAAGAGAAGAATCCTGTGGCAGATTGCGGATGGGCTCTTCCTGCAGGGGGAGCTGGGGAGGGGGGCTCAGCCCCGCATGGGGCTCACGAGAGGACATAACTGTATTATGAAGACTGTGGAAAGCAGGGGGGAAAAAGCAAAAACAGAGTCAGTGCAAAGAACTGGGAACATGAAAAGTTGCATTTCAATAGGTGCTGAACTGCACAGAACTGCGTAGGTCAGTGAGACTCACTCGGTGGTTGGTGGAGAGCCATTTGTATAAGCCAAAAGACCCCCATTTGCTTCCACTCCTTGCATGGGGCTAGCCCAGGGGTAGGGAACCTGCGGCTCTCCAGATGTTCAGGAACTACAATTCCCATCAGCCTCTGTCAGCATGGCCAATTGGCCATGCTGGTAGGGGCTGATGGGAATTGTAGTTCCTGAACATCTGGAGAGCCGCAGGTTCCCTACCCCTGGGCTAGAATGTCAGGAAGGCTCACAGCTTAGTTGCTCCTCCAGCAGCAGCTGTTTCAAGGTGGGAACCACCTTCCAGCTACAACCTCCACCAGACAAGGGCTTTGCCCATGTCCCTGAAACATGACAGGTGCCATGCACATTGGGGAACACATGTGCTCCAGAAGCCATGAGTGGCTCTCAAGATACTGAGGCCCCTCCCGCATATGCAGAATAATGCACTTTCAATGCACTCTGAAGCTGGATTTTACTGTGCGGATTAACAATATCCACTTGCAAACAATTTTAAAAGTGGATTGAATGTGCATTATTTTGCATGTGCAGAAGGGGCCTGAGTGTCACCGGCATAGGTGCTGAACAGCACACCATGGAATGGTCCAGAACAACATGCTCAGTGCCTCTTTGGCTGATCTCTCACAAGTTCAAGGATAGGTGTGTCTGTCACTCAGAAGCTGCGGCCTCAGAAGACAGATATTGCCCTTCATTTCAAAGTCCATTCATGGAACCTTGAATCCACCACTTTAAACAGCATCTCGCGGCAACATGTTTCTGAAGATGCCAACTGTAGATGCGGGTGAAACGTGGGGAGCGAAAACTACCAGACCTTGGCCACACACCCTGGGAAACCCACAGCAGCCAGTTGATTCGGGCTGTGAAAGCTTTCAACAATACATCCCAGAGTCGATCCTTGTCGTTTGTGGATTCACGATTTGGAATTTCACTGATTTATGGTCTGTTCAAGTGTTCAGGTCCACTTTGTTTTCATTCCCGCTGCACCATCGTTGTGAACATGTTAAATTTTGCAGTAAATTTGGTTTTTTGCCACTGGAGGGCAGCACCCGCTGCAAACTGCCAGGTCCTCCTGTTTTGGCCTTGCCTCAGCAAGTAAAAGTGGCAAAATGCTCCATTCCATGCTCAAAGCGTCCCCTCCCATTCACCCACTGCTACCTTGGTGAATTGTGCCCTGCATAAGCATGCCAGCTGGCTACTTTATGTGATGCAAAAGATATTAGAAAAAGATATTAGCTTTGTTTTTAGCCATGAGGAAAATTGGTACCAGCTGGCAGTTTCTCAGCATTTCTGTTTGTGCTCAGGGTCAAACCCAGCAGGAACTCAACTTCATGCTTAGAGGTTTCTGCAAACAATATCTCGACCCAACTGTTCCCCTTGATTTAAATTTATTTTTAAAAGACTGTGTAAGATCTGAATATTTTGCAGATCTTCATAATCTCAGCATGGCATTTACTTGTCCGCTTTCAGACAATGCCAACAGAACGATCGGCTGGAAGAGACTCCCGGTCTCCACTGGCCTTATGCTTGTGCATTCTGTGGGGAACCTGTAGTGGAAGACATTCCACATTATATTTTATGCTGCCCTCTGTATAAAGAACCCAGAGCCAAATTTCTTGCTGCAATGTTAATGGGACTAAAATTTTGTTCTGACCTTGAGAAATTGATGCTTCTTTTGTCTGATATAGACCCATTTATTTCACACAGAGCTCCACTTTTTGGCCTGGTTTCTAGAATATTACGATCCAAAATACTAGATTATAGAAAATTTTTACAAACTGAAAGCTATTTACCATGTGTTAGTGGGTTTCATTGTGCAATATCTTTGGATATTTTATACAAGGTATTTGATTTGTACTTCATATATTTAACCTTTATATTTATTTTGTTATATTTTGCATTTTATCTGTTTTGACTTATTGTGATGGCCAGAACTATATACTGTACAATAAAAATCTACTAACCGGAAGTTCTGGACACAGAACTCCTGGAGCATGTTTCGTTTGGTCCTTGTAGTGACCACCACCGAGTCAAGAAACTGACTGGAGCTGCGCCGCACAACACTTTGTGAAAACAAGCCCCCAGGCAGAGACCTGCTAACGCTCAAACACCAGTAATGCCCCCAAATCTCTCTTCTTGCCTCACTCATATACCATCAATTTTTCTCCTTCTCTAGCCAAGCACCCTAATTTCAGTAGTCATGAATGTGTTCAGCATGCTTGTTAGTTGTCCCCAACCCCAGGAGCTCAAAGGAGTGAAGAGAGGAGATACCAAATCCTGAGGAAGAGAAAGCACCCCCACACTTTTAACTACATGCCACAATGTTAGTACCTGTTAGCTATGAAAAAGCAGACGGATTAGCACTAAGGTGTGGTTTCGGAAGAGATTAATGGGTTAAATCTGGGGATGCCCAAAGGCTGTGTGTAGCTGCACCCCTCCACAAGGCCTCCTGGGGATACGCTGGGGAAAGCTCTGCAGATCAATACTGGAAAAATAGTCCATGCTAGAGATGATCCTGTGTCTAAAAACAGTCAGGGCGCTTCCACTAATTTTAAAAAAGCCTCTTCCAATTTGGCAAGTTTAATAAACAATTGTAGGATGTTATTTACAGTGTTCAATTGCTAGTATTAAGTGAGTTGTACCCACATGCCTCATATGGGGTGGGGGAAAAATATCTCTCCAAATTGGGTAAGCTGATAGATTTCCTCCTTTTTGACAGCGCCTTTTCCAATCCAAAATGGTCCCGAGGAGCCCGCCAGTATAGCATATGTTTTCTCAGTGGGGCAAATAGTGGGTTATCAGGGCAGTCTCGGGATGAAAACACAAAGTTGGAGGGGAGCAGAAACTGACATCCCTTTTTATCCTGATCCAAATTGAGCAACACACGCCAGAGAATTAAATTCTGAATACAGGACTCTGAGACTGGGCCTGCTGATAGTACATGTCACAAGAATGGCGTAATGTGTGAATTGGCTCCACTGCAGTGGTGGGATTCAGCAGGTTCACACCACTTCGGCAAAACCGGTTGTTAAAATGGTGCTTGTAAACAACCGGTTGTTAAATTATTTGAACCCCACCACTGCTCCACTGCAAGTGGGGTAGGGACTGCCTTATTCTCATAGGAAGAGTTCTTGAGAAGTTCTCCAGCTGCTAGGCTGAAGATCCCAATTAAGATCATGACGAATGCTCAGGATATCCAGTGCTTTTGGCATCTCACAGTGGAAAACAAAAAGGAAACGAAGGCACCAAAGTCAGCCAGGTGGGCAGGGCAGCTCATTCAGCCTCTGATTGGTGGCCCCCAGATGGACATTTGTCATCTTCCCATCATTTCCCAAAAGCATATGCTGGCTGGAGGAGGAAGAGAAGACAGACCCAACCACTTAAAGGCTCATGGGAACTCATTTCTTAGGTTTATCATTTAAGGTGGAGCCACATCATTTGGGAGGAACCAGTTCTCGGTGGGAGGAGCCTTCCCTGTCCTTTCCAAAATTTCCATGGGCTAGTCAGAGTTTAATTTGAACTGGTCTCAGCCCCAGCTGCTGCTCAAATGCCAGAGCTTAGAACACGTGAGGCAGGAAGAATGCCTCTGAGCATTCAAACTTCCACAGACTTCACAGTTGTGGATTAGAAGTCAAATATGAGGGCATAAACGTTCCAAAACCAAAACAAAGTCCAGGACCACTTCTCCTGGAAAGAACTGGTGATTTCTAATTTCTGTGATTCCCAATTCCTTCCCTCCCACTAGCAAAAGGGTGCCAAAGAACCCCTTTTCCACAAGCCAGCATTGCTCTGGTTAGAGTAAACTGAAGGGGGAAGTGATGCTATCTTGCCCTGCTCTTCCCATGTGGGACATAGGGAAGAGAGGGAGGAGTTTCTTACTTCGGAGCCCCCATCTGTACACCAAGAGCGTCGGGACAGGCCCGTACCTGGAGCAGAAGTGCCTAGAAGTCTGGATTCAAATTGGGGCAGGGAAGCGGAGATGGAAGGAGACAGGTTAAAAACACCAAACTCTCACGCACAAGAGGGAAACCCTCCCATGGTGGTGATGGGCTGGGAGAAGACAGGATGGAAAGTGAGCCGAAGAAACCACAGCATGCTTACCTGGGTGTCACCATGGTGACCTCGTTGCTAGGATGCAAGATGCAACAGGTGGTGATGGTGAAAGTTGGCGGGGTCTGGGGCAAATTGTTAACGGAGTGGAAGACTGAAACGGACACGAAAACGAAGGGTTAATGAGTGGGGGCGGGGAGAGAGATGGTTGGACAGACAGATGCCTGCATGCCTATGGAAAGTGGGAGGATGGGAAAGAAGCCCCCTTTCTCCATCCTCAACAGCCTTGATTTTTCACAAGGTGACACTCAGGAAAAACCTTACTGCCAGGAAGCTGCAGCCAGGTGCAGTGGCCAGCTTGTTAAGCACACTGGCTTATGAGAGAGAAGTTCTGTGGGTGGGGTGTGTGTTGAGACTTCAAGTCTAACAACAGATGGGTTCCCTGAATCAGTGCGTACCTGGGCAAACTGGAGCCCTGGGCAAAACCTGAGTTTGATGCCCCCCCCCCCATGGGCGGCCACCCTCCCCCACCGTGACCAAACAAAGATTTTTTCCACCAGGTCGTTTCAAAGTCACCATCACATTATAGAACATGCCCCAACTCACAAATCTGAACACAGCAGAAATATTTTTTGAAAACATTTTCAAAATGCTTTCAAAATGTTTTATTACTGCTATGAAAACATTTTATGGTGTTGTATCCAGTCGCCCCAGTTAGGGGAAACAGCATCACTTTCAATGTTATTTAAACTGGGGACCCCAGATTCTCCCTTTAAGGTGGATTTAAAAGGAGAATCTGGGCTCCCTATTTTAAACAAGTGATTCTGGAATCAACCTTCAAGCAGCATTATTTTCAATGATGTTTAAACTAGGGAGTCCAGATTCTCCTTTTAAATTCACCTTAAAGGGAGAATCTGGGGTCCCCAGTTTAGACAACATTGAAAGTGATGCTGTTTTGGGGTGGATTATCCCCCACCCTGAAACAGCATCACTTTCAATGTTTAAACTGGGGACCTCAGATTTGCCCTTTAAATCCATGCCGATTTATTAGGCATTGAGAGAATAAAAGAAAGAAAGAAAACAAGCACTGGCAGGAAGGGGGTGGATTTAAAAGGAAAACCTGGGGAAATTTAGGGGGTGCCTGCTGTCAGGGGTGCAATTATTAAGATAGCAGCACCAAAATTTCAGAGTATCTTCATGAGACCCTACTGATGATACCACCCAGGTTTGGTGAAGTTTGGTTCAGGGGGTGCAAAGTTATGGACCCTCAAATGTGTAGCCCCCATCTCCTATAAGCTCCCATTGGAAACAATGGGGGACGGGGGCACTCCTTTTGGGAGTCCATAACTTTGGACTCCCTAAACCAAACCTCACCAAACCTGGGTGATATCATCAGGAGAGTCTCCCGAAAAATCCCTGAAATTTTGGTGCTGCTAGCCTAAAAACTACGCCCTCTGCAGGCCAAAAACAGAAAAATACTGAAAATACAAAAAATCCCACAAACGAACCAGCAGTTTTTACGCCCCCCAAAAGGCGGCGCCCTGGTCAACTGCCCACTTTGCCCAATGGGAGGAACGCCTCTGCCCTCAGTGACTAAAAAAGAAAGCCATCAAAATGGCAAGGGGCTGAAAATAAAGGTTAGACAGATTTGTGAAGGACAAATCATTTCAAAAGCCATCAGCCATGACAAACAGCCACAGAAATTTGCTGTGTGATTCTAGCAATTATTGTGATGGGGCTGTTAGTATAGACACTGATGTTGTTTTGATAACTTAACTTTGGCTAGATTCATGAATGGAACATCTTTGGGGCCTGGACAAACTTCCCCTGCCCTCCCCTCGGTTGTTGGCTGAAACCAGAAAGGGCCGCCGAGGGGGCCATTGTCAGGTGTGAACTGGGAGAAATCCAACCCAACATCAGCTAGTTTGGGTTGCCTCAGAAATGAAACAAAATTCACAAACTTCAGATGCTCAGAGAACTATACACCTCACAAGCTCAAGGAAACATGGTAAAGTTGGGTTTCTTGCCAATAAACAACCACATACAAACTGGTTCGTTAATTTGGGTGCTGTGTGGTTTCCGGGCTGTATGGCCGTGTTCTAGCAGCATTCTCTCCTGACCGTTTATGCCAAATGCATCTTTGAAGGATCTGATGTTGGAAAGCAAGTGGAGTATATATCTGTCAGGGTGTGTGGGGAGTGTGTCCAGGGTGGGTGGGAAACCTTGTCTATATGAGTAACAAAGTGACAACCAGGTCAATAGTTGAGGGCATCTGAATAGAAGTATGAGTAACAATGAAGACTATAGCTTAGGAGTAACCTGTAGATAGCAAGGTCTGGTGGGAGCATCTGAATAAGTATCCTGGCCTGTTTCTTTTGTCTATGGTCATCCTGTGTTTGTGTGGAGCTGGTTTGACACAGTCTTGACCCTAGTATTTTTTCAACACTGGCAGCCAAGTTCTGTTCATTTTCAAGTTTCTTCCTTCCTGTTAGGTGTCCATGTGCTTATGGTTTCAATTGCTTCTCTGTGTAGTCTGGCCGTGTAGTGGCTTTCAAGTGGTCAAATTTCTGTTTTTTCAAATAATATTCTATGTCCAGGTTGGTTTTATCATGTGTTCTGCTATTGCTGATTTTCTGGCTGAAATAGTCTGCAGTGCTTTAAGTGTTCTTTGTCGTGTCACCAATGGCGCTCGTTTGGTGGTTCCTATGTAGACTTATTACAGCATGCTTGCATGGTATCGCGATGAATCCTGCAGTAGCTAGAGGATCCCTCTTATCCTTTGCTTGAACGTAGCATCTGTTGAATTTTTTCTTAGTGGGTCTGTAGATTTCAGTTTGTAGGTTGTGCTTCTTCATCCAGTTTTCCTATCGCGATCAGTGGTTCCCTTTGATGTATGGTAAGAACACCTTCCCCTCTAGATGGCTCTTTTATCTTTGTTCATGTGGCTTGTTCTTGGTGTACAGCCCTTCTGATTTCTGTATTAGAGTAGCTTAATTTAGCCTGTAGAGCCCTGTTTAGGGGTGGGATCTCAATTCATCTTGTAGGGAGGGTGAAGTCTCACAGATTCTGTTTTAGCGCCGGGATATAAAAACAAGGTTTGTATGGTGCTCCTTTTTTGCCCTGGATGGTGATCATTGGGCTTTTGTGTAGATATCTGTCTGTGAGTAGGTAGGTTTTCTGTATACTGTGTGTCCCAATTGCTGGTTTGGTTTTGGATGACTAAAACATCTAAAAAATGGTAGTTTTTCCTTCATTTTCTTTCTCCATAGTAAATTGGATGTTTGGGGTGGATCTTGTTGATATGGTCCAGGAACTTGTTTAGTTCTTCTTCTCCGTGGCTCCAAATGGTGAATGTGTGTCATCCACATAACGGAACCATATGGTGGAGCTTTTTGGTGCTGTTTTCAGGGCTTGCTTCTCAAAATGTTCCATATAAAGTGTAGTTACAGGGCTAAATGAAGGGCTACCCTTGGCTACCCCATCTTTTCTGGTTTCCATAGTATCTCATTATCCCGCAGGAAGTAGCTGGTAGCAGGAGACAATGTTGAGCAGTGGGCTGATGATGTCTTTTAGGGAATTTCTGGTTAATGAGTGTCATGGTGTCTGCTATGGGGACCTTGGTGAATAGGGACACCACATCAAAACTGATCAGTTTGTCATTGGTGTTGAGTTTGAGTTTGCTGATTTTTTCAATGAAGTGAGTTGAGTCCTTAATGTAATGTGTAGTAAGTCCAATATGGATTTGCAGTTGTGTGGCCAGAAACTTTGCCAGATCATATGTAGGAGATCCAATTGCACTCTAATGGAGTCTGGTGGGAAGTGGGATTCCTTGTGGATTTTTGGGAGTCCATAGAGTCTAGGAGGGTGAGCTTCAGATTTGCAGAGACGTTTGCGAATGATTGGATCAATTGAGGAGTTTTTAATCAAGGTGTTGGTTAATTCGTTAATTACTCAAGTTATCTTGTTCCTTCAGTATTCCTATAAAATTCTTAAATAGAGATGATGATGATGATGATGAAGACTTTAGATGTATACCTCGCCTTTCTTTCCTGTAAGGAGTCTCAAAGGGGCTGGCAAACTCCTTTTCCTTCCTTTCCCCACAACAAACACGCAAGTGGGGCTGGGAGAGTTCAGAGAGAACTGTGACTGGTCCAAGGTCACCCAGCAGGCATCATGGGTAGGAGCAAGGAAACAAATCCAGTTCATCAGATAAGAGTCCACCGCTCATGTGGGGGAGTGGGGAATCAAACCCCTTTCTCCAGATTAGAATCCACCGCTCTTAACCACAACACCATGCAGATCAATACTGCATCTCTCCAGGTCACTTCAAGTACAGTTCCTAGAATTCACTGGAAAACGTTATGACTATTGAGGCCAAATTATAGTCCTTGTGCTGATTGGATAATCACACAGACCCTAAAGTGCTGTTTTGCACTACCCTTAAACTCAACCTAGACTGTGGGGGATGGGGTTAGCTATCCGATTTGGGTCACTAGACCAATCTCATGGTCTCACTAAGGGCATGGAAAGGTATGAACACACACACTTGCCAACTTACTGAAAGAGTTGACAAGCAGAAGCAGAAATTGGTGAGACACACAATACCCATGTGGAGGTGGCTGACAAAATGGCTGCCCCAAGACTTTGGGCCAAGGCGACTCAAGGATATGGATTTGTGCACTCCCCAAACTTGGCAAACAGTTTTTTGGTGGTGTCCAGGTCTTTCCATACTGATCAGTCACATGAGAGAATCAGGTGGCCCCCACTCACCGCTGGGTCTCTCCTTGGCTTTGGTAGGAGTTGAGGTAGCGAGGGCAGGAAAGGCGCTCACGTCCACATCATCTTCCTCCAAGTCATTAAGGTTGTAGATCTCTTCCAGGTCTACATCAAGCTGCCGGAAGTCTTTGGTAAGCACGCCAGGCCGAGGGTCCAGAACGCCAGCCAGATTGGGCTGAGCGAGTTGCTGCCAGTGGTGGAGGGTCATGGAGCCTAAAAGTGGAAGAGAGGAAGTTCACTTTCTAACAATCATGAGGGACTATCAACCATCCTCTCACTCAGCTGTTGGTGGTGTCTCCCCTCCCCTCCCCCAGCAACATGGGAACCAGGCTTTGTATCTAAGACTCAGAGCAAGCTTCCAAGTGTCTGTCCCTTCCTCGATGCCAGGGGTCCCCAAGATTTGGCCCGTGGGCATCATGGTACCAACTGACTCCTTCCCTGGAAAGAAAGGCTTTAAGAAAGTAGGTGAGGCTATTTAGAGTTTTTGCCCAGCAGTGCTTCTGATTGACTGTACAGATATTTAAAAATGTTGCTGTGGAAGCTGCTGCCACCTTAGCTGAAGGATCTTAACTGTTTGACTGAAGGTAAAATGTGTGAACGCAACATTTTAAATCAATATGGCCATTTTAAAAGGCATTCTGTTAAACAGACCTTCTGCTTGACATGCTGAAGAATTACTACTATAGATTTGCACAACATTTTGTGGTTGGCTCTGCCGTCTGTGCATTGGTGCAATTCAAATAATTTAACAAGCAGTTCCGGTGGTGGGATTCAAATAATTTAACAACTGGTTGTTTACAAGCACCACTTTAACAACCAATTCTGCCAAACTGGTGCGAACCTGCTGAATCCCACCACTGCGTCTGTGGCAGCCATTTCTTGGTTAGGTTCACCCCCTGAAGCAGCCATTTTGTGGATATGCCGACCACCCTGTGTCAGAATTCTGAAAGTGTTCACAGCCTTAAAAAGGTTAGAAACTTCTCTTCTATATGAAGTTAAGAGCCTCTCTGGCAACCCAAGCCATTCCCAAGCCACATGAAAAATGAGCACTGCGTTTGTCTTCTTGTCTCTTGACATCGGAGTTCTTATGTAGGCAGTGCGGAGTCTATCAAGAAATCTGTGCAAGTTAAAAGCTGAACTGGGCCAACACTGCATTTATATGTGGAATTCAGTATTCTGATATCATTTTAAAAGACAAATCTATTGACCTTACAGCAACCAAACTAAAGCTCACAGCACCCGAGCTATTTCTGGTGAAACCTCAGTAGCAGACGTATACAGATCAAAATCAGTGGCCTAAATAGTCCAGTATTATCTCCTCATAATTGCCAATGGAGTATCTACCAACCTTTCTATCCGAGAGCTTTTTACACTGGAGACACCAAGGATTCAATCTGGCATCTCTGACATGGACTTTATGTGCTTATCCTCCTGAGCTACAACCCCCCTCCCCTGGTGAAGCCCCAGGGGGCTAAAAAGTGGCCTCAGTGACCTTCCACAAATTAGGTGGTGGTGGGGGGGGGGGGTCTCAGTATGACTCCATGTCTCTTCTGTGCTTAGCAAAATTACAGGACTGTTCCAAAGAAAGCTCATAGCAATCCAAACCAAACTAACACAAGAAAATATTACAAAGCACAATGTTGTTTCTTTTTCTACAGACTCTGAGAATGTACATGCATGCAAGTGTGTCTCATTTTAGACCAGGATGAAATAAGACGGCTGAATTATATCTTGAGAACTGCTTATTTTACTGCAGTCAAAATATCAAACGTTTCAGCATTTTCATTTTATTTATTTATTTATAATTAAATTTTTATACCACCCACCTCCAGAGGGCTCTGGGTGGTGTACAACATAAAACAAAATAACAGAGAACTCGATCAGAAAAAATTAATAGAAATATAGAACGGCTCTAACATTAAAATAACTAAACCCATTTAAAGTGCAGCAATAAACTATAGATAGCGTCCTTTTCCTTGCTTATCACAGCTTGTTTTTCCGGGGGGGGGGGGGGGGTCTCATGTTCTGCATGTGCTTTGCTCTCCCTAGTAGTTAATTTGATATCATACAGGTTTTTGTCAGGCATAAAAACCTGCAGTTTAAATCCACAGGAAGATATGTCACACATAAACCTGTGTGATATCAAATCGACCGCTAGAGGGAGCAAAATGTGAAACACTCCCCACCCCAGAAGGAACAGGAACTCACAAATAAGGAAAAGGTGAACATGGGAAAGCCCATCATCTCTTTGGTTTGGAGCCAGAATTTTCATTCCAAGTAATGGAGGAATCTCACTCCAAATCCAATGCAAGAGCCCTCAACAAGGATCTCTTCCATCCAAGCATGGTTGTTTGAACTGAAAGAAAACTACCATTAACTGGAAACTTCAGATCCAACACTTTATTTCGATCTCCCTGAAACAGGCCAAGTTGCATTGAAAGTTTTCAGAACAAAGAATCCACAGAGCAGCCCTTCCAAAGGAACCCACACACACACCACCACCGCCTCCGCCCTCTGGGTTTCTTGCTCCTTCTCACCTTCTAGAGGCTTGATGATCTGAAGTTTGTCAGGGAAGTATGAGAAAGAGCCCAGGGAGAAACCAGAGCCTCCAGAACTACCCGAATAGTTGGTGCCGGTGGAAGCCACACTCTCATTGGGGGTGAGGAAGCCGCTGGAGTCCTCTAGGTCCCGGGCCAAGCGTTTGAGCTTGCTCTCACGCTCCACCTCAAAGAACGAACGCTCCGTGCTGTGGCTTTCCTGGAGGGCAGACAAGCAACGGACGGCAGCTTCCAGGTCATGCTGGCCGGGGGTGCCGGAGGAAGTCCCAAGCTCCTCCTGACTGTAGCAAAGCAGAAGTGTTTATCACTCGCTGGGATCCACTATTTATTAGTTACTGCCATTAAAACCAGTACTTATGACATGGAATGGCTTCAAATAAAAGAGAGAGAGAGAGAGAGAGAGAGAGCGACCCACCCACAAAAAAACCCACACTGACCATCATTCTTCAACAAGTTTTGACACCAAAAGTAAGTCTTTCCCTTTCTTTTAATAGACAGATGGTTCACGGTTTTCTACCACCAGTGTATTTTAGGGTATAGGGAAGGAAAACATGGTTGGGGGGACAATTTGGTAAGATGCCTCCTCAATCCCAGTCTCAGCTTCTACCTTGCAAAGCAATATTTCGGGCTATAACAGGCCTATGCATTGTGTGACTCGCTGGCTAAGCATATCACCAGCTTATCTGTATCTGGTTATTTGAGTCTGATGCTACTCACAATATCAGTTTAGCTTGTCAATCAAAATTTTCCATATGGTTTACTTCTGTCAGGAAAAACACATTTTGCTCTGTTTATCTAAGCGTTCTTTCTAGTGCATCTTTAAGGAATGCATTTCCAAGTGTATGTTTCCAGACACTGCCTTCTGCCTAACTTTTTGGCAGATTTCATAAAATGCCTGTGAGGCAAAGGCTTTGCCCATCCAGCTATGATCAAGAAAATGATAATAACCATTATGTTTTCTACTGCCCTCTTTATTGAATCATAAAAAATAGGCTGCTGTGTCAATTTATAAATTTTTCCAGTTCTGAGAAGGAGTGAATTCAATTTTTACTGGCAGATCCATTCTGCTATGTTACTTAGCACATGGTTATTATGTCACCATCTATTAAAATTAGAAAGAAGTTAATATCCTCTGCTTAATAAGACTTTTAAATTTAAACTGAAGACTTAAGTTTTAAGCTGTGTTGAGTACTAGGCATATTTTAAATAGCGACTGGATGAAATTTATAGTGATGGGATGAAATTTATACTTTATACTTCTATTCTGATGCATTTTAATGTTATTTGCTGATAGCGTATTCTTGTGTGTGCCTATATCTGATGTTTATATTATCTCATGACTGATGGTTACATTAAATTTGTAAATTACCGGGCAGGTATATTTTGCAGCTTGATGAATGCTCAATAGCCTCACTGATCTTGCAGTTGCAGGCAGATGTACTCCAATGAACAGGTGTACTCTAACCTGGAGGAACTGGGTTTGATTCCCCGCTCTGCCGCTTGAGCTGTGGAGGCTTATGTGGGGAATTCAGATTAGCCTGTGCACTCCAACATACGGCAGCTGGGTGACCTTGGGCTAGTCACAGTTCTTCGGAGCACTCTCAGTCCCCCCCCCCCCCGCCACCTCACAGGGTGTTTGTTGGGGGGGGGGAGGGAGGGAAAGGAGATTGTCAGCCCCTTTGAGTCTCCTTCGAGGAGAGAAAGGGGGGATATAAATCTAACTCTTCTTCAGTTGAAGATGGGATGTTCCTTCAACCTCTGGTGGGTCACAAGCTGTTCAAGATCAGCCTTGAGGACTCAATTCCAGCCAAGCAGCCTTGGTTTTGAGAAGGCAGGGCCTGGGCTTCTACCATTCACAGACCTTGCCACAGGTTGCTCCATACCCCAAGTGGTACTCACCGGGCTGCATGAGGGCCTCCAGGAGCTTGACTAGCCTGCCCCTCCATCCCTCCTGAAACTGGGCTGTCCGAACCATAGTAGCTGGTGCGGGGGGTGCTCAAGCGGCTGCAACCCACTGATGAAGGCTTGGAAGATCCCCCAGGAAAACTCAGAGGTGACTCTGCCCGCGATCTAGATTTTGCTGCCTGTTTCACGGCCTTCACAGTCTCAAAGACCCTCCGGAAGCTCCTGGAAATGAGAAACGTAGACAGGGAGGCTGAAGTTTGTGTCAGCAAACAAAGGACAGGGATAGACAGTCCCAGAAAATACACAGAGGGAACCCTCCCCAAACACACACACAAAGCCAGATTATCTTAAAACCAAAGCCCCGCTGCTCCCAGTCCAAATCTGTAACCTTTGCTCTCAGACTTGTTTTCCCACAATAGCTTAGCTTGCATCTAAATTCCACCTCTGGGTGGAATTCCACATCTGGAAATCCCCCGCCTCAGAGTTTTTGGGGCACCAATGAAAGCATTCTTTTGGAGACCTTCCTGCTCTCTAAAGGGACCCATGCTGGATCAAAGAAATGATGATGGCTGCCAACCTCCAGGTGGTGTCAGGAGATCTCCTGGGATTACAGTGGATCTCCAGGCAACAGATCAGTTCACCTGGAGAAAATGGCCGCTTTGGAAGGTGGCTGTATAGCATTGTACCCCAGTGACGTTCCTCCTCTCCCCACACCACACCCTCTTCAAGCTCCATTCCCAGAATCTCCAGGTACTTCCCGACACAGAGTTGGCAACCCTACCAATGGCTCATTTGATCCAGCATTCTTTTCAACACAGTGGACCACCTGATGTGCCCAGAAGGCCTACAAAAGGGCCTCAAAAGTAGTCTCAATCTACTGTAGGTCCCCAAACACTAGTACTTGGAGGGTGACTGCCTCTGAATATGGAGGTTCCACTGGCACTGCTTCTCCTTGTCCCCTCAGGTCCCCACCCCACTGCCAAACCTCTTGCTCTCAACTCACCTGTACTCTGAAGAACCAGAGCTCTCGGTCCCTTTTCTCATTGTCCCTTTGATCTCCGCAGCCAGGGAATCCTTCAATGGAAGAAAAGTGCAGAACAGGGGTCAGCGCTAGCAAGTTCAGATCTTCACTATGCCCTGAATCTCACCCAGAGGTTTTTGGCTGGACTTGGCCCTTTTCTCACAAGGTTTTTTTGGGGATAAAATAGAGGTCAGAACTACAGAAATGGCTCAGGGCTCCTTGGAAGAAGGGAAGGATTAAAACGAAACAAGACAGGCTGAGAGTGGGGACCTAGCAGCAAAAGACAAGAGACCCAAAATCACTGCAGAAGAGAGACCAATGTCTGGCACCATCCCAGCAGGGTGGGTGTTCTCACTAGAGGAAGAAGAGTTTGGATATACACCCCACCTTTCTCTCCTGTAAGGAGACTCAAAGTGGCTTACAAAGTCCTTTCCCTTCCTCTCTCCACAACAGACACCTTGTGAGGTAGGTGAGGCTGAGAGAGTTCTGAAGAACTGTGACTAGCCCAAGGTCACCCAGCAGGAATGTAGGAGTGTGGAACCACATTTGGTTCACCAGATAAGCCTCTGCCACTCAGGTGGAGGAGTGGGGAATCAAACCTGGTTCTCCAGATTAGAATCCACCTGTTCTTAACCCACTACACCACGCTGGCTCTCCCACTGATACTGTGACCCCACCAACTCTGGTGACTGGTTTTGAAATAGATGATGTTCCACGGTTGAAGGAGTGGGGAAGGCAACTTGGTCGCTCTGAACATGCTCAGAGACTCTTGCCAAGTCTCGTGTCTTCAAGGCAGAGCATTGGCATTGAAAACATTTTCCAAGTTTCAGTTCCAGTGAACACTGGGCTTAAACAAAGCCTTCCTCTCTCAACTCTTTCCCTGCCCTCATTAAGGACGAGAACCTTGATCTGTGGTATAGTACTTATTAGGTCAGGGGAATAAAGGAAACACTCTGCTTAACACAGAAGGGGAAAATAGGGGGGAAAACCCCCCCAAAATCACTTTATTAACTCTTAGATAACCACCACTTATGCCATCTTCCCTGCCATGCAACAAGGAAGAATTATTTTGGCACAAACCAAGCACTAAATTCCACCTATTTCTCTACCCTGTCAGCATCTCCAGAATATCTGCCCTTACCAGGGGCAGGAAGGTGGGAGAGCTGTGGCGATTGATGGTGCTGTTCGGAAGGCTCCGGCTTCGGAGCGTCTTGATCTCCTCCTGGGCTTCATGCAACATTGCTCCACACTCAGCGTATTTCTCCTGCAGGTCCTGGAGCTGCAGCAAAGTCACGGTAGAGGAAAGAAAGTTTAGAAACATCCCCTCCTCGGCTGCCAAGTTGAACGATTAGGAGACACTAATTGAGCCTAAAGGACTCTCGTGGGATTGTGCCAGTCAAAGCACCATCAGTGACCCTGCAGTAAATTCACAAACTTGCTTGATTAAGCTCATTTATTTATTTCTGCTGTGATAATTCCCTTTCCTTTCTCCCTCCCCCATATCTATGAATATTTAAATGGTCATGCTCTAAGAGCCCTGGGTAAGTGCCATGAGGGCAAATGATGTATGAGATCCTCTGAATTCCCAGCTTTGATTTTACAAAACTTAATTTCTAGCCTTTTTTGTTGTGGAGATAGAAGTGAAAAGGTGCTGCTGCAGTTGGAATCCCAAAGCAGAGCAAAAAGCCTATACGGAAGTCAGCTGGGTGGTATGAAGAGAGAGTGCTCAGCAGACCCAACCTGGGATCTGCAACAAGAAGGGAAAGAAACTTTTCTTTTTAAAAAAAAAGAAAGTTGGGAATCCAGAGGACCTAATAGAGACATGGCTATATGGCGACAATGCTAGAATAATGTAGCAGTTGCCATTTTTTTAGAAATGAAAAGGACCCCAATGACACAGAGAAGGAAACTGCCATTGCGTGGAAATGCAGCAGGAAAAATGGCACCACCAGTAAAAGTACAGCGTCCTTTGCACAGAAAGGCAAACACACTGTGCCTGAATACCAACAGGAAACATCAGATCAAAGGGTGGGGGCAGTTGAAAAAATGCAGGGAAACCACAGAATGTCAACTCAAGGGCGAGAATGCTGTGTGGATGCACAGGAATAGCCTGCTGCAGTTGGAATCCCAGAGCAGAGCAAAAAGCCTATATGGAAGTCGGCTGGGTGGTATGAAGAGAGAGTGCTCAGCACACCCAACTTGGGATCTGTTCTGTGAGGTGGGACTACATCCAATAAAGAATTCATACCACCCTCAAACCAAGTCACTCTTTCCCAGGGTCCTTCCCAGGAAGCCATGACAATTCAACTGGTATCATGGTGCTTTAGTTCATGTGGTGGTAGCCTAAAAACCTCCTCCGCTCTCCTACCAGTCCCCTTCTCCTTCCTGTGGCTCTTCAAGGGGACTCACCTCTGTCCGTAGCTGCTGCTGCGACTCCTTGGTGGCAGTGAGGTGTTGCTGCAGTTCTTCCACTTCTGAGCCATACTGGAGAAGAAAGGAAGGCCGGTCACCCAAAGGAGCCCTTGAGAGATTCAAGAGCCCTTTTCGTGTAGAGGTAAGGGCACTCCAGTTCCCTGGGTATAATATGCAATTTGGTAGCCCGCAGTTTCTAATGACTGGTTTAATGGGTTTTCTCTTCAAGGTGGCCCAAGAAAGTTTTCCCTCCAAAAGGAAGAGAAGGCACAGCTAATCTGCAGTCTCTCCTCCTGGTTCATAACACTGATACTCTTCAGGGAATCTGTTCAGTATCTTAAGAGATCATCTATGGCTCAGATTCAGAGATCTCCTGCCTATTTCTGTGTGAATTCCCTCATTCAGGCATCCTTAACATGGTGCCTGTAGGTGCCTTGGTGCTAACCAATACCTTTTCTGGTGTCTGCCAAGTGATTTTTTAAAAAGTGGATGGGCTAGGTAGGGCTTCTGCCAACTAGGGCTTCTGATGGGCTATGTAGATTTTTAAACACGTTGCAGCAGCTGTCACCACAACACACGAATCTTCACTGTGGGACTGAAGATAAGCGGAGGCAGCCATTTCATGACTAGCCTCGCTTTGTACAGCAGCCATTTTGTGACTGCGCCCACCAAGCTAGGCCAGAATTCCAAAGGTGCTTGCAGGCTCAAAACTGTTGAGGATCCCTGCCTACTTGAATAGCCACAATTTCCATTCAAGATCTGTTACCTAGTGAAAAACGTGCTCTCTCCTTATCTTTTTGTATGCCCTTGTTTTCCTCCCTGCAGGTGAAAAGAAATTCTGGACCTTTGAAGCACATCTGAAAACTTACAAATATATGTAGGTCAGTACACTCACTTCCATCCAAACTCTGCTTTTCTTATTACAGCACAGCTTGCAGCCTTCAGAAGTCACATTTTGTGACAGGTAACCATCAGCTTAGCATGCCCCTTTACTCACCGTGCGGCATTTGTGCTGCAGATCCACAACTTGTGCCAACAGCTGGCTGATTTCCTCCTGCTGACGAGCTGTATCCTCTGTCTTGCGGGCAAGCTCTTCCGAGAGCAGCCCAACCTCCCGGCTGGCTTCAGCTATGGGAAATGAGGTATTGGGTGGTTACTGCCCAGAGCAGATTATTATTATTAGGTTTATTATCACAGTTGCCAGTTCTTTAGTTGGTTGTTGGCCTTTCATTACAATTCGAGCCTCACCCAGAGGCCTAGGAAGTTGTAACGTATCGGCGTAGTATTTGTGTGGATCCCAGCAAGGCGGCCTTCTGAATTCGATTATTATTATTATTAGGATTTCTATACTGCCCCTCCCCTTTTGGGCTCAGGTTAAATCACATCATATTAGCATATTAATATAATATAAAGCATCTAAAACAATATAAACAGTAAAACAGTAAAACATAACTGAGAATAAATACAGAACAGAATAATCACAAGATGGCCGTCAGCAACATTCCCCCACCTGGGCGGGCTGATGATGGAAAACAGTGGGAAGACAGAGGAGGAGAAGAATGTGGGAAGGCCAGATGGTATCATGGAGCCAGTGTGGTGTAGTGGTTAAGAGCAGGTGCACTCTAATCTGGAGAACCGGGTTTGATCCCCCGCTCTGCCACTTGAGCTGTGGAGGCTAATCTGGTGAACTAGACCTGTGCACTCCAACACATGCCAGCTGGGTGACCTTGGGCTAGTCACAGCTTCTCGGAGCTCTCTCAGCCCCACCTACCTCACAGAATGTTTGTTGTGAGGGGGGAAGGGAAAGAAGATTGTAAGCCCCTTTGAGTCTCCTTGCAGGAGGGAAAGGGGGGATATAAATCCAACTCTTCTTCTTCAACTGTATGCCTGGTGGAACGCTCCATAGGAGGCCATGGCTCAGTGGTAGAGCACTTGTTCTGAATGGAAAAAGTCCCAGGTTTAATCCCTGCCATCTCCAGTTGGATCAGGCAGGAGGTGATGTGAAATACCTCTGCCCAATACTCTGACAGACCATTTGCCCTCACTGAGGCAGTTTCAGCTTTGAAAGGGGACATCATAAAATGCATGTTTTGCCTACTGAAGGCCCCGAGTTCAATCCCAAACGTCTTCCACTAAAGAATCAAAGGCAAAGGATGTTGAGACAGAAGTTCCTTTTTCTGAGCCTCTGGAGACTTCCTGTCATGCTTGAACCAAGTTCAAGTTTCCAGCTAATCTGTTTAACCAATCAGATTGCACAGAGACTCAAGACCCAAAACAGGAGATTTAATTCTGGGATGAGGACGCTTTGGCGTGAATGGGATTCTAACCCTGATCTTCCCCAGCTTTGGAGAGGTTTAAACAAGAACCATACAATCCAGCCAGGGACCCCATAGGTGGCTGAAACTGTATGGCACTCACTCACGCTAGCTTCTGCCAGCCTGGCCAATTGGCCAGGCTGGCAGGGGCTGATGGGAATTGTAGTCCATAACATCTGGAGTGCCAAAGGTTCGCCACCACTAAGGCCACTGGATGAAATGGAGACGCTAACTATGCAGAGACAGAATTTCCGCCTCTTCACTTCTCCCCTGAATTGTATCTATGGGGATGACCTACAAGCTTGGTTAAGTGGAACTCGAACATCTCTTTAATTCAAAAATGCTGTGATCAGTCCTGATCTCTGGAAGTACAGTTGGGAATAAAGAACTAAATAAATCACATCTTCCACCTTGTGATTAGCAGCAAAGTTGTTTTATCATGTAGAGAGGCTGAGAATTAGTTTGGAAACCCGAGGTTGTGAGATCCCCCGAATCCACCCCATCTCCAGCTCCATTAGAGGTACTTACAAAATTGCTCCACACAATCAATCATCAACTTCTGCTCCTGTTCTTCATACTGACATGTTTCTGAGGAGATAGTGGTGACCTGGAACAAAGAAATACAACCCGTTAGAATTAATCTGTGCATTTGGTGAGTTATAAAAAGACAGAGAGGCTCTGGATATATAATGGGAAGCCCAGTTTTCAGTCCAAAGCCTGGTGGCTTCTCCGCCAGAAAGCAGCTGTGGGACAAAACTTGTATTTTGTCAGACAAACTGTTCTGGGGATGGGGCCTCTCTAAAGAAGCTGACAAAGAAGCTGATGTATAGCTTTGTAACAGCAACAGCTTTACAATTAGGGAGCACCCGTACAGACAACAGCCAAAGAGAGAAGTACAGTTGAAGGCGGTATCCCTTCATGCTTTGGCACCCACAATTTTTTATTTTAAAAAAGATGTTATCAGTGTATCTTTGAGCAAACTAACAGCCCCATCCGGGGTGTGTGTGTGTGTGGAGCTGAAGGGTCTTTGGGGAGTGGTGTGGCCTTGTGCCAGTGTGTTTGTCCTCCTCAGGGCATTTGCCCCAGTGGAGGAGCTCTGCTAAGGAAAAATCTAGAAGGTCAAGGTGTAGCGGGGCGGCACTGGCACCCTGATCAGATGCCATTGGGGGGCAGGGAATTCCTGGGGCCAGAACCAATATTAGCCACCTCTCATCTGTGGTTTATGGCCAGGAGCACAGCATCCCAGCCCTCAGACTTACGCCATTCTTTGGATGGCATAAGTCTTGTAAACTCTATGGAGGGCTTTCCGGCAGTGGGGAGGGGGTGTCTTTGTGTGTTTTGCTCCTTGCACCACTGGAAAGCCCTCTTGGAGGTGGCGGGAAGGTGCTGCAATGGTGCTGCATCCCGCCACCAAGAGCTTTGGGTGGGGCTTCCCAGCACACTTTGCAAGGCAAAGGAAAGTGTGGTGAGAGAAGGAGGGGGACATTAGGGACCAGACAAAAGTCAGTGCAGTATACTGGAAAGGTGTCAAATGAACATTAGGAAGAAATGTTTTGCAGCACGAGTATTTCAGCAGTGGAATCAGCTGCTTAGGGAGGTGGTGAACTGTCTTGAAGAGGCTGATGAACACTTATTAGGGATGCTTTAAGTCAGAGGTGTCCAACTCTGGCACTTCAGATGTTCATGGACTACAATTCCCATCAGCCCCTACTGGCATGGGTTGATGGGAATTGTAGTCCATGAACATCTGAAGCACCAGAATTGGACACCCCTGCTTTAAGCTGTTCCTGCACTGACCACGGGGTTGGACTAGATAGCTTGTATGGCTCCTTCGAACTCCATGATTCTACTTGTCAAGAGTGTCAAAGCAAGGGTACATCCCACATGGAAATGATTTTCCACGTTCCTTCCACTGTAAGTACACAGATGTTTGCAACAGAAAGTCCACATGGCAGTTTTGCTCATTTTCCTCGCCTAGCTCTCGACCTGGTCCCCTGCAGCTGCCGACCTGCCCAGCTCTCACCTCCGTGCGCAGTTTCTGGTTCTCCTCTTCCAGACCTTTCAGCTTCTGCTGCAAGGTGTCGAATTGGAAACACTGCTGCAGGCAGAGGGCAGATTCATTCCTTCGCAACCTGGGAGGAGGCAGAGGGAAAGAGGAAGCCATGAAAGAAGCAGTGGTGGAAGATAATTTTGTTTAACTCACTGGCCTCCAGAATTAGCACTTCATTAGTAACAGCAAAGGCACCAGACTCAATTTCAGCTGGAAGTCATGCTGTCCCACCTTTGCAAATATTAAAAAGAACTCCAAGGGACAGTGCATACATCACGTACCACATCTGCCACCACATCACCTGTCTGCTCTTAAACTTTAACAAGCAGCAGCAGAAGATAGAGAGGAGGGGTAATTAATACAGGTGGATGTTTGGTGTAAAGGATTCAATGGTGTTGATGGTGAAGTAACCTTGAGTGCATTCCACAGCCCGGGCGATGGGCCAGATGCATCGGCGGAGACTTCATCTTCGCAGGCTGGAGATGTGAAGAAGACGACCGCTCTATGGTGCTGGCAGTGAAGGGGGATGGGGTATCGGTGTTATAACCTGTGCTTACATGGCGAAGTGCTATTCCTGCTAACACTCGCGCAGTACTGGAGTTTAAGATGTCTAAATGGACTTTTACTCCCAAAAGCCTTTTTATTTCGCTTCTATGGAATCTTTACATTGTGGCAGGAACTACTAATTCATCTATATTCCTGTGCAGGGACCTCTTTGTCTTGGCGATGGAGAGGTTGATGTCATGGAAGGTGCTGTAGGCTCCCAGCGAGGGCTCCTGACCTTTCCCTCTTCTGGATCTGGAGGAACCGGCAGGAGAAGCGAGCCTCGCTGGTGGTTCTTTTCCCGCCCCTCGCATCAGCACGCGAAGTCTTCCTTTTTACCCGCTGGGAATCCAGGGACGGACCTGACGCACCATGGGGACCTTCCATGAGTCGTTTGGGGCGCCATGTCTTATGGATCGAGCGCCTGTGGGATCCGGATCTCTACCGTTTAGTGTGGATTACAAAACCTCAGATGCAACTCTGTCATGGAGAGGTGAGACCGGGTTTACGACCACCTTTCATGCTGCGCGGAAACCCAGGGAATCCATTGAACGTTTCCCGGACCTCGCCAGATTTTGGTGATGCCTCCCAAGGAACCACCGCGGGTATCAGCATCTGGGGCTCCGTCCAAAGCGACGCACCGGACTAAACTCTGGAATTGGGAGAATTATCCCATCAGCTTCCCCAATCGGACCCCCCTAATCCCGCCAGCGATCGCGACCTGAGGTGCTCCTCGGGAGCCAATTCCGTGGCGATTTACGCCTGGCGTGACTCACGGTGTTCTCGATGTCTTCGCTTCCAGGACGCATCGGCTTAAGAGTCCGAAGAAAGCTCTGCATTCCCAGCCGGGATTCAGTTTCCTCTCCCATCGAGTGGACTGGGATGAGGAAGTGGGCGTTTACTGGGCGGTAGAGATGCCCAGGCGGCATGGAGACCGTGGAACGCCAGCTATCGGGAGGAGGAACGGGCACAGTTACCGCAGCAAGAGCCAAACCTGCAGAGGGACCGGGAACAGCAACGCAAAGAAGTCCAGCTTCGAAGTTGGACCCGTGCCAAAGGAAATCACGCGTCTAACGTATTACCATGCCCAGAATCTGTCAGTCCATGATATAAAGTCCTTAAACATTCCAGACTGGATTATTAACCTTGCAACGTTCACCAAAAAGACTGCTCAGGTTCTGACGACGAAGTGAAGACTCACTGAAGCCCTTCCAAACGGCAGACGAACTATTAAATTGGAACGGTAGAGAAAGCTGCTTTGCATCGCGCAATTCAGGATGCATTGACCTTCGGCAGGCATGAGGGATTCTGGCTGCATTGAGAGAGGGAACTAAGGAGGCAGCAGACCAGGGAAGCCCCGTTGGAGTCTATGTTGCAGCCATTTCTCGGGATCATGCCGGGTGCCAGGGGCCACCGCATCTGGGTCCTGCACCACCTAAACGCCCAGCGTGCGACATAGCCGCTCTTAATCTCCGCCCCCCCCCCGCACAACAGCGCTGCCTGCCCAACCTGCTCAACCAAGCAACGCACCTCCCCAGCAGGCCAGAGTCAGCTTTCCGAACCGGGCTACTATCGGCCCCCGATACCAGCCCGCTTTTGATGGGACCGACCGCTTCCAAACTTCCATACATCTTCTTGCAACTCAATTGCCCACTTGGAAGACTATGATGATTTTATACCGGTCTGAGCGCCGCGGGTAAAAATATCACGGGACATCGGCTCGGTAGTCCCTGGATAGGAGCATTTACCCGACTGGTTCGTGGACTCTTTTGGATTTGCAGGATGAGGACTTTCTCGCTACAGTGCCCGTCCGATTCCTCCAAGCCTAAGAGCTGCTTTCAAGATCCAGGGCGCGCCCGAGTGAATGAAGCTATCCGCACTCATCAAAACCATCCGGTGCAAAGGCAACCGCCCGTTACTGCAGAATTCTTGCTCCTGCGGAAGGACTTACAGATGCGGCTGCTGCTGCGACTTCCTCCCTGAGTGGTTTCCTGAACGACATGAAATTTGGAAATACTTCACCGGATGCTGTGGATGCCAGCAAGCTACGTGAAAGCTGGTGTTTTAATGGGCCCTCGTTACTATTGCAGATTGGATCCAGGTTGGGGTCCCAAGCTGGCGTCTCTTCGTCGGAATCATTTCGCCACAAGGAGGCAGGCCAGCCCACTTAAAACCACTTACTGTGTCTCACTCAAGCTCAAGTCTGTACGCCCCTACCGGGGCAAACCACTTCTGAACGCTTCGCCGCCGACTGGGATTGTGTCTTTACTGCGGAGGGCCAGGTCATCCTAGCCGCCAACTGTCCCAAGAAACAAAACCAACCGCCCAGCTCTCATGCGACTACGTCTCGCCAAACCACCACGCAGAGGTCAGGGCCATTCCCCACAAGAAACTCGTTTAAAGCTGGTCACCGAAGCTACACCCAGAGGGGAGGGGAAACGTAGCTGTTTGCTCTTTCTTCAGCTCCCCTATGGACATGTAAAGTCTGAATTCTGATCGCCAGGTGAGTGAAGGCAGCGCAATCCCATTACTGTTCAAGCATTTCTGGCCAACCCCGCTTAAAGCCACACTCTCGTGAGATTATAGCCTACGACCCTGTGTGGGATCTCGGCTGCTCCCACTGTATCCTCTAATGCGCCCTCTAGGTGGGTAGAGGGAGCTAGGTCTGGACCAAATTCCCTTGGCTAAGGTCGGCACCATTATCTACCCAAATGGGACGGCAGCCCCTCGGGGAACCGGAAGGACCGCCCAGTACAAAACACAGCCGTTCTGTTCCTCGTTCGCGCCTGCACCATTGGGAGAAAATTGGTTTTATTTTGGCGCCAGTGGCCAAACACTCCATAGTTTTGGGCATGCCTTGGTTATTGTTACATGAACCAAAGTTCATTTGGAAAGAACGGATCTCTAGAATTCACCTGACCCTCCTCATGCGGTGAACACATGAATTGGGTGAGAGAAAACCCAACGCCTCCCTGACACACACCCCTCCCTGGCTTCCTCAGTGATTGCTCCCGATTCTATTGGCATCCCACCTGCATATCATGATCTAGCCAGAGTTTTTCAGGAGCAGGAATGCGATCAGCTGTCACCCCACAGAGACACACTGGACTGGGTAAAATTGTCATACAACCAGGGCACAACTACCCAAAGGTAGAATTCCACGCGCATGAAAGTCCCAATGAGGAGAAGGGAACTTCTGCGTGCCTTTCTTGGACAAGGACAACCTTGCTCGCTGGAACCATATCGAGGGAGCTACCAAAACACACACACGCTTGCTCCTGCTGGTTTTGTCAAAAAAAAGAAAGATGGGTCTTTCACGGCTTTGCACTAGATTATCGAGGAGGTCTCAATGCGGTCTCCCTGTCCAATAAATATCCTTTTGCCTTTGATCAAGGACCTTTTAGGATGCACTCGGCAAAGGACGACGGTTTTACAAGATTGGACTTGAGGAGAAGTGCTTACTACAGAGTCAGAATTGCTGGAAGGCTACTTATGAACACCCTGACTCAAGTGCGTTAACACACAAAGGGGTTTGGACAGTCAGAATATTTTAATAATGCCATTCCGCTTAAGTGGGCCCCTGAGGAGCTTTTATGGCCCTTATCAAACCAAAGTTCTCCATGATTTACTGTGTACAAGGGAGTTGTTGTATATACTTAGATGACGCTTAATTTACTCACGTAAACCATAGAAGAGCATGAAATATTGGTTCTGAGAGGTATTGAAACGCTTTGCTTTGACAACTCTCTTTGCCAAACTCTCCAAATGCTGTTTTCACCAGGACCTCCATTGACTATTTGGGTTACCGGATCCTCACCGAGGGCTTAAAAAATGGATCCTGCTAAAATTGTCTCGACGAGTCCTCTCAATGGTCTGCCCTCCAACCGCAACATAAGGAACTCCAGTCAAGCTTTTTCTGGTTTTGCTTCAATTTCTATCGCGTGATCTTTATACCCCAATTCGCTGAACTGACTCTCCCTCTCTTTCACAGACCTCTTTACGCGACCTGCTATAGGGTAATATGATCCACTGTCCGCAGCCAAGCCCAACCCTCCTTCCTGGTCTGAGGAAATGTCTAAACAGCCTTTCAACTATTAAAATCTATGCGTTTACTCTCAATCGAACCTATCCCAAAGCACTCTGACCCAGACATCTCCCTGCTAGTGGTCTAATGTGGATGCCTCTGTGACAAAGTACTTGGGGCAAAGCCCTCTGTTAGGCCAGAAAAAAATAAAGATGGCAGTTGGTTCCTGTGCTTATTTGTCTAGAAAAAATCTCTCTCTGGTGCTTCGAACTTCCAACTGGACTGTGGGAGACAAAGAGACCAAGTGCGGCCAGCGCAGTAGCACTCTCTCCACTCTCTGAAGCCACTGGGCTGGAGGTGCTAAGCCACCCCTTTCAAGTTTGGCTCGGATCATAAAACCACTGGGCAGTTCTTTTCCACCCCCCACCCTCAAGATGTCCGCAAAACAACTTCAAGCTAATGCCGATTTCTTTCGTTTCTCAAGTTTCTCTTTTACAGTCCATTTTTTTCCCTGGGAAAACTAACAAACTGGCTGACGCGGCTCTCGCGCTCAAGGCCTACCGGGGAGGGGGTGGAGCTGGCCTAATGCAGACAGGCCATATTCTACACTGCTCTTTCCCCTCCCAGTTGGGGGTTGGCTGTCACCGGGATCTCAAACGCCCACTTTCTCCCTCCACCCCCCATTCCCCAGTCTCCTCTCGTCTCTCCTTTTCCTGCGGGAACTGAGGAGGCGGGCCGCACGAAAGCCGCCAGCGTCAGCTGACGAAGAGATCTCCACCAAGTGCGTTTGGAGACCGGGAGCTTGGCGGAGGGGGGGCCTGCTGGGCACGCACCTCCCCTCCGCAAGCAGGTAGCCCTTTGAAGCTTGCCACGTCATGCCCTCGCTCGGGCTGGACTATTTCCCTGGCTTTTGAAAACTCCTTGCATCTAGCCCTCCACAGCAGGGCGCCATGCACGCGAAGTTCTTCTGGTGGCGCAATGGTTACTATGTATTAAGGCATACATTAAAGGCTGCTCGGTTTGTGCAGAAGCCAAAACCATCCTGCGCGAAAGCCCCATGGACTATTGAAACTCTCTCCCGTAGCCTCCCGCCTCTTTGGGAAGTCATCATCTCCATGGGATTTCACATTACAGATTTGCCCGAAAAGTCATGGCAACACGGTTTTATGCGGGTGGGTGGTGGTAGACTTGTTCTTCTTAAACAAGCCTCCCATTTTATTCCATGTGCTTCCATCCCCTCCGCTTCCTAAGTTGGCATGCGGCTAAGGTTTATTCAACATGTTTACCGCCTCCAGTTCCACCAGCCTCGCTTAAGGTGGTCTCCTAATCCATGCCCCCAATTCATCTCAAAGTTCTGGAAAGCGTTTTTAGGGTTGTTAATGCCTGTCACGCCTCTACCATCGCCGCTCTACCGTTCAAAGTGAATCGGCGTAGACGTGAGAGGTTCCAACAGAACCCTAGAGCAGTATTTACGTTGTTAGCCACACCAACTACCACCAATGACAATTGGTGCGCAAAGCTGTATTCCGCTTGCGGATGAGTACCTACAACAATGCGTGTGTTCATAGTAAAGGTACAAAGAAAACCCCTTTGAAATTGTGTTCTGTCGCTCTTCCTTCCCGCCCGTTGCCAACCAACGCTACCACGCAGCAACGGCTTTGGTAACTCCCCAGAATTTCAACAATGGATTTCATCCCCCAGCCGAGGGATGGAAGCCGTCCAGACCGGGCCTTTACAACAAGCAAAGGACTCTTCTTAAAACCTGCAAGCGGATAAACACCGCCTTCAAGATTTTCCGCTCGCAGTGGGCTCCTCGGTGCACTTTATCTACAAAAATCTCAGAGATGCGTGCATAAATATTATTCCAAACTTCTGGCAAGAGATTTGTGGGACCTTTTCCATAGATTACTAAAGTGATTAATGATGTCACTGCCCGCTTAGGATTTTGCCTGCATAACTCTCTTAGTAACATCCATTCCTGTCTTCCCCATTCCAAAAAAAACTTGCTCAAGGAGAATACTCCTGCCTGATGCCTGGCACGACTCAAATGCCCGAGAGGCCCTCCCTAACACTTATTGATGACAGCCACAAGCTACTCACGGTGAAATTGACGCTTATCCTGGACTCTCGCTTTTATGCATCGCAGCACAATACTTTGTAACAGTCATTCTTGGGCATGGGATATTCCTCTGGGTACTAATCAATGGGTTTAATTCATTCAATATTGAAGCTCCCCACCCTTATTTTCTGCCTGCTTCCACGCCTCATACTTCTTCCGATATAAACCTGGGGGAAGAGGGTCTTTGCTAGGGAGGAGCGTAGAGTGTAAAGCGAATTCAATAATGGTGTTGATGGTGAAGTGAACCTTGAGTGTATTCCACAGCCCCATGATGGGCCAGTAATGCATCGGCGGAGACTTTTATCTTTATACGGAGGAGATGAAGACTCCGTGCCTCATGGGAAGGCAAGCAGGAAGGGGGGATGGGGTGAATGGTGTTATAACCTGTGCTTCTGGCGGGAAGTGCCATTCCTGCCACTGCGTGTACTTGAGCTTTCTAAGATGTCTTAATAAATGGACTTTTACTCCCAAAAGCCTTTTATTTCTGCTTCTATGGAATTCCTTACATTTGGTTTTCACCCCAAAAAGGAAGCACTAAAAGGAAAAAAAAATGGATTCCCCCCCAAAATGTCCTGTTTGGCCAGCAGTTGAAAGAAAAAAGAAAAAGAAAACTCCTCTCTGTAGAGCTAGCAGTATAAAGCTGGGCCCAGCCAGGCTGAGCCCACAGTCCAATGCTGTTCTGTTAGCAAGAAAAAAGACAGGCACCAAGCCAGTCTTCTTGCTCTGCTGGAGATCGGTACAGCCTCTAAGTTATTATGGGCCCTTAACATGTATTGATGGTTTTAATTTGAAAGATAGACAGACAAGATTTTATAATTAGCGGATCTTCATTTCTATTTTCTCGACCTTCGGGATAGTTAATTTCATTGCTGTAGGGTTAAGTTTTGTTCCACTTCTTTGTTTGTGCATCAACCACAAAGTCTCCAAAGAAGAAACTGGGCCGGTGTGTTCTCAATCCCCAATCCTTCCCTGTTCATAATTCTTCTGAAAGGGGTGTTCTGCCAGTTCCAGGTGTTAAGAGGGAATTCTCAAGAAGCCAGCCAAAATCAGGAAATCCCATATATATTGAATTGTTGATTTGTGGGGACACCTCCCTTCCATCCCAGATAGATACTCACGGGGTGGAGGTGGTGGTGGTCGGCTCGCTCTCCTCCGTGCTGTTGGTGTAGAAATGGAGAAGGTCATCCCGCATGGAAATTTCATGGCGCAGTTGAGCTATCTTGGGGGGAAGAGAGCAAAAGAACTAGTTTAGACAGTTAAAAGTGAAGCAAGGTGTGGGGAAAAGTGCCAGACAGTAGGAGTTCTACCTGATACCTTTTTAAAGGATCCACTTTAATTAGTGCAAGTCCATGGAAAGAGACCCCTAGACAATCTTAAAAAAGGATCCATCTGCTCCATCAGTTTCGTGAATCAAAGAGCCTAATAAAACAAGAATCTGGCGGCGTCTTAAAGATTAACAAAATATGTTCCAGGATAAAGTTCCCCTCAGTCAGAGCTCACTTCTGCAGATGTACTGGAGTCTATCTGGAATACATTTCGTTAGTTTTTGAAATGCCATTGAGTGGCTGATGTTTTTCACAGCAACAGACGAATTTGCTATCCTTCTGAAACTCCCATGTCAACCTAAAATAACCAATCACCAAACGTTCATCTGGCCTTCTCTTAATAGCTTACAAAGATGAGATCTGCACCAGTCCCTTTAGGGGACTCCAGTCCAGGGGCCCCCTCAATGTCCAAAATTCTTTCCAACTAAAATTTGTTTTTGCTTGTCCTCTTTCTGATGTACACTCCCCACTTCCTTAAGACCACTTTCCACGTGCTCTTAGGGTTGTCAGAACTGTGTAGGAAAAGACTTGGAGATATTGGGGGGTAGAACCTGGGGAGGGGAGGGTTTGGGGTGTTATACGTCAGCAGGGTATAATCCATGAAGTCAGTCCAAAATAGCCATTTGCTCCAGAGGAACTGATCTCTGCACTCAATTTTAATTCTGGAAGATTTCTAGTCACTACCTGGAGGGTTGGCAACCCTGCAAGCTCTACATGGTGTTTTCCACCAGCACTCCTCACCTCTTCCTTGGCTAATTCAAGTTGTTCTTCCAGGAGTTCATTGCGTTCTGACAGACTCCGGTTCTGCTTCAGCAACGACTGCCCGATGCGGGCTGCTAATTCCAAGTCATGCTCTTTCTATGGGGACAGGGAAAGACCATGAGATTAATTTGCCCCCTTCCCCACAAACCTTCTCTTGGGTCATTTTCCTACCACCTGCACAGTTCTGCAACTATCACCTCTCACCTTAGAAGAAGACAACAAAGAGTTGAATTTATACTCTGCTTTTCTCTACCGCAAGGAGTCTCAAAGCAGCTCACAATCGTCTTCCCTTCCTCTCCCCAGAATAGAATCCTTTTTGAGGAGGTGGGGCTGGGAGAGTTCTGAGAGAACTGTGCCAAGTCCAAGGTCACCCAGCAAGCTTTATGTGCAGGAGCAGGGAAACAAATCCAGGTCACCATATTAGAGTCCATTGCTAATTTGGAGGAATGGGGGAATCAAACCCAGTTCTCCAGATTAGAGTCCACCACTCTTAACCATTACCACACCCTGGCTCTCCATCATTCAGCCCCTTGCTGTTCTTGTCCAATCCAAACCCAGATCCTCCCTTATGGATCTCTCCTGTATAATGAACCACCAACAGTCTCAAATATCTCTTATTCAATTGACTGAGAAGCCAATTCAATTGACTGAGAAGCCAATCCAATTGGCTGAGAAGCCCCCCCAGCATCCCATTTCAGCTCCATATACTGCAAATGGGAACATTGAGTGTATTTTATTAATTTATTTAAAACATTGACAAGCTTATACCTCTTCTAGTAGGTTGGTGACTGCGTCTATGTCCTGGTATGTCTTGGTGATCCTACCAACCCGCTCAGAGCAAAGCACTGTGTGAAAACAAAAAGGGTTGGCACGGTTTAGAAAGTTCAATAAAAGAGTTAAAGGATAACGCAGAGCTCGGAAACCTGCATAATTTTTTTTTTTTATTAAAAGAAAGATAACCAGAATCCTGGAATGGACAAACAAAAAGACTCCTGTGAGCTATATAAACTATGCAAGTTATATATTTGGGTATGCATTTTCTGGGATTGCTTAATTTCTCCTTCAATAAATGCGAGTGGAAGGTGCAAAGAAAATCCTTCGGAGAGTACAGAAACACACATGAGCTTTGAAAATTTCAACAGGGACTGCTCATATGGCTTCAAATGCACAATTGTATTTATATGGACTTAGTCCTTTTTCTAAAAAAAACTGAGAAGGCCACAAATCTGAATTTTGACAGCAATACTAATTCTGAAGCTTCCCTGGGAATAAGAAAATGCACACAGATGTGAGATAATTTAATATTTAATGCATTTCTGTCTAAAAGCAGATTCTTAGAGCTGCTAATACAACGTGGCTAGATTCCAGATGGTGGACTTTATGGCATTATACTCTGTTAGTCCCTCCCTTCCAAAAACCTCACCCGACCCATCATCCTGCTCCAAAAGCTTCAACCCAAGGACCATCTGCAAGGACCCATAGATTTGGATTGTAGATTCAGTGGCATTATACCCCACTGAAGTCTCTCCCTTCCCCAAACCCCGCCTTTCTCAGGCTCCATTCTAAAATCTCCAGCTACTTCACAACCTGGAGTTGGCAACCCTATTTGTTAGCAAAGAAAAGCAATGGCATTTAATGAGGTACAGGAGTAATTCACAGGAGTAATTCTTCTACACATGCCAAAGTCAACCCACAGGTTCCTGCACATCTAACCAGTCTTATGGATGCTATAATGCAGTGATGGCGAACCTTTTCGAGACCGAGTGCCCAAATTGCAACCCAAACCCACTTATTTATCGCAAAGTGCCAACATGGCAATTTAACCTGAATACTGAGGTTTTAGTTAAGAAAAAAATGGTTGGCTCTGAGGCATGTGTTACTCGGAAGTAAGCTTGGTGGTAGTCGGTGGCTTTGCTTTGAAGCAACCATGCAACTTTTCTAACTAGTGAATCATGACCCTAGGAGGGTTTACTCAGAAGCAAGCCCCATTGCTAGCAACCGAGCTTACTCCCAGGTAAAGGATCACGCTTTAGTTCTTCGCATGAAAATCAGTGGGGTTTAATAGCGCTTAACAGGGTTACCTACACTGCTTCCCCAAAACTAGGTCTTAAGTTTAATGCTAATAATCGAGCCCAGCGGCCCAAGCCAGCCTAGAGGTGGGGGTGGGGGGACTCTGTTTGCACGTGCCCACAGAAAAGGCTCTGAGTGCCACCTCTGGCACCCGTGCCATAGGTTCGCCACCACTGCTATAATGTTTATTACAACTTTCCCAATTCAATCCATTTTCCAACAGCTTCTAAAAGACATGCTAAGTTGTAATCTTAACTTGTACATTTGAGCCCATCACAAAACTGTTTATTTATTTATTTTTAATGCCCATAGTCATATGCACTGTGGTTGGGAGCTAGGTAGATCAGGGGTTTTATGGCACAGTTAAATCTAGACTAAATTACTCTGACCACTGAAGCAAGTGGTTAAAAATCTCATTTTCCATTCTGTTCAAGCATAAAAAATAGTGAGGGGAAAAACAGAATTTCCATTTCCACTGGACCAAAATCAGAGAGCATTAAAAAAAATAGCTTTTCTTTGGACATTTGATCCTACAGTTGTCCCGTTGAAACTACAGAAAAATTTTACACCACTGGTAGCCTGAAACCTTTGCAACCAACGAAGTCAGGTTCTCCATGGAACAACTGTGGAGTCAAGACTTCTGGATTCTATTCAGAGTCAGGATTCCCAGGTAAGAATTTAATGCTTGCCTCTGTTTCTCATTCCTCTCTTAGGAATCAAAGCCAGTGCTTGTTGCCTGGTTACCAGACATTGTTTACACTCTTATAGGATAAATGTACCTACTCCTAGGTGCTCTACCACATGCAAGATTAGCATAGGAGTATTGGAGAAGACATCAAATCCCATTATGTTATTCTTGGCCAGAGATGTTGTGCAATGAGGTCATGCCAAAGCAGAATTATGGTTTCCGTTTCTGCCAGCCAAGAGAACATGCTGTCCTTCTCTGCCCAATTGCCACTCCACAAGCCAGTTAGCCCCGCCTCCTTTCGGGCCTCCGTGCTGACTGGCACGTCAATGCTGCGGATAGATGCTACGGCAGGCCTCCGGTCTGTTTGCCCTGCTTTTCCACTCGCCTGTCTCCACAGGGGACTCCCATGGCACCTCATCATCCAACTGAACCATAATTAGAAGTAATTAGAGCATGAATTCCAGCAGAGCAGGGATAAATCACCAAGATGCAATGGAGTATTATTTATAGAGCTGCTCTGTGTACAACCAATGACTAGTGGGGGTTGGCCTTCTAACATCCCCTCTACCCTGTATTCCAGAAGCTCAAAGGAAACAAAACAATCCAGTCTGGAAGTTCAGCATTTTCGCCTGTTAGAAAAGTCACACATTTAGCCTTGGTCTTTTGAAGTAACAGCACAGCAAAGATTCAACACCAAGATAGTTTTAATTCTGAAAGCGGAAGTCAGATGTTTGTCCCTACCTTGAAGGGGTGCTGTGAGGACAGCTGAACATCTGACAGCCAGCAAAGAGGCCATTTTAACCTCGAAAACACAATTGGAATGAATTAGGTACTCCAGATGAACATTTTAAAACAGAATGCACAGAAAAGTGGTTCTAGGGCGTTTTCCTCTTAGGAAGTAAACAATGTCCCCAAAGTATAGCCAGTTATCACTTACAGTTTATTTTCTGTTAAACAAACCCAAAACAAAATGCAACCGTGGAAAAAACAAACCACAGATAATCTGTACTTTTTGCCTCACTGGCTAACATCCCCCATGAGAGTATTTTTATGCCCCATGATTTTATTACCGAAACAGTGATCCAGGGAACTGTTTTTAACTGACTTACAGAGTTACAGCATTTCACGACTACCACAAAACAAGCTCACATAAATTTTCTGAGACATTTTCACCCCTAGATACCCGGAGAATCTGGTTTAGAATGGAAATATACCCCCAATGCAGTACGTGTCAGCTTTTGCAGAGGATGGTTTGAAGGTTACACTTCTCCAGGTGTCAGTTCTTACCAGGTGACGTTCAGTTTTTTACACACATCAGGTGATTTCCAGTGTGCCACGGCAAGCAATTCATATTTTAAAATTTGCAGATGAGCTACATTGTTAGATACATATTGGTCCTACTAAGCAGACAAATCACAGAACTGGTTTACAGCAAAAATATGGTTTCCTCATGAAGGAAGAATATGGAGGAATTAGTGTGGAGGAATGGCTCACCTATTCAGCATAAATGGCCAGGAGAAGTGAACGAACGAACGAACGAACGAACGAACGAACTAATTTATTTATTTTGACTTTTTACTCCACCCATCCCTGAGGGGCTCAGGGCAGCAATACAACAGCACAAAGGCCCAATTAAAACAACCATAAAATCTCAAGCGTTATTTAAAAAAAAACCAATACAGTAGCAACTAAAAACAGACAAGATGGCGACTTAAAAATGCTTTCTCCCCTATGGGAATTGCCTTCTATATATTTCCCCCAAGAGATGAAATTATGTAGAAAAAAGCCAATCTGGTCTAACCAATTTCACCATTCCAACAATTTGTATGGGAGGGGAAAACATCCTTCTACCCATTAACTCCCCCCACCCCACCCCCACCATTACATTTGCACAGTTATCTGCCCAGTGCAAGTTTTTAATGGCAAAAGGAGAATGGCTAATATAAATGGAACAAGAGTAAACACCACTTGTCAAATGGGAATGAAACATTAACAGCTCTCTCAAGAATAGTGAGAGGAGCAAAGAGGTGGAAGACTATCAACAAGTACACCTTCAGCTAAAAGAAAGAACATATCCATGATAGCCACCAACATTTTGTTTGAACCCTAGAGTGAGACCACCAAAGCTCTTGGAGACAGAATATCAGCTTGACTAAAGAAAATCATGGCATTTAGGAGACTAGAAAAGGGGTCACCCACACGGTGCCCACAGCCACCATGGTGCCCACTTACACTTTTCCTGGAGCCTGCCAAGTGTTTGTAGGAAATGGGTGGGGCTAGGTAGAGATTTTGCCTGGCAAGGATTCTGATTGGCTTTGCAGATTTTTCAAAAATGTTGCTTTCACAGCAGCTGCCACCTCAGCACTGTGTGACCAAACTAAAGCTGTGGCTATCTCTTTGTGTCTGGCTCTGCCTCCTTCGGCTGCCATTTTGTTGCTGCATCCACAATGTCATTTCAGAATTCCAATGAGCCCACAAGACTTAAAAAGGTTGGGGACTCCTTAGACTAGACGATCAACCTACATATCTCAAGGCAGAATCTTCTGCACATTTCTCTCAAACCCACCACCCACTCCAAACAATCCATCCCAGCAGCAGAATGGATCACACCACATAGTTTCAAGCAAACTGAGTATGCAAACCATTACACCAATCAAATAATAAAGCCAAGAATATCAAAATCAGAAATCTCTTCCACCAAAAAATGAAGGAAGCAACTTCATACCTTAAAACCAGGGTATGTGAGGATGTACCCCAGTCATGTTCAATCCACCAATCCAGATTATCCTCCCCAGAACTGCTTTACCTCTTTTGCCCATAAAGAAGCAGGCAGTGACTTAGAGACAGGTTTTCTGTGTGGTGACATCTGTTCCCCCTGCTTAAGACTCACCAGACACCTACTTTACTGCCTCTAAAGTGCCAGGCCAAACATTTCTTTTTACCCAGGCTTTTAACTGGAGAGTGCCTTCTTTATCAGCTGTTTTACTGCCTGACATCCCTTTTTTTTGGCTTATTTCAATATGAGTGGTTCATATCTGTTGCTTTTATGATTTTGCTTTACATTAAGAAAAACCAGCAAACTACCTCAAGCAGGTCTCCAAAGATGAAGCATACCCATTTTCCAAATCAATACAGTTGTTAATTAATCACTCGCAAAATTTTATGCCACCTGTAAAAAATCCTAAAAACATAAAATATACTAATATTGAAAGGTAGTATATAAGAACACGGCCAGAGCATAAAACGTAGAACCGCTTAAAATGGGTCAAATATTCCTCAGGCTAAAAACAATCTGTACAACTTTTTAAATAGCACAAGACTTTAAGGAGAAGGGTTTTCCCACAAGTAAGAAGCCACCAAAGAGAAGGCAATCTGCCTTAAAACTTGGACAGCAGAAAGAGATAGGCAGGGTTGTTGGCTTTGAGTTGGGAAACATCTGGAGATTTTGGAGGTGCAGTCTGGGGAGGGTGGGGTTTGTGGAGAGCATGGGCTTCAGCAGGGTATATAGTGCCATAGAGTCCACCCACCAAAGCAGCCAGGGAAACTGATCTGGATCATCTGGAGATCAATTGTAATAGAAGGAGATCTCCAGGTGCCACCTGGAGGTTGGCAATGCCAAAGAGCAGGTCTGTGAAGACGCTCATGTCTGGCAGGCCTGAACAGTATGGGATGAGATGGCCCTTCGCATACCCTGGCCCCAAGCCATTCAGTTACATCCTAAGTATTAAAAATGCAGCTACAGTCTTGCTAAAGGAAATTGAATTCCATTTCAACAATCCCTTAGAGAGCCTCAGCAAGGAGAGGGAACTCCCTAGAGATACAGGCTCTTAATCCATGATCTTAATTATAAACAAAGTAACTGGATGTTGTGGGGACAGATGGGAGGCAGGTAGGGAATCCCTGATCTCTTCTGCAGACAGCCCACCCCATCCCGGGGCCTTTAAGTAGCCTGCTCAGACAGAAGCGCTTGAAGCAAGATGAGAGGAACAGGCAGGCAGACAGAAATATAATCGGATGGATGCACTGTGATGGATACCGTTGGACCCTACAGGTATAACAATGCTGGCTGACACAACAAAAATGAAGCTTGAATCCTTTGTCAACAAGTCATTCATTTAATCACACCTTGCTTTTCTAGAGTGATGCCCATGGCAGCCTGAAGAAAACCAGAGCAACAAACCTGTAAGCCCAAGAAATGAATATGAACCGTAAAGCCCAAAATGATGATAACCAAGAACGAGAGGAATGGACAGAACAAGGGGGAAAACAGAATGGCAGAAAGGGAGAGAAAGGGGGATAGAGAGAAACGGTGGCAGAAGGAGGGGAATGGAGAGAATGAGTGGGGAAACAGAATGGGAAGGGAGAGGGAGAGAAAGGGTGAGTCACAGGAGGGCAGCTGCTGCCACCCCCAGCAGGGTCTTCCCCAAAGCCAGAGCCCCTCTTTCCAGACGCCACAGAGGGGGAGGCTGTAGAGGCTGCCATGCCAAAAAGTACTCAGGGAAGGAGATAAGTGGCAGCAGGTGGGAAAGCAAGCAGGGTAAGTGAGTGGTGGCAGCAGGCAAGCAAGTGGGAGGGGTAAGGCAACAGCAGGCGATCGAGCAGGGCAGGTAAGCAGCAGGAGGCCAAATACACCCTCCATATGATGCAGGTGAGTGTTGCCTGGGTCAAATGTCCCCCCTGCCCCGCCCCCAAGATATGTCATTGGTTCCTCAAAACCCTATGGAACAAATATCCTAGAGTTGAGTTTCAAACATCCATATGTCTCACTTGGTGTCTAAAACAAGTGATGATACCAAACTCCTGAATGAACTCCCTCCAGTTCAGAAGCCACATGCTGAGTTTTTCCATTTCCCCCAAACACAAGATTGCCCCATGGAGGCAACTCACACATGCAGGCAAGTAGTAAGTCATCAAAATGAGGCATAAGTGAGCTCAGCCTTATGAACTCACCACACGCAAGGGTATTTCAGGGCATTCAACTCCAGTCTGCCAGTGACAAGAAATGGAGGCTAGTCCAGTTTGTCTGATAACTGAACCTGGATGACACACAATGGGTTCAAATGACCATGTCCCACATTCACACACAAACAGTTTTACGCTTAATTTAATAGCCTACGTCAGTGGAGGCGAACCTTTTCAAGACCGAGTGCCCAAACTGCAACCCAAAACTCACTTATTTATCACAAAGTGCCAACACAGCAATTTCACCTTGAATACTGAGTAGTTTTAGTTTACAAAAAACGGTTGGCTCCAAGGTGTGCATTACTCGGGAGTAAGCTTGGTGGTAGTTGGTGGCTTTGCTTTGAAGCAACCATGCAACACTTCGAATGGGTGAATCACGACCCTAGGAGGGTTTACTCAGAAGCAAGCCCCATTGCCAGCAATCGAGCTTACTGCCAGGTATAGGATCATGCTTTAGTTCTTCCCATGAAAATCAGTGGGGTTTAACAGCGCTTAACAGGGTTACCCACACTGCTTTCCCAAAACTAGGTCTGAAGTTTAATGCCAATAATCTCCCTGAAATACTTACACTATTATCACACTGGGGGTCTGGCGGGGGAAGGGGGAGCGGTGCGGGGGGAGAGGGAAGTAAAACTTTCACTTTCTGAAACCCAATAACCCCACCACCACAAAACAGAAGTAAAAAGGCAGTCAAGGAAAGCAATTCTAAACAAGAATGCTGTGCAAGGGGTGGAATAACTTCAGGAAAACGAAATTTGTGGAGCAGCCATCTGATCTGTGGTTTTTCCTTCACGTGTCATCACAGCACTTGACTTCCCACAAAAATGCAACAGGAACAGAAAAATAAAAGCATGGAGAATATTTTGAAATGGACCTCTCTGTCCCACATTTGCCTCTGTCAGAATGGCCCTAGTTCTGACAAGGAGGGGGGATGCTCAGGGAGGTAAGGGATGCTCCTCTCCCTTTCCTGCCAGTAGGTCGGGGCCTGGTTTAACTCAATTCTTTATTGGTGTGAAATGCCTTTTGTCTTTTGTACTTTTGCTTTGATCCTGTGTGAACGGGATTGGCGTTGGGAGCCTAGGGACCATGCAAGATCTCTCCTCCCCGCTCTGGGCTCCCAGGCACTAGAAGCCCCATCACTCTCTCTCCCAGGGGAGGGGGGCCCTTAACAAACAGTTCACTCCAATTGGGGCGAGTGCCTGAATCCCACCACTGCACCTGCCTGAATCCCACCACTTGGCAGACACACTTCTCCCAATGGAAGCCCCTCACCCGGACTGCTGCTTTTTAATTCTACCCCTAAAGTTTTAATTTGGTCCCAAAAGTTACACGCCAAGAAAAGCATGCCAGCCTCCAGTCTCCCAAGTTTTGTGGGAAAGGGGAGGTACTTGTGGGACAGTAGATGGTACTTACAGCAAATCAGGTTGACGCAAGAGGACCTCCCTGAAGCCCAGCCCCAGCCGGCAGAGCTCCTTGTGCACGGCCAGCCTGTGCAGTGTGACTCCCAATGCATTTGCTGGCAGCCACCTCTGACTGGGCAAGGGGGAGTTGACAGCATGCGTGCCCACAGAGACAGCTCTGAATGCCGCCTTGGGCACCCGTGCCATAGGTTTGCCATCACGGACCTATGTGGCTTGGAGCACTGAACAGGGTACCAAGCGAGAATCGAAGAGCTCAAGATTCAAATCCCTACATTGTGGGCTTTTCCACATTATCAAGTGGATTCCGCATGGGCCAAAAACAGTGGTGTGAAAACAGGGTAAAAGGGTTTAAAACAGTGTAAAAGGGTTAAAACTTGGGTGCTGTGTGGTTTCCGGGCTGTATGGCCGTGTTCTAGCAGCATTCTCTCCTGACGTTTCGCCTGCATCTGTGGCTGGCATCTTCAGAGGATCTCAAGCTTCAGAGGGTTAAAACTGTTTTCACACCGCTGTTTTTGGCCCATGCGGAATCAGCTTCAGTTTCTTTGCTTCTAAAATCCTGGTTTTTTAGGAGGGAAGTCTGTTCTGCAAGTGTTTTGCTCCCTCTAGTGGTCAAATCGACATCAAGTACGTTTATATCCAGAGTATGCATTTGCTGGGAGATGTGCGGGATATAAACTTGTTTGATTTTGAACTGGCCACTAGAGGGAGCAAAACACATAGAAAACTGAGAAGAAATCCGGAAGAAACAGGAAGTTGCAAGTGATAAAAATTAGAATCTGGATAAACCCTGTGCAAAGCTTGTTGGATGAGTTGGAGCCTGTCATTTTCTCGCTGACAACCAAACCTCGCAGGGTTGCTGTGAGATTAAAATGGAGGAGGGAAAAACCATACACAGCACCCTGGCCACTTTGGAGTAAGAGTGGGATGTGCTTAAACAATATGTGCTTAAACAACAAATTGCAAAACTAATACTTCTTTTCAGGTGAATTGTCCCTGGCTTCGTGTATTAAAAGGGCTGATATGCTCTACAGGGGTGTCCAATGTTATAAAACAGGCATATTTGGAATAAAATGTTATTTCTAGGGTTTTTTTCCTCTTTCATTGGCTACAGGATAAAATCAGTTCCCATCTCAACCATTCCCTGGTCATAAATCACACAAAGGCATCACACACACACACACACACACACACACACACCCGCGCATCCAAGCACTGATCATCCCTAATGTAGCACTGCCTTCTCTGGGTTGGGAAACATTTGGACAATTTGGGGATGGACCTGGGTTTGAGGAAGGGAAGAACCTCAGCAGGATATAATGCCATAGAGTCCTCTCCTCCAAAGCATCCACTTTCTTCAAGATAACTGATCTCTATGGTCTGGGGGTCAATTGTACTAGGCAGAGGTTGAAAAACCCTGCTAATTAACTAGATGTAGCTGCCAGTGACTCTACCCTGTAGGGGTGCACAGACAATCCTCTTTAGGCAACAAATTTACTCTCCCCAAGAAGGCTCAGCACTATCCTCTTCAGATAACATTTTTTTAATTTGACCTTCAAAATCTAAATCCAAAACACACACAAAGACAAAAAAAAATCACCAAATTATAAAGCACTTATTTCATAGAGATTTCCACCTTCTTCCACACTGAATATTAGCCCTTATGTCCTAAGCTTTCACCACTTGGACATTAAACATCAAAGTGAAATTTTGCAGTATTATTAATAAAAAGTCTCACTTTTCTCTATTGAATCGTATTTTAACAGTCCTTAACCTTGAAAACTACTAGTCCATTTTTTTCAAGGGAGGGGTGTTCTATCAAGGATTTCCAATTGTCCATTAACTTAATTAAGTTCTTTTATTTAAGTAATGAAGTTAACTTGGCCATCTCTGCCAGCCCTAATATCTTCACCCACCATTCTTCAATTGTAGGTGTCGCTGGAGTTTTCCTTTTCTGCACATATAATCTTGCTGCTGCTATCATATATAAAAACAGCGTCATGTTTTCTTCAGAGATCTGTTCCCGAGTCCCAGCACATAAGCCTCAGGTTTAATTTGTATCTTTAAATCTTTTGAATTGTATTGACCTCCAAAATTCTTCACTTTTTCTACAAACCTACCATAAGTGATAAAAAGTCCCCTCTTGATGTTCACATTTCCAGCACTTACTTGAAACACTTTTAGTTAGTTTATTAGTTTAATTTATTCAATTTATATCCCATCCTCCCCCGAAGGGCCCATTTTTCCTCTTACAAAACCTCTACACACCTCGAACATTTAGGCTTTAACTCATGCATCTCTAAACATGACCAACAGTTACACAGGCATGCCTCCGAAGCTGAAAAATATTTTTTCAAAATAAGCTCAGGATCTAGGAACTAATTTCTAGTGAGGAGAAAAGGAGAGAGACCCAAATTGGTTCACGAAATGAGGGAGCTGTCAATAACCTGTTTCAGTGCAATCCTATGTAGAGTTACTCCAGTGTAAAACATTGAAAATAATGACCTTAGACTGGAGTAACTTTCTTTAGGATTGCACTAATGGTTAGAACACTCAATCCTGTTGGGAGATAAAACTGTACGCTTACAAGTCAAAGCGAGATTCTGCACTTTTCAAAAAAGGGCCTAGGATTTAAACAAGAGTCTCAACAGGCGGAACTAAAATAAAGGCTTTGGGGATAAAGTGATGAGGAAAGGATGGTTTCTAGCTGTCAAGTAACTGCTGAATCCACAGATACAGGTGGGGGGGCAGGAAAGGCATCACTTGGAAAATCAGGGCAACCTGAGAAAAAAGGGAGGTTGCTCAGATAAAGAGCATCCTGCAGACAGTTACTATGGTCCAGACCAATTGGCTGCCTATGTCAAGTGCAAGGTTGCCAACTATCTCGTTAAGACCTGGAGATCTCTCAAAATTACGTGATCTCTAGAGGACAAGGCTCAGTCAGTTCCCCTGGAGAAAAGAACAGCTTCGGAAGATGGCCTCTATGGCATTATTCCCCTCTGAGATCCAGTCCTCCTTCACCCTTCTGGCTCCAGGGTCTACCCCCAAATCTCCAGGAATTTCCCAGCCCAGAGTTGGTAACACAGCAGCATCTCAAGAAGAAGGTGAGAAAGATGTCCAAAAAGCTACCCAAACCCATCCTCATGACGCAACGCCTGGGTACCCGAACGGATCTGGCCGTGCAAACATGAGCATCCCGCGAGGAGGAAAGCAAACCAGGAAGCTGAAGGTCAGGGAGAGCAAGAGACGGATCCGCACGCCTCTCCGCCCAGCCCTCTGCCGTCCCGCTCCCACCCCACCTCGCATCTACCCCGCTTGCTCCTTACCCTCCTCCAGCTCCTGCGAAATGAAATCCGTGTTATCGTTCAGTTCCGTGTTCCCGTTGACTTCGTCGTACAAGGCAGGGCTGGTCCAAAACTCCGTGCCGTCCGAGCCCAGCAAGTCCTCGACCTCGGTGGGCAACATGGAGCCGGAGGAAACGACAGCCTGCTTGACTCGCAGGCTTTGCAAAAAAAAAAAAAAATAGCAAAGGGGATGCGCGCCCAGGACGCACGAGACAGCAAGACACACCTGCCCGCTCTCTTGCAACGCAGCCTGCAGCTAGCGCCCACCCACCCTTATTTATAGAGTCTGCTCAGCACCTGCTAGGAACAGCCCACTTCGACCTGGAAGAGAGGGGGTAGTCTTGAGGAGGAGGGGGGGGGGTGTAAAACCTAACGGCCCTGCTCCAAGCATGGCCTCCGAGCAAATAGCAGAGCAAAGAGGACAAGTTGGCAATTGGCACTAAAATGCTTGTGAGGGGGTAAGAAAGATAGTTTTGGGGGTTGCAAAAGGAGGAAAGGAAGGAGCTGCAGAGCTCCCCCCCTTGTTCTGTAGCAGGATGGAGTCTCCCAGCTCCATCTTTCTGCAGTATTTTTGAATGGAAGGGTGGGTTGTTCCTCTGTAGTGTTTCTGGATTACTTAATCCAGAGTAAACACACCTCCCCTTGATTTTATGCTCTGGAGTGGCAGTCCTAAGAGTAAGCCCCATTGAGGAAAATGGGACTTACATCTGAGTAGACATGGGCAGACTTGTTCCTGAACTCACTACTTTGGAGGAGAATTTTCCTTCCATTCATCACAATGCACTGGAGAAAAAGGAATAGTAAAGTGTGTTTTTTAAAACCGCTGTTTAATATCCCCAGTTTTGCTAAACATATTTCACATGTGCCAAGGGAGTATGATTGTTGCATCTTATTCTAAGTAATCTATGCACATGATTACCACATTTTTCATCAAGTGCTGCCAGTTGGGGCTGAGCTGGTTAGGGTTTTCTTTATTTGCTTACTTGTTGGATTTCTTGACCACTCTCCCCTGTTAAAACAGGCTCAGAGTGGTTCACAGACATGTATTCATACAATTAAAAAACTACATGCATCACATCTAGTTTGCTTTTATAGCATCCTTCTTTATTCTTAGGCCCCTTCCGCACATGCAGAATAATGCATTTTCAAACCACTTTCACAACTGTTTTCAAGTGGATTTTGCTGTTCCGCACAGCTTCAAAGAGCATTGAAAGCAGTTTGAAAGTGCATTATTCTGCATGTGCGGAAGGAACCATAAACCCAGGGAGGGAGGGAACTAATCAATAAACTTGAATAACCAGAAAACAAAAAAAACCAACCCACCCACCCCCCCAAAAATAGGAAAAAGAAAGAGGCCAGCTGAGAATAACACCGATACTGCCCTCAACCAAAGGCCAGGCAGAACATCTTGGTCTTCAGTGCCAGATTTACCTATAGGTTCAGCAGACTGAAGCCTAGGGCCTCAAAATCTAGGGTGTCTCCAGCCAAGGCGTATGATATTTGTAATCTCAAAGGTTGGGCTTTTTAAGAAGACTATAACAGGAAACGTAAATTTCATTTTCCTAAAAATTCCTGCTTGTTCCACAAAATGTCTACCAAATTTGGTTATGGCAAAAAGTTTTTCATAGTGTTAATTTTAATATTTATGCATTTTCCCCTCAATCATTTTTAGCAATAACATCTTTAAGAGAAGGAAGTGTGAATTGCAGAATTTTAAACACCTGTCATCAATTTTGTTTAATACACTCATCCATCTTCCTCTATTTGTGAGGGTGGGGGATTGGGTGGAATGGCCCTAGGCCAGTGGTGGCAAGCCTATGGCACTCCAGATGTTCATGAACTACAATTCCCATCAGCTCCTGCCAGCATGGCCAATTGGCCATGCTGGCAGGGGCTGATGGGAATTGTAGTCCATGAACATCTGGAGTGCCATAGGTTCGCCACCACGGCCCTAGGCCCTCCCTTGATCTAAATCCACCACTGTCCGTCTTACAGGCCCTGCAGAACTGAGGTAAATCCCACAGGGCTCTGGTCTCAAAAGGAGACAACACTGCCAGTGCATAGAGATACACATCCTTACCACCTGTTAAAATCTGCAGATCAAATTGCCATTAAAGACACTGGATGGAGGCCTAGTATAAACAAATGGCCCCTTGGTTACCCTAGCTGTGGCATGTTCAAAATAAGCAAGGCACAGCCTCACCTTGATAGAGGGCTGGTGATCTAAATGTCTCCACAAGGGAAGCCTAAAAAGAGAATGATCAGATTTCCATTGATAAATTGATCTCTGGGGAATAGACTAATTCACTGTAGCACCAATGGGCATTTCCTATGCTATGTGTTTAGGGCTGGTTGTGTGTGTATAAAGGGGTGTCATGATGCTGTTGACATGGAAACCCAGCAAGGGGCTTTTCAGACAAGTGAGAAGCAGGGGTGGTTCGCTGTTGTTTTCCTCTTCAGAGTCTTTCTTGGGGGTCTCCCTCCCAAGTACAGACCCCGCTTGGCCTCTGAGATGTGACAAGATCTCCCTTCCCTCCCAGGACTAGTTGTACCCCACTGCAATTGATTCCAAAGAGACTGCATTAACAATCAAGAAACAAGCAATTGGCTGGAATCAATGTGAAGAACAGGTTACAACCAACATTTGGAGCCTAAAATAACTATTTCACTTTAGTGAATCATGCAAAGGTAGGTCAGACTCTCATCAAAACTTTCACCTTTCGTTAGCTAAGACTTCAATAGTCATTTTGGGGGGTTTTTAATGTTAACTCAGGAGTTGCTTTTTCCAGGAAATTGGTAACCAATCTTATATATAGAATTGTATGTTGAATCAAGACCAGGCTGCTATCCACAGGGCTCTGGGCATTTCAATCCAGTCCAATCATTTTATTACTGCACCAGGCCATTAAAAAGAGCACTACATGTATGGACATTTTGATCACCGTGGAAAGGGAGACATACATAATTGATACTGAGGCTTTAATAATGGAATAAGTTTTCACCAGCAGGCTGGAGCTTCCACCAGGGAAGCTGAACAATTTCAGAGCAGCTGAAAAGATGATAACCTGACTTTATACTTTAGAGAATGGCCTGGATTTTGAGGGAAACTATTAACTCTCCAACTAAGGAGAACAAAATTTGGAGGTCTTAGTGTAGGTGGAGCTCATCTATGATGTCACTCTAGGATGTCTGTTTCTCCTAGAGACTGCAATATAGAGACCAACCTCTGCAGCTGCCATTTCCTCCAGGGGAACTGATCTTCATAGTCTGGAAACATAGAATCATAAGGGAAGAGACCACAAGGGCCATCAAGTCCAACCTCCTGCCATGCAGGATTACACGATCAAAGAACCCTGACAGATGGCCATCCAGCCTCTATTTACTAACCGCCAAAGAAGGAGACTCCACCACCCTCCAAGGCAGTGTATTCCACTGTCAAACAGCAGACTGGAAAGTCTAGTGGAAGTCTTCTATGAAAAAAGAAGCACAAATGTTCACATTATTTTGAAACATCTTTATTGACTAATTTCTTGAACCATCCTTGCTAGAAATCCTGTACAATGAGCACAGAAACTAGATTGTATCTGTCACAGCCTTAAGCAGCAGCGGCATTTAAGTTTACCTTGCCAACCTCTTGTTCAGTTCCTATAAATAAAACTTTTGCTTATTTATCATGCTTTAAAGTGCAACACCTCTTGTGCCTTAATTTCAGGAGTCTGACAGGGAAAAAAAAGATACTGGTCTTTGACAGAACACATTCCGCTGTCATTATAGAGCAGTTTCTTACTCTTTTAGTTATTACGCTGTTTCCCCGAAAATGAGACCTACACCCCAAAAATAAGCCCTAGCATGATTTTTTGGGATTTTTGGAGGATGCTTGAAATATAAGCCCTACTCCAAAAATAAGCCCTAGTTACAGATTCCCCGGTGCAGCTGATCTGGTCAGGGGGGGGGGGGGGGATCATGGGGAAAAAATAAGACATCCCCTGAAAATAAGCCCGAAAGCATCTTTTAGAGCAAACATTAATATAAGACCCTGTCTTATTTTCGGGGAAACAGGGTATTATTGGTTTTATTTTAAACAAAGGGAGGAAATTAAACTATGCTACAACAGTGGAAAACTGCTCAGTGAGCCCTCACATTGACAGTTTAAGGTTTTGGCAGGAAAATTCCCTGAGAGCAGCTTGACAGGGCAGGACAGAGGGCATTCGCCATAATACTTTTGGTAGCAGCACCATAATAAGAAAAACAAAACCCGCAAAGAAGTATTCCCACCACTTTTAGTTATCAGTAAAAGAAAGTATTTACTTTATTTTAGTGGAACACAAAAAAATTCCTGTCAGAAATGACACCTCCTAGGAGAACCCAGGAGGCTTGTGGGGTTGGCACAGCAGGCTACCTCACCTGAAGAGAATATTAGTCAGGAACGAGAGCTTAGGAGGCTTAAGCTTGAGATGGCAAAGGTGGAGGCAGAAAAAGAACATGCTAAAATGGCAGCTGAGATAGAGTTAGCCAAGATTAAGGCCGAGGAAAAGGAGAAGTTAGCCAAAATTCAGCTGAAGAAAAGGAGAGCAACAGAGAGGCGAGATTACTCCATGAGAAAGAGCCTTTTTTTCTAAAAATGAAAGAAATTCAAACTAGGGCTGAGTTGCATAGACCACACAGTTCTGTAGAAATGCCCTCAGCAGACAGTAAACAATGTCCAAAGTACCAGAAAGGAGATGATATAGAGGCATTTCTATTCAGGTTCGAGAGAACGTGTCAAGATTTAGAAATACCTGATGAAAGTAGAATGCTGTTTCTATGTCCAAAGATATGTGGAATTTTTAAGTGAAGTTTATTCAGATTTAAGAGATGAGGAAACATCTAGCGACAATATATTTAAAGAAAAGGTCAAAGTTAGATTTGGCTTGACAACTGAACAAAGCCCCAAAGCATTTAGAGACAGAAAACATAAACCGGAGGAAAAGTACACCCAAATGGGGAGCTGCATAGACAAAGCCCTAGATAAGTGGATGGAAGGGAGCAAGATTAATACTTTTGAGGAGCTGAAACAGATGATCAGCTTGGAACAATTTTACAGACAGGTCTCTTACCAATTTAGGTGGTTTCTCAGATAAAAAGTTAAAGATAATTGCCTCACTATTGGATGAAATTGAGGGAGATTTGGAGGAAAACCTATTCCCAAATCCCAGTAAAAAACCAAGAGAATGGCGTCCAAAAGACAAAGTTGGGACTACATATCCCAACTCTGCAAGGCAAGCCATTCCAGTGCACAATAAGCCTGGAGGGATAGTTTGCTATAATTGTCAGGAGAAGGGACACCTAAAATCTAGATGCCCTAAACTATGGAGAACTAGAACTCTTAATAGAACCGAAACTGTCAAACTAGTTAAAAAAGCTGAGAACACGAACAGTGAAAACAGCAAAACTGTAGCTGCTGACCAAATGCCAACAGACAGACAAAAGTGCAAAAGTTTTACAGATCCAGAGGGTGGAAGAAGATCTTAGCAAAAACTTTATGGAAATAGTGACTATTAATAAAGAGAACCTTATGGGATTAAGAGACACTGGTGCTGAAATCACCTCGATAAATCTAAATTAGTGGTTCCAGAACAATATGTCATTGACAAATATTATTGCATAAAGCGGGTAAGCAGCCTGGAATTTGAAGTTCCAATTGCTGAAATCCCCATACAGTACAAACATTTTTACTGGAAAATGGCATATGGGAGTTTGGGATGAAAAAGAAGTGCTCAGACTAATTGGTAATAACCTAGCCAAGCAATGAAAAAAACACCAATATTGTGACCAGAGGGACAGCTCAAGTTACAGGAGAATTCAGAGCCCACCACAAAAACTTAGTTTATGAAGCAGAGTTAAAAATCCAGATCATGCTGCACAGTTTCTAAATGAACACAAAGAAGATGAATCTCTTCAGAAACTGTGGAATGCAGCTGAAACATCTGGTGCTGATGTTACTATTGAATGCCCGTGCCTTTTTAAGATAATGGACCAGTAGACTTTATAGAGTTGCATGGAAAAAGAAAGGTCCTGCTATGTGAGAAAAGAGAACACAGCTGGTAGTGCCATGCAAATACAGGATGCACGTTTTACAACTAGCACATGACCTTTAACTGGATATCTAGGTATTAATAAGACCAGAGGCCATATTCATCAAGCAAGGTTCTACTGGCGATATATGAAAACTTTCTTCCAATCTGGCAAAGTCTGTCTGCTGGTGGGAATAGCTCAAGACAAGACAAAAGAGTTTCTCCAACTGATTTCTGTTGTCACTAAACTCTTTTCAAAGTTCAACTGGGGTAAACATAGTTGATCCTATTTCGCAAGTCACCAGAGGCAGGCATTGCTGCAAACTTACTGCAACAGACTACACCAAAAATATCCAGAGGCTGTTCCACTAAAAGGTGTAGAAGCGGAAACAGTGGCCACCACACTATTAACTATTTTTGCCAGACTCAGATTCCCAAATAAAATAATCACAGATCAGGAAATGCCTTTCATGTCTCAGCTTGTAAAGGAACTATTCAAAGCATGTTGAGTCCGTCATTTAACCACTATATCTTATCATCCCCAATCAAAAGGCCTTACAGAGAAGTTTGATACCACCCTGAACCACATGCTGAAAACCTATGCGTTCAATCACCCAAATGATTGGTGCCAAAGACTGCAACACTTTCTATTCGGATTGGCAGACAACACAGAGGCCCAATGGACATTCTAAAAGAAACCTAGATTGGTCAAGAGCAATCCCCAGTCTAAAATTAGACCCCCTGTTTGGGCCACATGAGTCAATGCAATCTGATTAGCTCGTCAGATTAGCCACAAGATTGAACTTAACTGCCATGACGCACAACATGCCTTCTTGCTCCTCTCACATAACATTCCTCCCTCCTGCTAAGCTGAAAAATGCCCCTCCCCCAAGAAGAGAATGCAGGAGAGAACATGGTGAGGAACTGCCAAAAATGGGGGAACTGGGTGCACAAAACCATATAAATAATAATAATTTAAAAAATAAGCAATAAGCAATAAATAAGAAATAAAACCTTGGAGATATAACTAATATAGTGCATGGTTATTTCATGAGAAATTCCCAGGGTAGCTCATTGAGTTGTTTAACAGTAAGCTATGCTATTAACATCATATTCCCTCTAGTGATAGTTGTTAGAATTTAGCGAGGCTGCAAATGTGATGGTCCAACAAATTATGGAATACTACTAATGATGACAGAAACAGAGCATCACACACATAAAGTTGCCTTATATTGAGCCAGACCCATGGTCAGCAGTCAAGGTCAACATTGTCTCGTCTGACGGGCAGCGGTGTCTAGGGGCTCAAGAAAAGCTCTTCAATATCGTCATCTGATCCTTTTATCTGGAAATACAGGAGACTAAACCTGGACCCTTCTGCACGCAATGCAAATGGTCTACCACAGAGCCATAGCTTTTTCTCATAACCTCTTCAGCCGGTTCCAGGGCAAGCACAATATGTAATGCTTTCTTCACTGAAAGAACTAGTTCACAAAATCTATTTCTATATTTCACAAGAGATGTATAGATCCTTCCAGATACTGCATGCATACAGGGAAAGAACAATCCAATTGAAAGTTGGGATGTCAGAATTTAAGGGATTCTGGGCTATTCTGGAAAATGCTCCAGAAGGGGAAACATGATGCCCCCACAGAATCTGCGGACAACAGGTTGTGCAGCTGGAGTGTACATCCCTAATGATTTCCCAAAACACTGTCCAGTCCTTTTGCTTTGTCCGTTTATGACACAGTCGGAAAGGAGGAACCATCAAGAAAGACCAGGAGAAATAAATTCATCGCTTGTACCACCTCCCTGCCTACAAAAAATATATATAATATATATAAACAATAAAGCTTAAGCCAGTTCTCCATAAATATGTGTCTTGTATGGCTCCTTCCATCATTGAGAAGACAGCTGTAATGTTTGGGATTGCCAAGTAACAAAAGCAGTTGTTGCAATGAGTCCAGAACCACAATTAGAGGATTGCTAACACAATATGGTTCTCCAACGGAGCACAAGGTTAAGAATGAGTTTGAACCATTAGCATCAACACCCAAAATAATATATGAATTAAAATTATGGAAAGGAAGCACTGATGTACAGGGTGAAACAGATGAAGGAAATATCCTGCATCTCCTTTTGTCCATGCCATGTATGTGGCAGGTTTGAGCAGACTCAGTTTGCCTCAGGGCTGTGCAGAGAAGGAAGGAGGGAGTTTAGCTCTTCAATCATCAACCAATTTTGTGATTTGGAACTGATTTCCTTGCAGTGCCATTAACATTTTAAAGATACATGTATCTTTAAATATAGCAATTTATTTTCCTTTAAAATGCAAATAAAGAAGTGAGGGAGCCCAGTTTTTAACTGAAACAGAGGAGACAAAGGGTTACGAGTCCTTTTCTCCCCCATATTGCTATAAGGCAACCTGAGGTTTTAAAAACCTGCGGTTTGCTTTTTATGGATTGAACAGTGTGCTGTTTCTGTTGACTACTTCAGCCTGTGGAGAACTGAACAACTTACAGCCATCCCTGGGCCTGGTTCTCATTGGCCCATTATGCATGGAACGCTAACATCAGGGCTCTTCTCTGCACAGTGGACTTGTAGTGGGCTCTCCTTGTGTTTGTTTACATGCGAGGAGGCACTCACTCCTGCCAGGGAGCTTTTCTGCAGAGAACTCTTCCAGGCCTGGTTCCTCCACCTAGGACCTATGTCTGACATGGGGAAAAAAGGTTCTGTTTTTTAAACAGAGGCTTAAACTGTGCAAATGGTCAGGTGAAACTTTTAATAACACAGAGGTAAATAACATCACCTGTTAAATAACATGGGAAGGAAATTGGTGTGATATAGCCCAATTTTGTCATATCTCAGAAGCTAAGCAGGGTTGGTTCTTGGATGGGTAGACCACTGAGGAAGATTTTGCAGAGAAAGCCATTGGTAAACCCCTCCTCTGTGTCTCATTTTCCTTGAAAGCCCATGGGGTCACCATGACTTGGTTGTGATTTGACAACGCTTATCTATGTATTACATAACATCTGGATAACAACTTATGGCGACCCTATACATGACTGTCCTCCATAGCATCCTATTGTTAACAGCCTTGCTCAGCTCTTGCAAACTGAAGACCATGGCTTCTTTTATGGTGTCAGTTCATCTTCTTTTTGGCTGCCTTCAACTTTTCCTTGCATTATTGTCTATTCCAATGACACTTGCCTTCTCATAACATGACTAATGTATGATAGCTTCAGTTTACTCATTTTAGCTTCTAGGGAGAGCTCAGGCTTGATTTGATCTAGAACCTACTTATTTGTCTTTTTGGCAGCCCATGGTATCTGCCCAACTCTTTTCCAACACCACATTTCAGTCACAAGAAATCACAACACTCCCACTACCTAAAAATTTCCCTGCTCCTAGTATGTCCGCTAAAAGAATGTTATGTAAATAAAGTAATATTAACATAACATCCTTTTTGCATAAAGTAACATAACATCTGGTTGTTGTGGGTTTTCTGGGCTGCGTGGCAGTGGTCTGGTAGATCTTGTTCCTAATGTTTTGCCTGCATCTGTGGTTGGCATCTTCAGAGGTGTATCACAGAGGGAATTCTTTTACACACTGTGTCCAGACTTCCCTCTGTGATACATTTCTGAAGATGCCAGTCACAGATGCAGGCGAAATGTTAGGAACAAGATCTACCAGACCACGGCCACACAGCCCAGAAAAACCACAACAACCAGTTGAATCTGGCCGTGAAAGTCTTCGACAATAACATAACATCCTTTGATAAAATAACTTCAACCTAGTTAATATTACTATATGTGGTGAAGGGCAGTTCTAGGATAGCATTCACATTTGTAATCCCCTTCTCCAGCCCAGACACTAGTTTACCACATCTCAGTGAATACATGCACATATCCCCCTACAGTCCTACAGGGTGCAAGGAGTTGGGACTATTATTTCAACTTCCTTCCAAGAGAATCTACTCCCATGAATCTACTTCATAGTGTTTCCTAGTCAGTGTGGTCAAGGACTGTGGACTAGTAATCTGGAGAACCAGATTTGATTCCTCACTCCCACATATGAGTGGCAGACTCTTATTTTGGTGAACTGGATTTCTTTCCCCACTCATCTACATGAAGCCTGCTTGGCCCAGTCACAGTTCTCTCAGAACTCTCTCAACCCCACCTACCTCACAAAGTGTCTGTTGTGGGGGGTGGGGAGGAAGTCAACTGTAAGCCACTCTGAGACTCTGTATGGTGCAGTAAAGTGGAGTATAAAAACCAACTCTTCTTTTGGTATCAGGAAGGTCAGGTAGAGGGTGTGAATGGGAATGCAAGATGCCACTGCTCAAAATAGCAGGCATTTTCTAGGACAGACCAGAAATCTCCTGGCCAACCTTATTAAAACAAGATTAGCTACCAGTAATCTGGGGAGGGGATTTGGAGAAGGAGCAGCAAAGAAAGAACATACTTATTTAGAGCCTCCTGCAGAGCTGGCAGTGATGCTACATGTTGGTTCCTAAACACCAGAACTGAGCCCTGCAATATGGGAGCTGGTGTGGGGCAGCAGGTTACAGAGCAATCTTAAGTGGAGCCACATCCTTCTAACTACATTGGATGTTTAGTACATCCTTCTAAATGCATGTTTAGGATTACCCCGTTAAGATGATGAGGCTAGGGCTGTGAAGACGCAAGATAAGTATTCTCCATGAAGCAAAAGAACACTCCAAACCCCATTAATGATATCATAGCATCCATCATGCTGCTCTCTTCACACTCTCCCCCTTCCAAAAGCTCCTGGCATTTCATGTGCAGCGCTGGCAACGCTAGCTCCAGAAGAGTCCAGGGGGTATCTATTGTCTCCATGTCCTCCATTAAGAATCAGCTGCCTTCATCACAGGAGAACATGTTTGACTTGGAACTGTCTATCATTTTGTGGAATCATCCAACAATTTTTGATGCATCCTAGAATCTAACAGTCCAATCTGAGAGTGGGGGGTTGGGGATCCACCTATATATTTTATGGTTTACTATAGTTTGTATTTTGAATTACATATATAGGGTACCATAATCTTTTGGGGGTACCATAATCTTTTCAGTGCTTAGGGCCTCTAAAGGTCTGTGTCTAACCCATACAGCCCTGCTTGAAAATGTGTAAGAAAATTAAACATGCAAAACCAATGATAAATAGGATTTAGGAGCTGACCAGCAGGGTTACAACTAGTGTTGCATAATAGTTAAGAGCAGAAAATATGACCTGGGAAACCTCATGTTCAAATTTAAGCTCAACTGTGATAATGAAGAAGAAGAAGAAGGAGGAGGAGGAGGAGGAGGGAGGAGGAAGTGCACACCCCCACCCACCTCTAGGGCATGGCCACGCCTCCCCAAGCCCCGCCCCTGGCCTAGCGCTTATAAAAGCAGCTCTCCGAGGTCGGGTATGGCAGACTCCCCTGCCCTGCCCTCCCCTGCCCCTCCCCTCTGGGCAGAGGCATAGAGGGAAAATGGAGCCTGGTGCAAAATCTGAGTTTTGCACCCCTACCCCCTGGGCAGCCCCTGTGATGCTGGAATCCACCCCCAAACAGCATCACTTTCAATGGTGTTTAAACTAGAGAGCCCCAATTCTCCTTTTAAATCCACCTTAAAGGGAGAATCTGGGATCCCTAGTTAAACAACATTGAAAGTGATGCTGTTTTGGGGTGGATTATCCCCCACCCTGAAACAGCATCACTTTCAATGTGACGTAGTGGTTAAGAGCAGGTGCATTCTAATCTGGAGGAACTGGGTTTGATTCCCTGCTCTGCCGCTTGAGCTGTGGAGGTTTATCTGGGGAATTCAGATTAGCCTGTGCACTCCCACACACGCCAGATGGGTGACCCTTGGGCTAGTCACAGCTTTTCGGAGCTCTCTCAGCCCCACCCACCTCACAGGGTGTTTGTTGTGAGGGAGCAAGGGCAAGGAGATTGTAAGCCCCTTTGAGTCTCCTACAGGAGAGAAAGGGGGGATATAAATCCAAACTCTTCTTCACAAACTAGGGACCTCAGATTCTCCCTTTAAATCTATGCCCGAAGGGGGTGGATTTAAAAAGGAGAATCTCAAGAAGTTTGGAGGGTGCCACTGCTGTCAGGAGATTGCAATTGTTAAGCTAGCAGCACCAAACTTTTAGGGTATCTTTAGGAGAATCTCCTAATGATACCACCCAGGTTTAATTAAGTTTGGTTCAGGACTGGGTCTCAGGTTATGGGCTTACTCAAAGATGTAGCCTTCATCATGTATTAGCTACCAATGGCTGTGGACTGACTGGAGGACGGAACTCCCTTTAGGAGTCCATAACGTTGGAACCCCTGAAACTCCAAGAAACTCACCAAAATACAGACAATCTCAGGGATATCCTCGGCATAATCCCTAGAGGTTTGTTGCTGCTAGCCCAAACAATGTGCCCCCTGCAGGCCAAAAACCGAATAGGGACAAGTATCATTTTAAAAACCCACAAACGGCCTGGCGGAGCTTCGGACATGAATGCGGGGGTTCAAACCCGAGAACCCCCCCTACTTACATCCATGTTTTGCTTCTTAACCAGTGTGCTGCCATCACTAGGAGCTCTCCACTTTAGCCCAGAACTGGACAGAGTGTAACCTGTGTGCTAACAAAGGTGCTAGAAATCATAAGGATCTTCCTTGCAGGTTGGTTGTAAAGGTTACAGAAATAACAAATGTAAGGAAAAAAGTCATAGAAAAATGCTAAATATTATTATCCCATCCTACATTGATTATTCCCTTTCTTCCCACTTGCAACCCAAACAGAGGTTACTTACAGAAATAGTCCAGGGTCTCCTCAGTCTGTTGCGGGGTCAGGCGGCTGGCAGCATTGGAGGCCACGAGAGGCGTGTGAATCCAGTCGCCGTGGTCATAGCCAAACACTGTGTCTGCCCGGAGCTGGTAGAGAGGAAGCTGTTCTCCAAGGAGGCTAATGATTTCCACCTCAGGAATGTTGGTGCTAGCACAGAGCTCTTGGGGACAGCATTGGGGAAAACTGAAAGACAGGAACAGTCAGTGCAGAGGTCAGGGAGTCATGAGGTCCTTGGCTGAAACAAATGCCTGCTGCAGTGCAGACCTTGTGAGTCAAGACAGAACTTGCCAAACTCCCGGTGATACGTGAGAGAGTGCCAGAACACAGAGTTAGATCATTTTGCTGAACAGTTCACCTGGAGAAAATGGCCATTTTAGTTGTGGAGTTTAGCATTAAACCCCACTTGTTAGAAGTCTCCCCCTTCCACAAATCCTTGTCCACAAGAGCTCCACTTTAAAGAATCTCCAGATATCATTTTCAACCTTTAGAGTTGGCATTCCTAATGAAACTAACCCAGTCCTGGGTAAAGGTATGTGCATGAGGGAACAAAGCTTAAAGTTGCACATTTCCTTGGAAATAGAAGTCCCCTGTAATAAAGTGGAACTTGCTTTGAAGAAGAAGAGTTGGTTTTTATATCCTGCTTTTCTTCACTGTAAGGAGTTTCAAACTGGCTTACGACCATCTCCCCACCCCCTGCAAACAGGTACCATGTGTGGTTGGTGGAGCTGAGAGAGTTCTTGAGAAATGTGAGTAGCCCAAGGTCACCCAGCAGGCTTCATGTGGAAGAGCAGAGAAAACTAACCTGGTTCAGCAGATTAGTGTCCACCACTCATGTGGAAGAGTTGGGAATCAAACCCAGTTCTCCAGATTAGAGGCCACTGCTCTTAACAACTACACCAAGCCGGCTCTCATGGCATAAGTGAACATGCTTAGAATTGTACTAAGTAAGGGTACCATCTTTTAACTGGCCCTGCTCTAGGGTTTTTAGCAGTAGCCTAGAATACAGAAATTGAGTGAAGTTTCCTGCGCCCACTCCACTCATCTCGGTGTTAATATAATTTGTCTGCTGAACTTGGTGTGTCCAGAGACTCAAGCACAGGTTCAGTAAAAATGAAAAAGTCCAAACTCTATTGGCAGTGATTAGACGCAGCCCTCATGTATGTGAGCCACATGTGTGATTCAGAAAGGTAACCGGCTGATTATGCACTGGTGCTGTGCCCCATGTGAAGGGAGATTCTTGTTAGGGCAGAGCTTCTGTTGCAGATGCCTCCCCCCCCCCCACCCCCATAATTTCTGCTGTTTGTGAGAGTGGGCAAAGAGCAACCTTTCCCCCTCCTTCACAGGAAAGTCAAAAGAAATTGCCCTGCTATTCATTGCTTCGGGCTTTTGACTCCACCCACCTTCCCAGCTGTAGTTCTGCTCTGCCCAATGGTCAGGAGGGCTTTAAAAAAATTATTTCAGCTTCAAGCATTAGTACTATATTAGACCCATCAAAATAATGATAGATCTAATACAGGAATATCCAAATACCAAGGGATGTCGCAATTACAAGGGTCTCTCTCCTCCTTTAGCAGCAGAGGCGGGAAGTGAGTGTGTGTGTGTGTGTTGCATGGTCCCCTCCTTCAGCAGAGTATGCTCCAGGGAATTTCTACGTCTCTTTAATTTGAAGTGGGGTGGAGATTGTTTTTGGAAAGGGGAAACTATTTTGATATAATTGCAACAGCAATATCGCTATATCAGCAATTCAAAGGGCTTTAACAAAGCCAGCAATCTTGTGACTGTGTGCCTTTAAGAGTGAGTTGATGGGCAGAGTTGAGAGAACAAAGAAAAGCAGACCTGAAAGAGTTCAACAGGAAAGCTGCAGTGGAGTGCCTCCTTGTGTGTAAACTGAGAAAAGCGAGGAGACCCCAATACAACCCCAATGAGCAGCGAAGAGTCCCAAGGCAAGCGTTCCATGCATACTGGGCCTCTCATTCTGGGATGTCTGGGCAGTGGATTGCTTAAAATTCTAGAGCAAGCTTCCTGGGAAACTTGCACAAGAAAGGAATCTTGGTGGCTTCCAAATGAACACATTTATTGGTGACTCAATGGAGGGCATTTTCTTCCACTAGGAATCAGCAGAACCACTATATCAGTGATGGCGAACCTTTTTGAGACCAAGTGCCCAAATTGCAACCCAAACCCCACTTATTTATTGCAAAGTGCCAACTCGGCAATTTAACCTGAATGCTGAGGTTTTAGTTTAGAAAAAAAGGTTGACTCTCTCTTCCTTCGCCCCACCCACTCGAGCAGGGGCCAGCCTGTGGTAGGATCCAGCAAGTCCCACACACACCGCTCTGTGTCTCTCTAGCATCTCTGCCCCCTCTGTGCCCCCCCCCCCCGGCAGCAGCCACCCAGAGCACAGGCACCAGGCCCGCCAGCAGCGGTGCGCACACGTCGTGCTCAGTGGCCCAGGCCAGCCTAGATGGGTGTGTGGGTGTGTGTGTGTGTGATTTTCCACCCCCACATGACGAACTCTATGTGTGCATGCCCACAGAGAGGGCTCCAAGTGCCACCTTTGGCACCCATGCCATATGTTCGCCATCACTGCACTATATCATACAAGCTAGTGAAGTATACTTCTCAGAGTGCTGGAGTAGGAGCTGGACGACCCAGGTTCAAATCTCAATTCTGCCACAGAAGCTTGCTGGGTAACCCTGGTCCTGTCATGCACTCTCAGCCTAAGCTAGATCCCAGGGAAGTTGTGAGGGGGGGAAAATGAATGAGAAGAGAACAATGCAAGCCTCTTCAGGTCCCCATCAGGGAGAAAGGCAAGTATAAATCAAGAAAATATTTTTTTAATTGGGACTGGAAAGCATCTGTGGCAAAATGGCTTTTATGCACATGTGGTTTCCTTTACTTTGAATGTACATTCCATTCCAGTTTGATTCTGACTCACAGATTTCCCTCCTCTTTGGCAGTCACCCTGGCCTCAGATCAGCGATTCCCTGCAGTTTCCAAATGCTCTTAAAGTGCAATTTTATCTCTCCCTATGCAGGGAAAGTGAAGGAGATCCCTGTGCATTAAGCTTTCTTTGGGTTTCCTTATCTTCCCAGTCTTCTTCTGCCCACACCACAACCATTCCTCCAACTCTTCAGGTTACCCTATCAGAGCAAAAAGGAGGGCCTTTCTTTTTCTTTTAACAATGAAGGTGAGATGGACCCTATGGAACCCTGTGAAGTTGACATGGTCTAGCTGGTTTGATGTAATGGTTAAGAGCAGTGGACTCTAATCTGGTGCACAGGGTTTGTTTCCCTGCTCCTTCACATGAAGCCTGGGCCAGTCACAGTTCTCTCAGAACTCTCTCAGCCCCATCTACCTCACAATGTGTCTGTTGTGTGGTGGGGAAGGGAAGGGAAGGAGTTTGTAAACCATTTTGAGACTCCTTACAGGAGAGAAAGGTGGAATATAAATCTAAACACTTCTTCTAGCAAAGTTATACAAGACCAAAAGTGGCCAAAAAAACCCCTTCCTAAATGGAGGTTGCACAGAAACAACAAGGAAGAGGCAGGCAGGCAAAATGGCAGATCAGCTCAGTTAAGGATACTTCAAAGAAGGAGAATCTCAGAAAACCCCACAGCCATGGGGTAAGTGGTGCATGCATAAACGGCTTAATGCCCTCTCTGGAATCTGCTTCATCAAATGACTGTTCACGCAGATTCATAAGACGGAAAACATCTCTTTCCCAGGCACATTTGACAGCTGAGCAAAAATAGGTCACTGGTTTAATAGGCCCGTTCAGCATTTCTTTGTAACAGCATTTGTTTGTGACACAACCTCTTTCAAGAACAGTGAAATTCAGCACACACATGTGCATTACACTACAAACATGATGGCCAGCTCCACTCCCGTACCTGCTTCCAGCGGCAGGAGGAAAATGTACTAAAGCATAATGTCGGACGTGAAGATTGAAATGCTGGAATGAAGGCTGCACATCTGTAAGGCAAAGTTCTACATTTCAAGTTCAAAGGTGGAGAAACATATCGGCTACATAGATCATGGCTTGTAAAAGAAACATGCAAGGAAAGGCATTGTTTATTTGCTCTTCATTATCTTTAATTAACAGTTTTGCCATCAGTCTCTCCTAAGACTCAAACACGGTATATGTGAGAGAGGGGGCGACAGATCCCCCTTACCAGATTGGAAGCTACTAGACCCTGGAGATGTATGTCAGATTCTTTCTTTCATGATTCATGAATTGATACTGTATGCACGGGACTGGGAAGGAGGACAATTTTTTAAATCACACACAAGTGAATGATGCTTCCAATCTGCTCTCTTCTGAGGAAAGGAATTTACTGCCCCCTTGTGGGCAGAGTGAAGCAGTTGTATGAAGAAAGAAGTGAAGATTTTCCCTATCTGTGAGTAAGATGGGATTTACACATTACAAACTTCATGCGTTCCCCAGTCAGTGAACTGTTGATAGATAAACCCCATGTGCATCAGGGTCCAGTTCAGATCAAAGCCACAACATACGAAGAGAGGGGTTAGCATTTCCTGACCTGAAATGTCTCCAGTGACACTGTGGTTTGCCCCACTGGACGCCAGGAACCATTTCAGATATAGGGAAACAGTACAAATAGGGAAGGCTTCAGCTGCCTTGTCCTGTGATTCCAATCTGAATTTGTCTGGCTAGCACCTGAAAGTTAAGTTCCCAGCGTGGAATTTCCAGCGCACAACTTCCCCAGATCCCCTGATGAGAATGTAGGAAATGTTAGATTGTAAGGCTAATGTGCCAGGGTACCATTAGACTGTCAGGCAAATATGGCCAGGATTTTAATTGTCAACAATTAGAAGAAACCAAGACAAGCCTGAAGTGAGAACTGTCATATACATATTGTTGATATGATCATGCTCTCAACAAACAAGCGTACTTTCGGGGAAAACAGGGAGCATGTAAGATGCTGTTTATCTTCACTCTGCTGCCCTGCCCTGTTCCGGACCCTGCTGAACCATTTCTGGGGCCCCCGACACGGTTGCCAGTTAGCAGGCAAATCCTTTGCTCTATAAAGTTCCGCCCTGCTACTGGCCTGGGCGGTGGCCCATGCTGACATCAGCTCAATCTCCAGCAGGCACTTGGGTGGTGGAAAAATGTAGCCAATTAGGTATTTGCAAATTTAGACTGCTTGTTTTGAAAACTGTATAAAAGATGCTTTTTGGAACATGTTCTTTGGACAGTGGTTTGGCTGGTTACAGCACTTTGTCCCGCTTTATTGCAATAAAAGCTTATGTGCTTCATTTAACCAATCCACGTGTCCCTGCATTACTGAGAGACTATTGGAAATTTTTCCAACAAGAACATGAAGACTTTTGCAATGTGTTAATTGCATATGAATCTGTGCATCGAACACTAAATATTTCAACTGACCTGGAAAGGTATCTATGGGAATTGTCCAGACCACAGTGCAGGAGAAGGGAGTTAATTCTTCTTTCCTGTGCTCTTTCTCTGAAAAAAACCCCTCCCTGCTGTTTTAACTCCCAATATGAAAAAAAGGGAAGTATGTGTACTGTACTTGCCCCCCCTCCCCCCGCCAACACTTTCGCTGTGGTTCAAGTGTCAGATTAGGACCCAGGGAAAATCGGATTCAAATCCTCACTTGTGCCATGAAGTTTGTTGGGAGATTTTGGCAAATTTACCTTACAGGGTGTCAGGACCATGCCTGTCAGTGCTTTGATGTCTTGCTGTGTGTGAATTGCAAATGTTTCCCTGTTTCCCTCCTCCCTTCCTGGCAATCTCCTGGCGTCAGCCCACCTTCAAAAGAGGTGTGAAAGGTTCCCAGGTCCTTTGAAACTCTGTAGTGTAATTGTAGTAGAAACTGTAGTAGACATTTGGTGTGGGGCGAAACGGGGTGGGGGGGTTAAAGGATATAGGTCTCTAGCTCAGATCTTGCTTTACATTGCTACTCTTCGTATTACCTGGAATAAACTACTTTTGGACTTTCCTATGGTCTCTGTTATTTCCACGTTCGAGAGTCTGACATTAAGCAGGATCTCCCAGTTTGACCTGCACTCGGATCCATGGCCGGAATGGATGGGACGATAGGCCTCACTGGCGAACCTGATGAGGGAACGGGGCAAGTTCCAGACAAGGATGAGACACCCTGCGACCCAGACATTGGAGACAAGGAGAAGGATGCCCTCATCCCCGATCGACACGATCCTCACTTGGATGCCACGCAAAGCACCAACTGTGAGGCGAGCATGGGATCGCCCTACTCTTGGGCCCCCTCTCGGGCGGCTGGGTGGCATGAGTCCACTTGGCTCACGCAATCCATGGACCAGGACATTTACTCGGAGTGGGACCCGGTGGAGCAAAGCGAGTGGTCACGGGTCCAGGTCTAAGCAGGGGCGTGGGTCCCTGAGCGCAGCGTGGTTGCCTGGCGGCAGGAGCAAGACAAGATGCGGCAGGAGATACACTTCCTACGGCACAACATGGAACTCCTCTTGGCCCATACCAAGGCGGCAGAGCGGGATCGCCAGGATCCACTGCAGCTGCTGCCGTCGCCGCTTCTGGAGGGGGGCAGCCTGTGCCTGCACGCCTTAACGACATGCTGCCTGGGCCGCCGGGCCCACCCGGGCCACAGCCGCCGCAGCCCGCGCAGCGGCAGTGTTTGAAGGCCTGTTTTGATGGGACGACGGAGACGTTGCCCGACTTCTTCGTTCAGGTGGAGGCACATATGGAGAAGTACGGCGATGACCACAAGAACGAGGTCGAGCAAGTACATGAGGTGGGGGCCCTCCTGGGGGCGGCGGTGGCCAGATGGTACATAGGACTTTACAAAGGCTGGGCGCCCGAACTTCATGTTGGCACTGCGGCAGCAGTTTGAGGATCCGTTCGAGGAAGAGAAGGCCCGTGCCCAGTTGCGGCAGATCCGGCAAGGGTCCTGATCCATGAGTGAGTACGTCTCAGAGTTCCGCCAGCTAGCCGGGGTGGTCCAGGACTGGCCGGAGCAGGTGAAGATCCACTTCTTCCGAGGGGCTTCACCCAGAGGTGGCACAGTGGGCCATGGTGACTACAGAGCCGACCTCCCTGGCAGGGTGGTACACACGGGTGGGCGAGGCGGAGGTCTGTCTGCGTAGAGTGCAGCTACTGAAACAGTGGGGCAACCCCTTGCCGGCTTCCCCCCATCCCCCATCGGGGGGCACTTGGCGGCGGCTGGGACTTTGCCTGAGTTGCGGTGGAGAGGGGCACATGGCAGCCGTGTGTCCTAGCAAGAAACCCGACCCTCCAGAAGTCCCCGCCAGCGGCACAGTGAAGGCCGGGGCAGCTAAGGGTCCAGGGAAACAGTCCCCGTTTAAGAAGGGTTTGGGACTACAAATGGAGCCGTGCGAGGCAAGTTCGGCCTCTGAGGGGGCGGGTGGCCCCGAGTCCAGCGAGGAGTCGGCGGGAAACAACAGCGACCTGGCCTGAAGTGCGCCCGATGCCAGTTCCCTTCTAAGGGTGTGGAACTGAGGGTGAGTGGAACCAATGACCTGTTCCTTCTTTCCGTGACGGTGTCTAATCAGACTCGTGGGACTAGTGTGCAGACGCAGGCACTTGTTGACTTGGGGTGTGTAAAGGATTCAATGGTGTTGATGAGAGGGGCAGCCGCCTGGCCTTGACTACATTCCACAGCCCGGGCGATGGGCCAGCTTCTCCGGCGGAGACCTTATCTCTGCGAGGGAGATGAGACCTCCGTTCCCATGGGAATCCGGGAGGGGGGATGGGATGGACAGAGTTATAACCTGTGTTTCTGGCGGGAGATCTTATTCCTGCCACTGCGTGTACTTGAGCTTTCTAAGATGTCTGAATAAACGGTCTTTTACACCAAAGAGCCTTTTATTTCTGCTTCTATGGAATTCCTTACAGGGTGCACCCGCTGCCTAATGCAGCCATCCCTAGTAGCCCAGTTGGGGCTACAGTGGGTTCCCCTGCGCTGCCCGATCCTGTTCGAGCAGATGGACAGGGGCACATTAGGGGGCGCACCAGTCACGCATCGGATGGAGCCAGTCCTTCTCCAATGCAGGGAGCACTGGGAGGAGCGGTGGTTCATCATCACTGAGGTGGCCAAATATTCCCTGGTACTGGGAGTGCCTTGGCTTCGGGACCATGACCCCAATATCTCCTGGTCCTCCAACTCTATCCGATTTGTTGACCCCCCTTGCGGCGACCATCTATCCGGCCTCCTGCCGCTGGGGCCGGGGGGCCCCCACGAGGTGGCTGGGAGCACACTGGACGTCTTGGCCATCCCTCGACCCTACCAGGACCTCCAGAGGGTGTTCGAGGAAACAGAGTGCGACAAGCTGCCGCCCCACCGTAAGACTGACTGTAAGATCGAATGACTGCCCGGTGCCAAGGAGAGGGGGCCGGCGGCAACTAAGCCTTCGGCTCCGCTTACATGGGCCCCGGAGTGCGGGGCGGTGTTCCAGGCGCTTAAACGAGCCTTCACGTCAGAACCTATCCTATGCCATGGCGACCCCTCCAAGCCCTTTGTTGTGCATGTTGATGCTTCGGACAAGGCTATGGGCGCTGCCCTGCTACAGAAGGGGGAGGATGGGAGGTTGTATCCCTGTGCCTACCTCTCCCACAAGTTTTCATTGGACGGTTGGGGACAAGGAGATGGGGGCAATCAAGTGCGCTTTGACTGCCTGGCGACACTGGCTGGAGGGTGAGGCCCTCCCTTTCGAGGTGTGGACTGACCATAGGAACTTGGCGGTTCTTCATGCGCCGGGGAAGTTGTCCGCCAAGCAACTTCGTTGGGCTGACTTTTTCTTCTGTTTCAACTTCACGCTGCATTTCCTCCCTGGGAAGTCAAATTGCTTGGCTGACGCCCTGTCTCGGTTGCCCGACCCTTCCCCGGGGGGCCCCGCTCCAATCGGGATGGTGTTCTCCCCATCTCAACTGGGCTTGGCAGTCGTCACCCGCAGTCAGGCAGCGTTTTGCTCCAGTCCCCTCGCCATGCCCGCTTCGCTGGAGGAGGCCCTCAGGTGGGGTGGCGGCCTTTGAGGTGCCACAGGATGAGGGTGGTGACCAACTGGAGAAAAGGGGGGAGTTCTGATGGAAGGGAGATCGACTCTATGTGCCTCCAGAGGCGCGCCTCCTAGCTTTGCAGGGTTCTCATGATGTAAAATCGGCAGGTCACTTTGGGTTTGTGAAGACGTTGCATTTGGCCCGTAGACAGTTTTGGTGGAGGACGCTGAGGGGGGATGTGGAGGCTTATGTTAAAGGTTGCCCCACATGTGCTATGGCCAAGAGGGCACAAGGGAAGGTACCCAGCCTCCTCCAGCCCCTGCCTGCACCCTCCACGCCCTGGAAGGTGATTTCTATGGATTTCATTACCAATCTCCCGTCCAGCAAGGGGAAATTGGTGATCTGGATGGTCATGGACTTGTTTTCAAAGCAGGCGCACTTTGCCCCTTGCGCATCGCTGCCGACAGTGAGCAAGTTGGCCCGAATGTTTGTAACCCACATCTACAGGCTCCACACTGCCCCTGATAAGATAGTGTCAGACAGGGGCGGACAGTTCATTTCGCAGTTCTGGCGGCACTTTTTGCAGCTGCTGGGCACGAAACAGGCTCTTTCTTCGGCTTTTCATGCAGTGACTGATGGTCAGAGCGAACGTACGAATGCGACTCTTGAACGATATTTACAGTGCTACATTAATTTCCATCAGGACAGTTGGGTTGACCTGCTGCCCTTCGCTGAATTTGCCTACAACAACGCGGTGCATAGCAATATGGGAAAAAACCCCTTTGAGGTTGTTTCGGGACAGTTGGCTAAGCCGTTTCCATTCCTGGGGGAGGTCCAGTAGGGACCCATGGAACTTCAGGAATGGGTGCAGTCCATCCAGCAAGCGTGGGGACCGATGTAACAGGCTCTGGAGAAGGCTAAGCAGGGGTACAAGCGGCAAGCCGATAGGAAACGACAGCCAATCACCCTTGCGGTAGGGGATTGGATGTATTTGTCCACCAAGAATTTATGGGGACTGCCAGGGTGTAGGAGTATATTGGACCTTTTCAGGTGCTCAGAGTGATTAATAATGTGACAGCCGAGTTGCAGTTGCCTAAGGACTTGAAGTCTGTATATCCTGTTTTTCATTGCAGTCTCCTCAAGAAGGCGCCTCCCCCGGACGACTGGCACCCTCAGCCGGCGGCGCCAACCTGTTTCAGTGAGGGGCGAACCTCACCAGGAGGTGCAAGAAGTCCTAGACTTTAGGGTGCATCGTGGCCGGCTTCAGTACGTGATCGCGTGGACCCATTTCCCGGCAGGGGACAATGAATGGGTCGATTCCAAACATGTTCAGGCTCCTCGCTTAGTGAAGGCGTTTCACCGGGCTTACTCCAATCACCCGAAAGCGGGGGAGGTCTTGGGGGGGGGGGCGGAATGTCAGGACCATGCCTGTCAGTGCTTCGATGTCTTGCTGTGTGTAACTTGCAAATGTTTCCATGTTTCCCTCTTCCCTTCCTGGCAATCTCCGGGCGTCAGCCCACCTTCAAAAGAAGTGTGAAAGGTTCCCAGGTCCTTTGAAGCTCTGTAGTGTAATTGCAGTAGAAACTGGAGTAGACATTTGGTGTGGGGCGAAACCGGGAGGGGGTGGTGGTTAAAGGATATAGGACCTTTACATCGCTACTCTTCGTATTACCTGGAATAAACTGCTTTTGGACTTTCCTACGGTCTCTGTTATTTCCATGTTCGTGAGTCTGACACAGGGATGCTGTGAGGATGATATCAGGGAGGAGAGCCCCACACACTATCATGAAGTGGAGAAAGGGCAGGAGAGAAACACTAGCAGCGCATGGTTGAGAATTATTATTTGGGGTAATGGCACAGAGTTTCCCCAACCCCATGACTCAGCTCCACACACACATCCCATGTAATAGCTTTGAAGGTAAATAATTATGGGCAGAAAAGTACCTGCTGGAAATCAGGAAAAAATTTTTTACAGTAAGAGTAGTTCAGCAGTGGAATTGTCTCCCTAAGGAGGAGCCCCTGGTGGTCTTTGAGCAGCAGCTGGACAAATACTTGTTGGAGATGTTTTAGAATGGTCCTGTATTGAGCAGGGGGTTGGATTAGAAGGCCTGTAAGGCCCGTTCCAGCTCTATGATTCTAATCTCTCCTGAGTTTCAGTCCTGGAACTTTAGCATCCCATGTTGTTTGATGCTAAAAGGACTCAAGTTGGAGAGGTTTATAAAACTGTGCATGGACCTGCACATAAAATGGACAGGGGGCACTTTTCATCCCTTTCTAATTATGCTAGACATCGAGGGCACCCAACGAAGCTGGCAGACAACGGGTTCAGTACAGGTAAAAGAAAATACTTTTTCACTTCACAAGCAATGGGAGTCTAATTTTTGCTTGTGGCTGTAGTGATAGCCATGAAAATGGATGGCTTTAAAAGGGGATTAACCACACTTTTGGATGGCATAAGTCCATAGGGCTCCATTGGGGGACTCCCAGTGGTGGGGGTGGGTTTTTGAGTTTCTCCTCCTTTGAGTTTCTGCCCCTTCCCGCGTTGCCGGGAAAGCTCACAGAAGGTGGCACGGTGCTGCCTCCAGCACATTGGCCCGTTGAACCAGCAATTAGGATTAGGCTGCAAGTCTTGCATCTGCCAATGTTATTGTTCCCCTACGCCTATCCCCCCCCTTTTTTTTAATTTTAGGTTTTTTGTTCCTTTTAAAAAATTATGTTTTTATCCCCTTTATGTTCATGTATATGTTTCTCATGTTCCCATTTTTTCTACAGATTATTTCAGATATATATTTATCATTTTAATATCCCTTACCTTTTTAATTGTTTGCTTCTTATCTACCTGTAGTAATGCACTGCACACCAGCGGACCTACGGCCTTCTGGTCGCACCGCACCTCCACTCCTCATCCCCCTATGAGTCACGGGTCATGAACTATCTGGCTCACAGTCACTAGGTGTCTCAGACAAAGGGACAATGGGCCTCCCTCGCCCCAGGTGAGGATTAGACCCGACGCTGATGCCCTTCAAGACGAGCAGCCAGGTGAGATCATGCATCACATGATGATCTCCAGGTCTTCCCGGGTTCCTCGCCATCTCCCTACCCACCTCCTTTACACTCACAAGGAAACCCCTAATAAAAGGTGCCAGAGACCAGCACAGGGGAGAGTTGTCAGGATCACTGCAAACTCGCTTCCTGTTGCTGACGCTTCCTCCACCAGATGAAACCTCCTCCGCCTCGCCTATTCCTAGCTGCACGACTCCCGGGATGACTACGCCGTGCGTAAAACCCGGAATCCTCAACCTCCACCCTGCTCACCGCCGCCTCTGGGAAAGGGTCAGCGTACCGGGTCCGCTGGATCAGCGCATCCAGGGACCACCGCTTCGGCTTCGTCCTCTGGACCGGGCGCGATCCAGACCGGCCCTAGGACACTCTCGTCCGACGAACACCGTGGCGTATGGAGCTTACAGGCTTATGACAAGCACTAACGAACTGAAAGCTTAGCGAATAAAATGCCGCAGGGTCTCCGTGAAGAGAGGGAGCTGGCGCAAATTGGTTGAGGAGATTGAAGCTCAATGTCCATGGTACCCAGAAGGGGACATTGAATCTTAAGGACTGGAAACATCACACTCTCAAGACAGAGCCTCGCGACGCCGGATGTCAATTGCTGGCTGATTTGGAGGAGCAATGCCATGTCGCCATCAGCCTGCAGACCTATGGCTCCTTGGTTGTAGGTCGCCTTCCTCCTTTCATCTTTCACCTTCAATTTCAACCCCGAATTTTCTCTATCCACTAAATTCAACGCCCGTCCTTCTGCCCCTCGGCCTTCCTCTTTCAAATTCCTCCCCTGCCGCTCAGCCTCCCCTTGTTCACTTCTTCATTTTCTCCGGTTACCGCGACTCCGCTTCATCGAATGGCGCTGGTTTCGAAACCAGAGCCATTAGCCACGATCTGCAAAGAAAGAAAACCCTGACGGAAGACGATGTCATACCTCGCATTGTGCCCCTCGGGCCCATTTCACAGATACCGAGGGGAGATGGCATTGTTCGCCGGGTTATTCTTCCAGCAATCGCCTTAAGCCATAATATCCTCACTGAGCCCGCAGCAATGCGGGACGAGGAATCACCAGCCCCTATGTGAGAGAGGCATGTTGGAAGCAGCCCGCCAGGAACCACCTAATGGTTCCGAGGACTGAAAACCGCCAGATGCTTTTAAACCCGCCAGCATGTGATCTGGGAAAGCTTAGGCACCGCCAGCAGTGCATAAGCAGAGGAGCAGCCCTGGCGGCGCCTACACCACCGGGCTAAGAGCTTTATGGCTGCCAAGCTTCACTCAGCCCCAATGCACGTCGCCGTGGCCACCCCACGGTCAGCCTGAATGCGCCTACATGGAAAGTCCCCAATCGGACAGCCAACCCAAAGTTTTTCTAGCACCTGGCAGAAGCCTCAAGAGCCCTATGCTGAGTTTGTGAACAGGCTCCAGGAGGCCCTCAAGAGGCAGGTTGACTAACGAGGGGAGGCCTGGAAGGCGAACTCCTTAAGTGCCTTGCCAAGGAGGTTCTCCGCCAGTGCTACAAAGCGATCACAGGCCTAGGAAGGAACCCCGAGCTGGCCGGACATGCTCAAAGCTTGCCAGGACATCGGCCTCGCCCCATCAAGCTGTGCCTAGCCGGGCCGCCCTCTCCTGGGCTGCCATGAGACAGCCCCGCAGATCATGTCTCACCATGCAAGCCAGGACATTTCCTCCTGAGAATTGTAGGCCGCTCCTGGGGCCTCTACAACCTTGACGGAGGAGGGTTCTCCCAGGAGGGCGGCGACCCTCAGGAAAGTCTAAGATCAAGCTCAATGCCCGCTTTGGGAGGCCCGCCAGCCTCGGCATCTCTCCCCAGCCCAGAACCAAGATCCGCACTCCTCAAACCCTTCCCCCCGGAGCTTCCCATGAGACTGCCCAGCTCAGTATAGTGATCCCATCCCCACGGAGACCATACACTGGCCAGCTTGCTCCCCACGCCTATACTTCCTGCTCTGCCAACCTCTTCTACTTCCAAAGTCACCAAGCGCCTCCGCCCAGTGCCCCAGAATGGCACGCATTTCGTGCAGCCCTCTTGCAGAGTCTACAGTCACTGAATTGCAACAGAAAGAAATGCTGACGGAAGAGGATCACGCTTTGAACCTCTTCCTCAGAATGCCCCATAGCCAATCTACAGGACAATGAGGCATGGGAAAGGGGAAGATGCTCACACAATGGCCCTAAGCCAAAAGTCCTCGTGAAGCAAAGCAAAGCCCCCCCCTGGCCCTCTCCAGCTGTAAGGTTCAAACCAGATCTCATAGCCTCTGAGCCTGTGCAAAGCCCTCTAAGCCTCAAAGCTCCCCAGTGGCAGCAAAATCGTCATACCTCAGAGAGAGCAAGATCTCCAAAATCAGAGTTGTAATCCTCCTCGTGCTACTTTATATGCTCTGTATGCTCATGTATAAATTTGTATGTCTTGCCCCTTTCAAGAGAGAGACCCTAAAGTTTTCCCTCATAAGAGGGATTCTTTTTCCATTGCTTCTAAGCTATGCTCTTGTGCTTCAATTAAGTTTTTCTCCTTTCATTTCATGTGTGCCAATGCCTTGAAAAGGTTTCTCACCATTACAGCATCTCGCCTTTAAACGGGACACAGCCTGCAAGGTTCCCTAGGATACCAATGGTCCCGCTTCAAGCCACGATCTTAGTTTAAACCTTCAAAAACTCTTTCTTCAAACCTCCTTGAGAACCTTTTCCTTCTGGCCCATCTGAGCCTACACTCAAGATACATTGGCGGGCCAGAATTATTTTCTCATGCTCCCACATCTCCTGCTGAGCCCTGGCTAGTCACAGTGCCGGGGTCTCCCCTAGCCACACCTATCTTACACAGCCTCCACAGGAAGGTAGGAAGCAAGCCTCAAACCGGGCCAAAGTCCTCTTACAGGAGGGAAGGTAGAGCTGACTTCCAACCCCCCGCCTTCTTTTCTGCACACCCCTCTAATGGGCTGACGCACCCCACCTCTAGATCTAGGATCTGATAAAGGGTTTTGCAAACCCCTCTCAATTTGCTCGTAGGATCAAATCCTCAAACCTCAGCCCAGGAACTGCTTTCTTTGCATATTTCAAATCTTTTCCTATGGATTGCTATATTACGTATGGCGACTATAATTCCAAACAAATTCGCTTTAAGCTGTTTAATTGGTTGTGACTCCTCTCCTTCTCCTAAGCTCTTCGGCAATTCAGTTGCCTTGTGTAATGCCTTTGCGTGTTGCAAGTGATCGTTATTTGAAATGGGCCAACCGCACCTAAGGAAAGTTTTGGCACAAACAAACGAAAGAAAGGGGAGAAGTTCCCCCCCTCTATTGACTCCCAAATCTCAAGGTCTCTAACCAGCAGACCATATCCAAAGTACTCTTTCTATTCTCTATCAAAAAATCGTACCAGGGCTCAGGTCCCTTCTATTGTCATCTACTAACCCAGCCAGCGCCAAGAAACCCCTGGGGAAAGCTGTTTCTTTGTTTTTTCTCTCCATACAGGAGTCCAGCTCGCCATGCCAGGCCAGCCCCATCCCCGAGATGGAGCCGGCCTCCTGGAGGATCCCAACCCAGCCGGCCCCTGTTGGAGAGGGCCAGTCTCGAGCTGCCCCCCCCAAGCAGCCCAGCCGAGATGGGAGGGATCTCTGGAGCCAGCACACCCATTCTTCCACGGAGATCGCGAGCCCCTCACTGGGGCCACCCCGGGAACGGCAGCCCGGGCTGCCAGCTATGGCTCAGAGTTTGATACTGTGTGTCATGTCCCTCATCCACAGTCGCCATTCTCTCCTCTTCGTCACTCTGGCTGAAAACTTGAATTGCAGCCAGGAACATTCCTGATAGATTAACCCTTGAACTCTCTGCCGTTTCACGCTTTGAATATTGTTGGGAACACTTCTTCTCACAACCTTGCTCGTGGAGAATCACTGAACCTGCAATGCTAAAGACTATCAGTAGCTCTCCCACGCCTTGAGAAATCCATGGACTCTAACGCCATCGCTTCTGTAGCTTTGGTAGTCAAACAGCAAGAGCCATGCATTGGACAATTATGTGAACCATCGGTTGCCTTCTCCTTCCGTGACATCATCCAGCCTATGTATCGCTTTTAGCCATGTTTCTTATTGCTACTGTGAACCAACTATTACGAAGTTATTGCATGCCTTAATTTAGAAGTTATGTTATTTGTTGTTGCTGCATTTCCGCCTGTGTCTCCGGAACTTCGCTACCTCACCATCGCTCGCCTCAGGCTTCACCCCCGAAGCCCAAGATACAGCCGCCCGCCCTCGACTCTTGCCGGATGGTACGGGCGCCTCTCAACCAAGTATGAGTGTGTTTCCCCGAACTTCCCCTTTGTGGAGTCCCCCGACTTGTTTCCTGTAACACCATTCTATTGGCCAGCTGGCCTGTGCCCTTTATGGTCCATCAACTCCACCTCCACGCTCTGGATGCCCTGGCCTCAGCAGCAGGAACTCTGCACGTTTTAATTTGTATAATCGTGTCAGCTATTGATTACTTTGCATTGCCGTTTTGCATCACCAAGGTTGTGAAAATGTAATGAATATGTGTTGCTTTAAATCTCTGATAATTCCCAATTGATTCATATGAAAGTGCGCCAATTGCAGGAAGTTGTATCTAATCTTAAGTATGATGTTTTGCCCAATGGTGGTCAGCCCTCTGAGCCGGGCTGCCGAGGATGGGGTTGGCGCTAATACAGCCAGCTCTGCATTGGTTTAATGCCTCTTGACGACGATAGTAGTTGTAAGAAGCCCCCGACTTTCCCCTTTACCTCACAACCAGTTCTAATGTTGCACGTTGTGCTCGGCCGCTTTGACCAAACGGCGAGGGGACAAGCTGCCCCGAATCAGCCTCTAGCATTTCGCCTTCCTTCTAAAAAAAAAAAAAGGAGGAGATGTAGGTAATGCACTGCTGACCCAGCAGCACTGCGGGTAGAACATTGGCACACCAGCGAATTCCACGCCTTCTGGTCGCACTGCTTAATTCCCCACTCTCATCCCCTAAGGAGTCACGGTCATGAACTATCTTGGCTCACAGTCACTTAGGTCTTCAGACAAGGGACAATGGGCCCCTGCCCCCAGGAGGATTAGACCCAGACGCTTGATGCTCCTCTCCATCGAAGTAGCTGTGGGTGAGATCATGCATCACATGATGATCTCCAGGTCTCCCGGTCTCCCGCTCATCTCCCTACCCACCTCCTTTACACGCCCACAAGGAAACCCTAATAAAAGGTGCGAGAGACCAGCACAGGGGAGAGTTGTCAGGATCACGAAATCCCGCGCTTCCTGTTGCTGACGCTCTCCGCCAGATGAAACCTCCTCCGCGTCTCGCCTATTCCTTAGCGACGACCCTGCGGGGATGACTACATCTACCTTAGGCTGGTCTGTGACTGAAATAAAGCTTGATTGATAGTCCTTCTTTTGGCAGAAGGTCAAAAGAAAGGTCGGGAGACACAGGCTGTTTCTGCCTGGAAATTTTCCCCTTATGGAAAGCAGGAAACTTCTGGATTCAGTGGAAAGAGTCCCATGGTGCTCTCTCATTCCAACTATACCTCAAGGTTTAGCTCTTTAATCTGGAGAAAAGCAAAACCAATTTCCTCTGATTTAATGTGGGATCTGAATGCTCTATTTCCCACTAGGGAAACATGGTAGGGTTGAGCGAAGGCTCACTTTCAGACATTATTCCCAGCCTTCTGTGCCTGCCAGAGCCAGCCTGAAGAGCAAATCGAAAACTCCACCAAGAAACAAGAATTTTTGAGATCAAATGTTAGCAGACTTGGGTGTGATTGGACTCAAGTGGTACATTATGATCTCTGGGAGAACATCAAGCCTATACTTGCGAAGATAATTCTTGGAACCGGTTTAGGCAGTAAAGCGTTAGAACTGTCCCAGGGGAAAGGAAGCTTTCTGGTCAACTCCATGCTGGCAAACAGGTTTCTCATTTCTTTTTTTGGCAAGCCAGTGTCTCTAATAGCTACACAAGAGCTGTAAATTCAGCAGATGAAATCTTTGTCCATTTAATTCCCATGCAGGGGAAAGAAGGACGGGCAGAAATTTAAGATACTGAAGAACTGCCTGGGGGAGACAGGATTAGAACTCCCAAGGCTGAGGGGGATGAGAGATGAGGACTTTTATGCACAAAGGGAATCAGGTGTCGCCTCTGCAGATAACAAATATTTTGGAATCGACACTAGAAAATGTTTCTTTCCAGCATTCCCTTTCTTACTTCTTTGTCATATAACTCTCAATACTCCAGCCAGCAGCTCTCTACAAAAGTCTACTGTGTCTACAGATTGCAAGAGAGAGAGACCAGATCTAGGCTCAGAAGCATTAAATTATTGCAAAACATGAAATCATTTTCTAGAATACAGTCAAAATACTAGAATTAATGAAACGTGAGCATCTGCTGAGGTTCTTCAAAGATTCTGTCCAGTTTTCGGTCAATATATTTTATAGTTAAGAACATAAACTGGTGGTGGAAAATGTAGTCAAGCTCAGAAGTGTGTGTGTGGGGGGGGGAATGGCCCCCAGGGCAAAATGGCGCCCAGCCCCACCACCACCCCGTGCTCCCAGTACAGGGAGTGGGGCTTGCAAGGTCTCCTGGGAAGTGTAGTTCCCACCAGGCAGTTTTTTCATCCGGCTGCACTTTGCAGCTGGCTAAACTAAGGTAAGTGGGGGGAGCACAGGAGGGAGCAGGGGAGGGGTGGGGGCGTGGGGAGATGTGGGGATGGGGCGATTTCCCTCCCCCCATGTGACCCACTGGTGCACGCCCAGTGCGCAGCCCCCCGCTCCCTTATAGCTACCTCACAGGTCAAGCCACAACCAACTTATAGCCACCCTTCATGAGGTTTTCAAGGCAAGAAGCAAACAGCAGTAGTTTGCCATTGCCTGCCTCTGCATAGGAACCCTGGGCTTCCTTGGTTTCCCATTCAAATACTAACCGGGATCAACAATGCTTAGCTTGCAAGATATGATAAGATCAGGCTAATTCGGACCACCCAGGTCAGGACAAGGCAATAAACTAGTGCAGACTAATTTGATTTATATAATGATTTTAATTGCATTAATTTAGTTAGTTAGATTCAACCTGAAGAGAATTATAATAGAGCAGGCTGCTAAGGGTTAATTCACATCTTAGAAAGTACTTGTGGCTGCCCTGGGGCCTTTCAATTAGACATCTGCTGTGAGGAGCGTTGCCAGCTCCCAGCTAGAAACTCCTGGACCCATAGGGTGGGGGGTGGATCTTAGGGAGGGCAGAGCTTGGGAAGGGGAGGGACCCAGCAGGCTTCATGTGTAGGAGAAGGGAAATAAGTCAATTTCTCCAGATAAGAGTCCACTGCTCTTAACCCACTATACCACGCTATCTTTCTTTATCTGAGAGTACTGTGCTCAGAAGTTAATTCTCAGGTGCATACAGGATGGAGTTGCACTGGGCCATTATGTATTAGACAAGGGTTCTTAAGCCTCCCCCTTCCTGTTTTCCTGACCCAAACCCACCCCTGGGGGGAACTACTTGCCTCTTTGGGGCAAGTAGCGATAGTTACACATATGTTTCCCCAGTGGTGCAACAGGCCATTTGCCAAGGTTATTCAGCAGGGGGAAAAGCACCAGTGGGAAACTCCTGAAACCCCACAAAATTGGTCCCAACCTGGAAAGCACAGAATTCCCAGAAGCCACCTGATTCAAAGTTCTGAAGAGTGTAAAAACCTTGAGCTAGTAGACTATTCTAGTTCACTTAAATCCAGAGAAAAAACAGGTTTGATTTTGAGGAGGATTTATATCACCACAAAAATATATTCAGTTTAATATCCATGGCTTCCTCCAAAGAATCATGAGTACTATAGGGGTTTTTTTGGGGGGAGGGGTTGGGGGGGGGAGGTGCGCTGACTGGGTGCAGGTCCATAACCTTCCCTCCCTCAGCTACAATTCTTAGGCTTTCCTGGAGAGAAGGAATGACTATAAAACCAGGGCTCATGGCCATGGGGGCTGGAACCCAGCTACCATGAGCTATGTTTGAGAATGCTTTCCCAGCTGTACCCACCAGTGAGGGTGGTTGCATCATGGTGTTTTCGCACCACTTTGGAGGCAGAGGTCGTCGGCTCCTGGCTGAATAGGAAGAGTGGGTGGTTATTGGAAAGGCTTGGGCCTGGCTGTGTCCCCTCCGATGCAGATGTGGCCAGTTTGGCTGATCACTGGGGAAGATGCGGCTATCACGCAGGGACCTCGGCACGGGACCTCGGCATGGGAAGGTAATCCAGGGTCCAAACTCCGTCCCACGCCTGAGAAAAGAGAGGAAGAAATCAGGGTTGACAGCAGAGCGAGAACTTAGGCAATCCAGTTGAAAAACAAAATTTCTTTGAAAGTTTTGAAAAAGGGCTAAGTTGTCTTGATTTCCATTGACCTCCTTGCCATAACCCAAGGTGCCCTGAGGAGCTGTGGTTCATTACACACAATTTACACAACCATAAAAACAACAACAAAACAAACCCAACAAAAAAACAACACACATCTGGTTCATTTCCTACTAGCCTCACATTTTCATCATAATGTAATTTCTAACAATCCTTAGTCTAGATTCTTACAATTTTCTAAATTAGTATATAAACTGTTCTTACAATTTTCTAAATTAGTATATAAACTGTTCTTAGCAATATTTTAAATTACTCCTACTGCATCACTGTATTACATTGATTTAGACGTATAAATATTCCTACTAACCTTAATCCTAATGCTGCGAATATGTTAACAAATGCATGAAAATTTTTCTTTGCTTAGCATAATGTATTTATTTATTTATATTTTATTTATTTATACTTTGGATTTATTGGCCGCCCTCCCCCCAAAGGGCTCAGGGTGGCTTACAACATGATAAAACTCAACAATATAAATATTATTTAAAATCAACCACAATATACAATCTAAAAAACCAGAATAAAATCCCGAACAGTTTAGATGGCGATAAAAATCCCACCCCCACCCCACCGGAGGCCAGGACGATGTAACCACACTCAGCCTGGCTGGCCAAATGCCTGGCGGAACAGGTCTGTTTTGCAGGCCCTGCGGAAACTCGATAAGTCCTGCAAGGCCCTCGTCTTTCTAAGGAGCCTGTTCCACCAGAGTGGGGCCAGGGCTGTAAAGGCCCTGGCCCTAGTGGAGGCCAGCTGGACGTGTTTTGGGCCAGGGACCACTAATAGGTACTCCTCCGAACAGAGGCGTTCCTCCCATTGGGCAAAGTGGGCAGTTGACCAGGGCGCCGCCTTTTGGGGGGGCGCAAAAACTGCTGGTTCGTTTGTGGGAATTTTTGTATTTTCAGTATTTTTCCGTTTTTGGCCTGCAGAGGGCGCGGTTTTTAGGCTAGCAGCACCAAAATTTCAGGGATTTTTCAGGAGACTCTCCTGATGAAATCACCCAGGTTTGGTGAGGTTTGGTTTAGGGAGTCCAAAGTTATGGACTCCCAAAAGGAGTGCCCCCATCCCCCATTGTTTCCAATGGGAGCTAATCAGAGATGGGGGATACACATTTGAGGGTCCATAACTTTGCAACCCCTGAGCCAAACTTCACCAAACCTGGGTGGTATTATCAGTAGGGTCTCATAAAGATACTCTGAAATTTTGGTGCTGCTATCTTAATAATTGCACCCCTGACAGCAGCAGGTTTTCCTTTTAAATCCACCCCCGTCCTGCCAGTGCTTGTTTTCTTTCTTTCTTTTATTCTCTCAATGCCTAATAAAGGTTATTATTATTATTATTATTAAATCCACCCCCTTCGGCATAGATTTAAAGGGAGAATCTGAGGTCCCCAGTATTAACATTGAAAGGGATGCTGTTTCAGGGTGGGGGATAATCCACCCCAAAACAGCATCCCTTTCAATGTTGTCTAAACTGGGGACCCCAGATTCTCCCTTTAAGGTGGATTTAAAAGGAGAATCTGGACTCCCTAGTTTAAACACCATTGAAAATAATGCTGTTTGAGGGTGGATTCCAGAATCACTTGTTTAAACTAGGGAGCCCAGATTCTCCTTTTAAATCCACCTTAAAGGGAGAATCTGGGGTCCCCAGTTTAAATTACATTGAAAGTGATGCTGTTTCCCCTAACTGGGGGGACTGGATACAACACCATAAAATGTTTTCATAGCAGTAATAAAACATTTTGACAGCATTTTGAAAATGTTTTCAAAAATATTTCTGCGGATTTGTGAGTTAGGGCATGTTCTATAAAGTGATGGTGACTTTGAAATGAACCTGGTGGAAAAAATCTTTGTTTGGTCATGGTGGGGGAGGGTGGCCGCCCATGGGGGAGGGGGAATCAAACTCAGGTTTTGCCCAGGGCTCCAGTTTGCCCAGGTACGCCACTGCCTCCGAAGATCAGAGGGTCCTAGCAGGGTGACATAGGGAGATGTGGTCCCTCAAGTAACAGGCCCAAGGCCATTCATAGTCTTAAAGGCTAAGACCAGCACCTTGAACATTACCCAGAACTCGATGGACATCCAGTGAAGATGGTATAGGACCGGAGTAATCTGGTCCCAGCTTGACGTCCCCGTAAGGAGTCTGGATGAGCTTAAGTTTCCGGATCACGGCCAAAGGCAGGCCAGCGTAAAGCGAGTTGCAATAATCAAGTCTGGAGGTGACCATTGCATGGATAACTGTGGCCAAGTCTGTGTGGCAGAGGTATGGGGCCAGTTGCTGTGCTTGCCATAAATGATGGAACGCAACCCGTTCACAAGAGGGTTCTAATCTTTAAGAAAATTTTCTACATTTTTTATATTTTGACAGACAGAAGCCTTTATTGGCATTATGTATTTTAACAATGTCGATAATTTGTCTGTTGCAGCACAGTCCAGTAGTTTGTTCAGCCAGCCTCCAGCAGTTGGATTACCTTCAGATTTCCAGTTTCTGGCTATTAAACTTCTGGCTGCTGAGATCATGTATTGAGTTAATTTTTCATTTTTTCTAATTTACCACAGACATCATCATATTTAGAAGAGAAGAAGAGTTTGTATTTATATCCCCCCTTTCTCTCCTGTAAAGAGACTCAAATGGGCTTACAAACTCCTTTCCCTTCCCCCCCACCCTGTGAGGTGGGGTGGTGCTGAGAGAGCTCTGAAGAACTATGACTAGCCCAAGGTCACCAAGCTGGCATGTGTTGGAGTGCACAAGCTAATCTGGTTTACCAGATAAACCTCCACAGCTCAAGTGGCAGATCTGGGAATCAAACCCGGTTCTCCAGATTAGTGTGCACCTACTCTTAACCACTACATCACGCCGGCTCTTTTTAACATAAACATCTCCTTTATCATTGCAAACTCATAGCCCAAAATCTTTTTCATTACATCATAAACGCTGTGCCAAAACTGACGTACTTTTTTACAGCTCCACCCCATATGGTCAAAAGACCATTTTTCTTGATGCCATCTCCAACACATTTCAGAAGTCTTAGGCTGGGCGGTGGAGCATTTGCTGTGCATGCAGTTGGCCCTGAGTTCAGCCTCCATCATCTCCAGGTGAAAGGGTCAGAGAATAGTGTTGGGAAAGGCTGAGAGCCGCTGCCAGTCAGAGCAGACAATACTGGCCTTGATAGAACCATGGTCTGACTCTGTATAAGGCAACTTCATGCACTAATGTCTGTGTGCTGGATATGGGATCCTAGAGTCTAGACCAGGGGTAGGGAACCTTTAACACTCAAAGAGCCATTTGGACCCGTTTTCCACAAGAAAAGAAAACACTTGGAGCCACAAATAATTTTTGACATTTAAAATAAAGATAACACTATATATATTGGGGGTTTTTTACCTTTTACTCTGCTCATTCTGAGAAGCACATGGATGTGCCCGCCCTGCTGCCTGCAGGGCGGGCAAGGATGGGGCTGGCGGCTCGGCTCGTGGAGCCACAGTGCAAGGGCAGAAGAGCCGCATGCGGCTCTCGAGCCGCAGGTTCCCTACCCCTGGTCTAGACGCCAGCTTCCCTTCCCTCAGACACTTTGAATTTGTGCCCTCTGGCCTTGAAGCCCTATCAGAGTCAATGAGAGATGTGTGATTAGTCAGTGGTGGCAGAAATGTACTTGGCGCATGCTCAGAGGCTCTCTTTATTATTAATTCATAATGTGGTGCCCAATGTTTCTTTATCAAATATCAGGCCAACAGAAGAGAGTTTTAAGTAGCTTTATTTGCAAAGAAAGGGGAGCCGTCCCTGCATGAGCAGACTCCGCCGAAACAGTATATCTTCTGCATATTTATTCCCCTCTCCCGAATTCACCTCATCCTCTCTGTTCACCCATTGCCTAAAGGTACTCAGAGTCACATCTTTCCGGTCCGCCTATTTACATGTTGCTCCTTAATATGTGGCCCCTTCTCATATTCTTCCTGTGTGTTCATTGTAATACAGTTTGTTTTCAGAGCAGGAGGAGAAGTTAATATGTATTAGCCTATTAAGTATGCTCAATATGTACAATCTGATACAAGCCTTGCCCTTCAGCCTAGTCATTCAGCCTTATCTTGTCCTGCCAGAAGTATCTTGTCCTCCCTTATGACTCATCTCCTCATTTTTAGTAGAAAACACATTTCTAATTTATCACAATAACACGTTCATTGTGATATAGTGATGAGAGTGTTGGACTAGGACCTGGAAGGCCCAGGATCAAATCCCCACTTTGCCATGGAAGCTTACTGAGTAACCTTGGACCAGTCACAAACTTTCACCCTGACCTAACTCATAGGGTTGTTGTGAGGATAAAATGGAGGACAGGAGAATGATGTAAGCCATCTTGTGCTTCTATGGGGAGGAACATGGGGTATAAATGAATTTTTAAAATGTCCTGGGAACTGACCCTGGCTATCCCTGGGTCAGATGAATGCTACACTATGTAAGCCGGCTTGGTGGATGAGGTAAATTATATTCTGCTTAACCACTCCTAAAACTGGAATTATGGATCAAGAATTCATCTGTTTTGGGTCCTGAACAGATTGGCTTCAGAAACCTGGGCACCATGCCATGTCTTACACCATCTGGTGGCAAAATACACTTCTCACAAGAAAGGAAAGCTCTATGCAGCATGTATTGACCTGCAAGTGGCATTTGACTCAATCTCCTACAGGTGACTTGAGAGAAATTGGAGGCTACCTCAATCACCTAGGCTTTTAAATTTAATTAAACATCTTAACGTGCTCTCCAAATCGAGGGTGTACTATAACTACTAGGATTACTTAAGCAGTCCCGTTGCAGCTACCTGGGGTGTACATCAGGCCTGTGCATTGGCTCTGCAACTGTTGAATTGCTACCTCTATGACCTTCCTCAGAAACATTATGCAGATGATATACATGAGGCTAAATTGGCAGGTCATCCAGTCAATATTTGTCTTTATGCTGACAATGCCCTCAGCAGTGGGCATGAGCTGAGCCCTTAAAATCTTTTCACTTTACTATAAGGCAGAATTTCTGCACATAAATCACAATAAATCCAAAGTAATGGTGTTTTTCACATCTAGACAGCACCAATAATTCTCTTGGTTTTTAGAGATAGATACCATCTTGAGCAAGTTTATTCACTTAATTACTTATTACTTCATGCCTTTCTCTCATGGACTTCCCATTCCATTTGTGGTTTAGTGGCTGGTCTGGAGAACCGGGCTTGATTCCCCATTCCTCCACATGAGCAGTGGACTCTAATCTGGTGAACAGGGTTTGATTCCCTGCTCCTCCACATGAACCCTGCTGGGTGGCCTGGGATAGTCACAGTTCTCTTTGAACTCTCTCAGCCCCACCTACCTCACAAGATGTCTGTTGTAGGGAGAAGAAGAAAAGGAGTTTGTAAGCTGCTTTGAGACTCCTTATGGTTGAGAAAGGCAGGTTATAAATCCAAACTCCTAACAAACACAAATAGGAATATAGCAGCTATCCAAAGATTCTTCTTCACCAGTGGCAGACAATATATCCCACCAGCTCCACAGGTATTTCAGGCAAAAATAACAGCCCAACTTCTACATGGGGTCCCTACGTGGATCCAAACTTTTGGTTCTAAGATAGAAGCCATCGAATCATCTTTCTTTTAGACATTGTTTGGCACTCCTAGAAGTGTGGCTTCATCAATCCCGCGCCTTGAAGCTGGCATGAAAGAGCTCACCACTTCTGCTTGGTTTGCTGCCCTAAAGTTTGTTCTAAGACTTTTCTCAATCTCTCCTTCCTCTTTTGATTTGCTCAGGTTTCAATTCCTTGTAAGTTCATGGTGCCAATTCCTGAATTCTAAATAGCAGTACTAGGGTTTTTTCTCTCTGGCCTGTCTGAGCTTGATTTTGATAGTGATTAAAACCATCTTAAACTTTTAGCCTGGAACCATCTTCTATCAGATTTCAAATGAATTTGCTCTCCATTGTACCTGGGTTTTATTCATTCAAGACTGTTTGCCAGCAATAAGTATCTATATTCTCTCACGGTTCCCTCTTAATTGTTGTTTCTTTTCCTTGGCCTATTTCAATGCATTTTCCATTGCTGATCCTTTGGGGAGATTTTCTAACATGCTATGTGCTCAAAGAGTTTGTTCTTGTGGCCCTGAAGTGCCTGAAACCTGACACATTTTTTCTTCACATGCAAATTTTCTGACAGTTTAAGAGCTTCTATGATATTCTCCCTTTTTGTAACTTTCCCCAGCTGTTTGGAGAACTATCACATACTCAATCTTCTGTCTGGAAACAAAAATCACATCTCTCTGGCAATTGCCAAATATATCCTGCCTGTATTAAAAAATCAAGCTATGTCTTTAATTCAGTGCCTAGTTAAATATCCTATGATTCTCTAATTTTAATTGGCTATCTCAAAATATGTACTTTCCCTTCCATGCTAAATGTTCCTTTTCACTTGTATTTTATATCATTTTGTCTAAAAGCCTAGGTACTTTCAGACTTATTTGAATAAATGGATTGAATAGTAATCAGGGCAGAGAGTTGAACAAGATTTTAGGTTTAAGAACTGTGAGTTTGAACTAACTTCAGCAAATGATGGCAAACCAGCCATTCTGATAACCCCGCAAACACAAGAAGAAAAGGTAACGTTTCTCACCCAGGAAATTCTATCAGGTGCATTAAAGTAGGAAGTAAAAATGAATTATTGGTTTCAGATTATTCTGGACTGGGAGTGCCCACTTGAGAAGCAAAGGCTGGCATGTCAAAGGTTTATTACTGGCCTCGTGCTGGGTTTATGGCACCCGCAACTATGAAGTCATCTGGTGATGAAGGTCAAGAGGATATGTAAAAATGTCAGGTGTTGGTTGGTTTGCCCTGGTAGCAAAGCTTACGAGGGGTGGACTTTGTTCCCAAGGTCAGAAAGCTCCTGAGGATTCCTCACCCCAACCAAAATCAAATCAGAGAAACCAGTGGGTGGAGTTGGGGGGTACTGGAAAGGAGATTACATGTAAGGCACTTACAACACCACCTTCTTTATGCCTTGTTTATGCCTAGCGTGGCTATCAAGACTTCATTTTTTGGTTCACACACACCCCTGTCCTGTGCATTGAATGCAGAACCAACTGTCTTTTCCTGTCTTTGAATGAGCTAGGTGACAAATTTTTGGCCCATGAAAAACCAGAGAACCAAGGAGATCAGTTTCATCACACCATGAAATGGCTGGTGTGGAAATGCAGGAAGCTCTAAGCCAAGAATTCTGTTATGATGGGAGCAGTCATTTCTGAATGAGGCACTCCCTGAACACCCAAGGAAGGATACCTGCTGAGATCTTTTGAAGCGCCTCTTGCTCCAAGGATGCAGAAGAATGCATATTCAATTCCTGGCATTGCCAGTTAAAAGGGTCGGGAAATAGGGGAAAGACCTCAACCAGAGACATGCTGCCAGTTTGAGTAGACAATACTGATGTTGACAGACAAAACAGTCTGATTCAGTATGAAGCAACTTTATCTGTTCTAAACTGGCTCTTTTCATTGGGCAAGAAACCTGTCTGTAGGCCCCGTGCCACCTGTGGGTACCATGCTGAGGGTCACTATTATAAGCAGAAATAATTTAATCTACCCAGTTTGTCCTGCATTGGATTCTGAAGCAAGATGTGTTGGTAGTTTCTTGCCTTAACCCTTTAAAATGTATAATACAATGCTTTATCTCATGGTGGGTCTGGCTGTCTTCATGTAATCTTCAACAGCTGTAATCCAAACATATTCAAGCAACATTTTCTGTCTGACTTGGCAGGTGGGAACATTGGGGGGGGGGGGGATTTTGAAAGACATCCCCAACGGTGCCACACAAAGTAAAAGGAAAAAGAAAAGGATCCCCCACCCCCACCCCACGGTTGTGAAAGACCAGACTGTGGAGGTAGAACACAAGAACATCCTAGAACAGTTTTTACTGATTGCTGGAAGTGGGGTCCATCCCCAGACAGCTGTGAGGAAAGGTGCTTCCTCCCCTGAACCTGTCAGGGAAATGAGCTTCCATGATCTGAAAAGGAACTTAAAATCCTTGCAGGAAGGATTGATCTTGATTTGATTTTTTTTTTCTGCAGAACTGAATTTTTTGTAAGCACTAATTTGGTAGCAGCTGGGGAGAAATAGAGAAGTAAAAGGCAGTCAGAAAAATGGGGGTAGGGACACATGTCAGGAATCTGTTTGAGATGGGCAAAGTGGCGCACAATACCCCAAGAAATTTTACTCCCAAATGCATAGGCCAGTGGTGGCGAACCTTTGGCACTCCAGTATCTTATGGACTGATACCAGTCCAGCGGCCTGCCAGCATGGCCAATTGGCAATTGGGCCATGCTGGCCCGTAGCGGCCAAGCTGGAATTCAGTCCATAACATCTGAATATAAAGTGTTCGCCACCACGGGCATAGGCCTTATCTCCAACCTGTCTGTATGCTTCTCAAGATCTGCCTTCCCCAATGAGGGTTAGACGCTTGTCTTAATTTTTCTTTTCAAAAGTGAATGCCAAAATGGACAGGAATTCTAGTTCTGTTCTAGAGAATGGATTTTGCACACAATATTATGAGTCATAGAAACACAGATTCTCTAAACCTCTGAAGTCTGACCTCTCACCTATCTAGGCTTGTTCTATGGCCCATCCCTGAACACTGGTGTACCAGAACAGAGAAGCACCATGTGATACATACATGCCCCAACAAAATTCCTCCTGCTATACAGCGTAGCAAGCCAGTACCAGCATTTCTCTGTTTCCAACATAGAAGCACAGAGGTGCAGTAGGGCAGCCATTTTGACACCGAGCCAACCAAGCAACCTCAGCATAGAAAACCTGACAGCCAAACGCTCTCTCAGTACAGACTATTTACTGTCATATAGGACAAACCAGAAATCCATAGTGTATGTGCCAAACTATAAACAGCCCCCTGGCAAACCAATTCACAATCCCCTCTCTGGGCTGTAGTCCCTGCCAATTTGCAGGGTCTATTTTGGTGCAGGACACAATGGAGGGGGGGGGGGAGCTCTTTCTCCCTTCTCCCCGGATTTACCCTCATTCCCATTCATCCACCCATCCTTCCCATTTCATCCCTTTTCCCCACCTCTATCATTCAAGAAAGAAGGACACAGACCGTGTTTTTCTTGCTGCTTCCCCAAGGTCCTCTGGCTTCCTCCCCAGGGAATGCAGCCGCATCTTGGTGAGTCAGCTCTTGGATTCCGTTGGTTCAGGGTGATATGCTGTTCTGCAACTTCAGTTGGCACAGCTGTTGTAGGCATATTAAAACTCTGGCCATGTAAGTACGCGCTACTTACCCAGCAACTGTTTGCTTCACAGTGGGGTCTTCCTTGCAGCGTTTTGTTTACACTGGGGTTGATTACAAACAATTTGTTTGCTGCATGGTGGAAGCAAATGTCCACAGTGGCAACATTTCTTGTATGGATGAATTTCCTCTTTTGTTTTCTGCTCTCTCTGCACCAAGCAAATCTGCTTATAGCATGATTTTAATTTTGCTTCGCTGCCAGGGTGGGACAGCTTTGCCCCAGACCTCTTTCCTCCACCTGCAGCCAGCTCACCTAGTCATACCCCCCCACACACACTTCCTTGTGTTGCTTTGCATGCTTCCCCCTCACCCTCCTCCCTATTGCTGACGACTTCCCGCTTCTTATCCTGCCACATCATCACTATGGCCTGTGACCACATCTGCGGCTCCTGCACATCTCTAGGTTTGTTTAAAATAAACAACCATATTGATGGATTGATAAATCAATTCTAACAATAAAAAATGTAAACATGTTAGACTAGTTGATCAGACCAATCACCCAATTTGCCCCTGCATTTGATCAACAAGCTGGGACACCTCCAGCCTCGTGGTGTTATATGCAAGCATCAGTGATTACAGACCACACTGGGGAAAGCCTTCCGGTCTTGACAATGTCCTTTTGATGTTTTGCAGGTCACGTTTTTCTTTTGCAGTTTGCAGGCCGCAATTACTCCCCCCTCACTTCCCATCATAAAAGACAATCAGCGTTTGGGCAAAGCATACAGATGCCATATTCAAGACTTTTCATTAATGGTTCACCTTTTCTATGTCATTAACAGATTGATATATGGTTCTGTTAACAAAATTAAAGATAAAAAATTAAAGACTGTATTAAAAATTAAAGTATGCATGTGTGATAGGGAATCTGTGAAAAATCACACACATACACACACACACTGGATCCAAGCAAAAAGCCAGCTGATGGCTTCTCCCTGCCCCGCTGCAATTACCCAGGGCAGTGGGTAATAATGCCAAACATGCCCTGAAACAAACACTCTCTCTCTCTAATCTTGTAACTATGGTTGCTAACTTCCAGGTGGCATCTGGAAATCTCCCGCTATTATCATTGATCTCCAGGTGACCAGATCAGTTCCCCTGGAGGAAACAACTGCTTAGGAAGATGTACTCTACAGCATTTTAACCCTGCTGGGGTCTCCCCACTCTCCAAACCTCGTCCTTCCAAACCTCGCTGTACCCTAAAAATCTCCAGGTATTTCCCATTCCGGAGCTCAGAACCCTATTAGCAGCTGAGAAGCAACTTCCACCAACTGAATCCTTCTGTTTTGTGTGTGTGTGCATCTTCAATATTCTTTCCCTGTAATTGCATAACTGAAATGACTACTACCTACCCATTTGGCCCACTTTGTCATCATATCTGCCAAGAATGAGTCGCCTTTCCATTCTGGCAGGTTGAAGAGTGCTATGCAACTCCAAAACTTGCCTGTCCCTGTTTTGTTTCCCCAGTGTCCAGATGGGAAAGACATCAAGGCAGCAACAGTTCTGTGAGACCTGAACAGGTGCCACACTCTTTGCCTGCAAACCAGCTCACCACCCTTGCCACCCAGTAAGTAATTAACCGACCCCACCCAGAACAAAACTCCCGGCTGTTGTCCCAACAGGAGCCGTTGGGGGAAAGACAGGAAGTAGGAGAGAAAGCAAGCAAAAAAGAGAAAAGGAAACCAATTTTGGGGTGTTGTTGTAAGGAATTCCATAGAAGCAGAAATAAAAGGCTCTTTGGTGTAAAAGACCGTTTATTCAGACATCTTAGAAAGCTCAAGTACACGCAGTGGCAGGAATAAGATCTCCCGCCAGAAACACAGGTTATAACTCTGTCCATCCCATCCCCCCTCCCGGATTCCCATGGGAACGGAGGTCTCATCTCCCTCGCAGAGATAAGGTCTCCGCCGGAGAAGCTGGCCCATCGCCCGGGCTGTGGAATGCACTCAAGGCCAGGCGGCTGCCCTTCTCATCAACACCATTGAATCCTTTACAGTTGTGGGTTTTCCGGGCTGTATGGCCGTGTTCCAGTAGCGTTTTCTCCTGGTGTTTTACCTGCATCTGTGGCTGGCAGAGATGCAGGTGAAACGTCAGGAGAAAATGCTATTGGAACATGGCCATACAGCCCAGAAACCCCACAACACCCCAGTGATTCCAGCCGTGAAAACCTTCAACAATACATTGATACCAATTTTTTTCCCTGAAGAACAGTGTGGTCTTATTGTTTGAGCTCAGCAGGAGAGCAAGGATTAAGAGCTGTCTACTACTGGGTTGCCAAAAGTCAGCTGCGACTTGACCGCACTTTACACCACAGATATGGATGCCCCATTGCTGAACCTTTGAAATCCTGCTTAGCCCCATTCTGGTATCGGAGCCAGCACCTGGTAATCTGCCCCACATGTGTCTAAGCCAGTACCCATTCCGTTTTTTTAAACAAGCAGGTTTTTCCCCCCTGGAGAAATGGCACACAATGGGCCCAAATAAATTAATATTCCAGAAGAAATAAACAAAAGAAGAGACCTTTCAGTGATGCTCTGTGGATGCCGGGCCCACAGTGTGGTCTAAGGATAGAGTTCTGAATTGCATCACGCAGTCTGAATGTTTGCTGGCCAAGACTGAGGGGCCCACTGAAGTTCTCCACTGTGTAATCTCCCCCTCCCCTGCCATTGGGAAAACATCCTCTGGCATGCAAGCAAGCCAGCCTGTTTGTATTTCACCCAGGGCCTTATTATGAATGCTACTAACGAACCATGAAAACCTATTAACCACATCCCGCTAATCAGTTTTCACCAAGAGAGAAGAGGAACCAAACTAATTCTTTCTTGCTTTCTGCCTCTTAAAAGTGAAGTCAGATTAACAAAATGAGAAGTAATGGTTTAGTGTTCGGGAAGAAGATATCATAGACTTAGTTTCTTTATCTTTTCTTCTGTTGCACCTTTGCAAACAGAATGAGAGACGCAAGCTCCCTTTGGATCTAGGAAATTTTACTATTTGCTGACCCAAATTTACCTTTGGGCATATGCATTCTGGATTTTCACCCATTGCTTCTAGCACAGTATGAGTTAAAAGTTAACAGAGCTAGAAACCTTTGATCACTGTGCCAGATTAAATAAACAAAAACAGCTTCTTTCTGCTAGGCGTTTGCTGGTGCCTTTCACAGCCTATGCTAAGCAGAAATTCAACAGGTGCTGCATCAGTGATGAGGAAGCTTCACTTGTTGAATTTCTGCGGGTGATGCAGATGCTGAAGTCACAGGATCCCTGCCTGGACAGAAAATGGTAGAAACTGTAGTAAACAGCCTTTTCCATTCTGGTGGAGAGAGGCTACAAGAAACTTCAGAAAAACTTAACGTGTCCTCACACAAAAATTGCACACATCTCTAATCTAACCTTTGCACAAACTTCACAGGATGTTTGCAACCCCCTTGTGGCCAACAAACAAGCACGCCCCCTTCTCACGACTGTGGAAAAGCATCCCTTCTCTCGTTCCATTCTGAAAAAGGATCATCCATTTACTTGATTTATCATGTGCATGTCATGGACACAACTCCAAAAGACAAAGCTGACTTACCGTAACTTCTCCTTACTCACGCTGGTTTCCGTCTCCTCCCATTATCAACCAGCACCACCGCATAGAATGAACTGCTGCAAACTTTCCTTTCTCATTTCTACTTTCCCACACTGAAGAAACAAAGCCTTTCCCTCCAGCAGGTGCCAAGGCAAAGAGGGCTGGCCGCACTGGCTGCTGGGAATTGTAGTCCAGCTTGCAGCCAAGTGATTTATTATTTCCCAGCTGAAATGCATCCCTGGCTTAAATCTTTTCTGTGAGTTGTGGGCAGGGGTCCCTGTCTCAATCCCTCTGGCAACACTTGAAGTTTGCACACACAAAAATATCCTGTTTAAATCTTTGTCCTTCATTTTTTTCAAATTGTATTTACATTTGTATGAAACTCAGTTTGTTTTCCCTAACCCCTGTTTTAAAAGAAAAGATTGTTCCATGTTATTGAGACCACAGCAGTCTGAGCATGTAAGATGTTTTATTTATATTTGTGTGCTTTGGTCATCTGCACCTGAGCAAACAAAGAGGAGTCTTTGTGAGTCACTTTAAAAATTAACAGATGATGCAGTGCAATCCTAAACAGGTACAGCCTTCTAACCCAATTGACTTAAATGGACTTAGAAAGGCACAACTCTGTCTAGGACTGCACTGTTGTCATAGCATAACCTTTTGTACCAGGAGTCTACATCAAAGGGCACCTTGGCCAGCAGTCCACAAAAGGCAGCATGACAATAAATCTGTTAGCCTGTAAAGTGCTACAAGAAATCTGCTTTGATTTAGTTGCCAGCAGACTACTGAAGCTTCCCTCAGCTACCCGTGTTTCCCCGAAAATAAGACAGGGTCTTATATCAATTATTTTCAGGGGATGTCTTATTTTTTTCCCATGATTTTGCACCCTCCACGAGACCAGATCAGCTGCACCGGGGAATCTGTAACTAGGGCTTATCTTTGCAGCAGGGCTTATATTTCAAGCATCCTCGAAAAATCCCAAAAAATCATGCTAGGGCTTATTTTCGGAGTAGGTCTTATTTTGGGGGGAAGTATATCTGGAGAACAGTGCCATGTTCTCTTGAAAATAGAGTTGCCAAACTCCAGGTGACCCCTGGAAATCTCCAGCTATTACACTGGATCTCCACACAACCAAGATCAGTTGCAATGGAGAAAATGGCTGCTTTGGAGGGTGGACTCTATGGCATTGCAGCCCTGAGGTCTCTGTCCTCCCCCAACCCTCCAGGCTTCTCTCTGCAAAATCCCAACCCAGAGGTGGCAACCCTTCAAAATGGGCACAGTGCAATCCTAAACAGAAGTATATGCTTCTCACTGAAGTCAATACACTCAGAAGGGAGTAACTCTTCTTTGTATTGTGCTGTAAAAGAATCACCCTGCTAACTCTGAGGTTTTGATCTGTGGCATGATTAATTCTAGGCATTTCCACTGAGAACATCAGAAGAGCCCTACTTGATCAGACCAATGATCCATCCTGTCCAGCATCCTGTTTCACACCAAGGCCAACCGGTTATGCTGGAAGGTCAACAAACAGGGCTTAGAGACTGAGGAAATAGTGAGGGAGGTCCAAGTGAGATGCTTCTCACAAATCCTTCCAGGTTCCCACTTATAGAAGAAGTGAAGAAGAGTTTGGATTTATATCCCCCCTTTCTCTCCTGTAAGGAGATTCAAAGGGGCTTACAATCTCCTTTCCTCCCCCCCCCCCCATAACAACAAACACCCTGTGAGGTGGGTGAGGCTGAGAGACCTCCAAAGAACTGTGACTAGCCCAAGGTCACCCAGCCGGCATGTGCTGGAATGCACAAGCTAATCTGGTCCCCTGGATAAGCCTACACAACTCAAGCAGCAGAGCAGGGAATCGAGCCCAGATTAGAGTGCACCTGCTCTTAACCACTACACCATGCTGGCTGTCTTGACTTGCAATTTGTGGCCTTAAAAGAGTTGGGCTGGTGGATCTACGGTTAGCCCAGGATGTTGGAGTTGTGTATTTTTCCCTCTGTCTACGTTACATTTTTACATTGCTTTGGATCTCTGGTGGGGAGAAAGAAGGACAGACACAGGAAGAAGAGGCCATTGCAGGTGAATTGGCCAGCCTCCTGAATTACTTTAACAGAGATAGGTGCTCATGCTATAAGCCACCTTTGAAAGACTTTATCAAAAATAACTTCTACTCATTGTGAGATTAGCTGGAGAAAAGGAATGAGGGAGAGAACCTGTTGTAATGTCCCTGAATCTCAGACAGAAAATTGTCCAGCATGGATCACTATTTTAACTGCTGTGCAGCAAAACCACCACTGTGTGGCAGCAGAAAGCTAGGGAATCGATCTCAACACCAAGGAGAAAATTCCACCCCATCCTCGCCTTCTTTTACTTGCCAGTGAAGCTATTATACAATCACACTCTGAAAGGAAAGAGTTAGTTCTCTCATCAAGTCTTAACCGGTTATACCACAAATTTTCAAACCACTAAATCTGTTTCAGATTTCACAGCTCCCAAGTAAGGACCTGCAGCTCGGGAACAGGATTTGGATTGTCTAAATAAACAAGTCTCACCACGTTCACAAAGTTACAATTCTTTGAGATCTGGATGAGAGGAAATCTTGACCGGGGTTGCTTGGATACCTATTAGTTATGCTCACATCCTGCTTCCAGTGATCAGGCAGCCAAGAGTTTGGATTTATACCCCACCTTTCTCTTCTGTATGGAGTCTCAAAGTAGCTTACAAACTCTTTTCCCCTTCCCCTCCCCACAACAGACACCTTGTGTGGTACAGTGTTTCCCCAAAAATAAGACAGGGTCTTATATTAAATTTTGCTCCAAAAGATGCATTAGGGCTTATTTTCAGGGGATGTCTTATTTCCCCCCCCCCCCCCCCATGATTCCCCCTGCCCTCGGTGACTAGATCAGCTGCGCTGGGAAATCTGTAACTAGGGGTTATTTTTGGAATAGGGCTTATATTTCAAGCATCCTCCAAAAATCCCGAAAAATCATGCTAGGGCTTATTTTTGGGATAGGGCTTATTTTCAGGGAAACAGGGTAGAGTTCAGAGAGAACTGTGACTGACCCAAGGCCACCCAGCAGACTCCATGTGCAGGAGCAGGGAAACAAACCCGGTTCAACCTGGTTGATACCTGAGTTCAGCCAATGTGACATTGGCAAGCAAATGGAATCAGCAAGAGAGTATGAATATTTAAATACAACCAAGGTTTAACTGTTTTAATTAGTTTTAATGATGTCTGTGTATGTGATTTTAATGGTTTTACATTATGATTTTATCATGCATGTTTATTAAATTGTTTGCCTCTTTTGGTGGCCCTTATGAGGGCAGAATTTGACTTTAATGACTATACATACACACCTCGAAACGTTACAAATTCGTCTCTCAAACACAACTTTCAAGCTATTTCTGCTACTCTTCTTTCCAAAAAGGAACTTGAGGCTTGCAGGATAATGTGGAAAATGATTAGAAAACGTGGGGGAAATTGTTGCTATGGAATTCAGTTTTATTGCTTCTTCTTGTCTGAAAGGAATGAAGCGTCTGCTCTGGCGATGGAACTGTATGAAACACAGGGGCCGGAGGAAGAAACTGACAGAGTCAGCTGAGGTGGAGCTTCCAACAGAGTTTTGATGTCCAGGTTCTGGTATCTTCCATGAGCTGTCCTGATGTGGAAAAATTGGTAACTTCAGAAAAGGTGCTACCAGCTTAAGTACCCCAAATGAGAAGACTCAGAGCAAAGTGGACAGGGACCTGTAAGTACTTACTTGAGGTGAAGGCTAGAAAAAAAGAAAACTGGCTATTTTAACTTAATTGGGGTGGGACTGCCATCTCCCTCAGTAAAGTGACATTAATAAACATACAAGAAGGTGTACCTGCATATCAAATTGTCAGGTTAATTAACTGCACTTTTAATTTCTGCAGGTTGGGGAACAGCATGTATTTTTCCACAAGAGCTGGTCATACACATGTCACCCCTGAAGTTAAATGTCAAAATAATAACCTTCCCATGATTCTGTTTGTTCAGAGGAACATCCATTAAGATGGAGGCAAGAAAACAGCATCTTCTATGGTCTTCCTGACAGCCTGAAGAAACTAGTTCATCATAATCATAATCCATAGTACATATAGAACACATTGCAAGTGTTCAAAGCTCTTGAAATTGTGTTGGATCCTATACCTTCTCCTGTTCATACAAGTGGCATTTGTGCCCACCCTCCTAAGCTACACCCCCACACTATTCTTGGGGGTCCACCAGTTCCTCAAGAGCAAGGCAGGATTTTGGTAAACACAACAGGGTTCATCAGGAAGTTGACAGTCTGAAGAGTTCCATTCTGCAACCCTTGCAGTCTGCAGAATCCAGCCCTTTACTTTAGCAACCATACATTTATTTATTTAGAAAATTTATATCATGCCTTTCTGCCCTCATAAGGGCCACCAAAGGAGGCAAACAATGTAATAAACATGCATGGTAAAATCATATTGTAAAACCATTAAAATCACATACACAGGCATCATTAAAACTAGTTAAAACAGTTAAAACAGCAATTACAAATATTGGTGCTGGAGGAGGAATCATAGAATCATACAGTCACAGAGTTGGAAGAGACTACAAGGGCCACCAAATCCAACCCACTGAGCCACTGAGGAATGCCAAGGCGTCTAAAGATGGCGGCAGTGGTTGGGTGGTATGTGGTAAAAAAACACAGGCCCCCCATTGGTAGATTAGATCTTCCCCCCATTGGTAGATTAGATCTTCTTCCACACTTCTTTTCAGACATTGTAATTATACATAGTGGGAAACTGTCAACCCTGCCCAAATTCCACTTACTCCAGGCTCCATGAATTACCTCACAGAGTTGGCAACCCTGTTTAATTCCCACACATGGTCTCCTATACTGCATTAAATCCATATCTTGTAGCTTAAGGATGTTTCAGCCTTCTCCCCACTTGAAAGATGAACGATTCCCACTACAGCCTACCCCAGTGATGACAAACCTTTTCGAGACTGTGTGCCCAAATTGCAACCCAAAACCCACTTATTTATTGCAAAGTGCCAACACGCCAATTGCACGTGCCCACAGAGAGGGCTCTGAGTGCCACCTCTGGCATCCGTGCCATAGGTTTGCCACCAGTGGCCTACCCTAAAGTGCTCTTGATGACCCTGGAATGTCCTACAACAAACCAGCTATTGTCAGAGAGAAGGGGAAGACTCAGAAATCAGTAACCATGAAAACTTTCCATCCATCACACCACTGCCTGTCACAGGGGTCCCCAATCTTCTTGAGCCTGTGGAAACCTTTGGAATTCTGAGGGGCACCACCTAGGGTTGCCAATCTCCAGGAGGCACCTAGGGATCACCTGCTGTTATTGCTAGATGACCAAGGTCATTTCCTCCAGAGAAAATGACTGCTTTGGAGGGTGGACTCTGTGGCACTGTACTTTGCTGAGATTCCCCCCCCCCAAGACCCTGCCCGTCCCGACTCCACCCCAAAACCTGCAGGTATTTCCCCACCCAGTGCTAGCAACCCTAGTACAACCACAAAATGGTGGCTGCTGTAGGGGGAGGAAGTGACAAAATATTGCCGCAGAGGGTGAAGCCAACTACAAAGTATCAGGGATGAAGAAGAAGAAGAAGAAGAAGAAGAAGAAGAAGAAGAAGAAGAAGAAGAAGAAGAAGAAGAAGAAGAAGAAGAAGAAGAAGAAGAAGAAGAAGAAGGAGGAGGAGGAGGAGGAGGAGGAGGAGGAGGAGGAGGAGGAGGAGGAGGAGGAGGAGGAGTTTGGATTTATATCCCCCCTTTCTCTCCTGTAGGAGACTCAAAGGGGCTTACAATCTCCTTTCCCTTCCCCCCCCAACAAACACCTGGTGAGGTGGGTGGAGCTGAGAGAGCTCAGAAGAACTGTGACTAGCCCAAGGTCACCCAGCTGGTGTGTGTTGAAGTGCACAAGCTAATCTAATTCCCCAGATAAGCTTCCACAATTCAAGTGGCAGAGTGGGGAATCAAATCCAGTTCGCACATTAGAGTGCCCCTGCTCTTAACCACTACATCACGGGGGTTCCTATATATAACTCTAATAGTAACTGTACAAGATTTCAGGCAGACACTCGGTTTAGCACGTTGCCTTTTAATCCACACAGGCAATTGGAACCCCTGCTGGGCAAAAGCATTTCATAAAAACCATTTCCTAAAAGCACTTGGTGGGCACCAGAAAAGGTAAGTCACCAGAAACTGAACACACACACACACACACACACACACCCCACACACACAAAATGATCTGAAATTTCACCAGCACGAACACCAAACATTTACACTTAGCTGGAATCAGCAAGTACATGCAGTCCTGACTTTACTGGGCCCAGCCTGTTGACAAAACACAAAAAGGTGCAGCAACTGAAACACTTTGAAAGGCAAAACAGAAACACAGGCTTATTTTCCTTCATAGAGTGTGAACACATGGGAATAATGCAAATATTAATTTCTGATGTCAAAAAGTGACTCTAAACTGTGTGAAAGATGAAACACCCGTCCAAATAGCCTCCAGGTGGCCTAGGTGGTCTATGGCTAATAAACCTTGTGGAACAACACAAGCCTTCCTGAAGTTATAACAATGTAACTAAGAGTCTTTTAACAAAATAATAAACTTTCCAAGAAATATATCCAAAAGATTCTCTGTTCCATTTCCATAGATTCTTCTACAGACATAATTTACAAGATCTCCTTCATATTTGAACGTACAATAAAGATTTTCAAGCATAACGATTTGTGTACGTGTAACCTCTATCTGTGGGTTCTGTGGGGCAGAACTTGAAAATGAGTTTGCAACAACAATTTTTTAAAAACAAAATGGTTTACTTGCTTAACATATAACATCAACATTTAACATCACATTTCAAGGTTGTAAGGAATTCCATAGAAGCAGAAATAAAAGGCTTTTTTGGTGTAAAAGACCGTTTATTCAGACATCCTAGAAAGCTCACGTACACGACGTGGCAGGAATAAAGTCTCCCGCCAGAAGCACAGGTTATAACTCTGTCCATCCCATCCCCTCCCTCGGATTCCCATGGGAACAGGAGTTTCTCATCTCTCTCGCAGAAGATAAGGTCTCCGGCCGCCAGATGCTGGCCCATCGCCCGGGTTATGGAATGCAGTCAAGGCCAGGCTACGACTGTCCCGCTCATCAACACACCATTGAATCCTTTACACTCTGCCTCCCTTAAAAAAAGACCTCTCCCCCCCAGGTTTTGTGCGGAAAAGAGTCGCGATGGAAAGCAGAAATGAGGGGCAGAGGCTGTCAATATTTCCGGAATAAACCCATTGATTATACCCAGAGGAATATCCCACCCAAGAGACTAAATATTGCAAAGCCGCTTATGCGATTAAAGCGAGAGTCACAGGATTTTAAGGCGTCAATTTCATAATGTGCTTGTGGCCATCAATTATAGAATGCGGTGGGGGTCTCTCCGGCCGGGTCGTGCCAGGCTTTGCTCGGAAGCGGGGAGCCTCCTTGCGAGCAAACTGGAAATGGGAAGACAGGATGGATATTACTTTAGAGAATTAGGCAAGTCCAATCCGGGCAGTGACATCATTAATCACTTTAGTAATCTGGAAAGGTCCCACGAATCTTTTGCCTAGTTTTGAAAAATTTATGCACGTCTCTGAAGAGATTTTTTTGGTAGTGAACAAATACACCCAGAAGCCCACACGTAAGGGGAAATCCGAAAGCGTGCTTATCCGCTTGAAGTTTTTGGGGAGTCTTTAGCCTGCTGTAAGGCGGTCTGGACCATTTTTTCCACCCCTCGGCCAGAGATGAAATCCATTGTTGAAACTCCGGAGGATCTCAACGCTTCCGTGAGGTAGTTGCATATGGCGACGCGGAGGGAAGGATCGAGCCAGACCTTACAATTTCGAAGGGGTTTTTTTTTGTACCTCGCTATAGAACCGCATTGTTATAAGGCGTATTCTGCAAGCGGAATTAACTACCTCGCACTACAATTGTCTTGGTGGTAGTTGGTGTAACAACGTAACATGCTGCTCCAGGGTTCTGTTAGTTCTCTCTGACTCACCGGGCCACTTTGAACGTGGTAGGGGCGGCAATTGTCGCCGGGTGGCCCCAACAAACCCAGAAAAGCTTTCCAGAACTTTGAAATGAATTGGGGCCCGCCGTGCGAGGAGACCCTCACCTTTATACGGGGGCGGAGTGTAGAGCGATAAATATGCTGAAATGTCGAACAGACGCAGCTAACTTAGGAGTGCTGGAGGGGATGGAAGCACATGGGATGAAATGGGCTTGTTTTAGAAAATAAGTCCACCACCACCCACAAGACCCGGTGGTTGCCTTGACTCTTCCTGGCAACCAAGTCGTAATAAAAATCCATGGAGATGACTTCCCAGGGCGGGGAGGCCACCGGGAGAGGCTTCAACAGACCATGGGGTTTTCCCGGAACGGTTTTGGCTTCCGCACAAACAGGAGCAATCCTTTTAATAATATGTCTCAATGTCGCTATGTTCATCAAGCAATGGGCCACCAAAATCTTGAGACCGGCCAAAATGCAGAGTTTTTTTAGGGAAGCCAAAATGTCCAGCCAGAGGTGGGCACTCACAGCTGACAGGCTCCTCGAGGAGACCTGCTTTACGTGGAGGGGGGGGAGGCATCGCATCTCAACAATCCCCCCGGCCGGCCAAACAACACCATTCCCTCCAGGCTAGCACTGGTGGAGCTCACCTTTCCTCCGCTGGTGGCTCGCGCAGCCCCGGCCCTGAAAGGGTTCTACCGTGGGAAAGCGAGAGACCACAGGCTGGGAATGGGTGGAGAAGGAGGAGTGGACGCCTGAGATCGAAAGTGACAGCCAGCCCCCAATTGGGAGGGGGAGAGAACAGTGCGCGGAATATCCCAGCGAAGGCAGCTCCACTCCCTCCCTGGCAGGCAGCGAGTAGCGTGATCAGCCAGTTTATTGGTTTTTCCGGGGGAAAAATGGACAGTGAAAGCAGAAACGAGAAATCATTGAAATCGGCCCAACGGAGTTGTTTTATGGACATCTTGAGGGGGGTGGAGAGGGCGGCCAAGTTCCTTGTGGATCCTGGACCAAACTTGAAACTTGGTGCGTGTTTAGCCCTCCAGCCAGTGGCGCTCAAGTGGAAAGTGCTACTTTGATGGCCGCTAGTCTCTTTATCCCCTACAGTCCAGTTGGAGCTTCAGCACCCGGAGCATTTCTTTGATAAATAAGCACACGGAACCAGCCTATCATCTTTATTTCTCTGCAACAGGGCTGCTCCAAGCGCTTTGTCCGAGGCATCCACGTGAACCACAAACGGAAGATCTGGGTCAGGGTGTTTTAGGATAGGTTCGGTAGTAAAGCTGATTTTAAAAGCTGAAAGGCTGTCTGACATTCTTTAGACCAGGAAAGGGGGGGCCCCGGGCTTGGCAGCCTGTGGATCTTTACCCTTAGTGCGTAAGAGGTCTGTGAGTGGGAGAGTCAGTTCAGCGAATTGGGGTATAAAGTCCGGATAGAAATTAGCAAACCCTAGGAAAGATTGGAGTTCGTTTCGATTGGTAGGGGCGGGCTAGTGGAGGGCTGCTTCAATCTTAGCAGGATCCATTTTAGCCCCTCGGAAGAGATCCGGTAACCCAAATAGTCGATAGAGGTTTGGTGGAAACAACATTTAGAAAGTTTGGCAAAGAGGGAGTTGTTGAGCAAGCGTTTCAATACTTCCCGAACCAATGCTTCATGCTCTTCCATGGTTTGTGAATAAATTAAAACGTCATCTAAGTACACCACTACTCCCTTGTATAATAAGTCATGGAGAACTTCGTTGATAAGGGCCATAAAAGCTCCGGGGGCTCCACTTAACCCGAATGGCATTATTAAGTATTCATACTGTCCAAATTTAAGTGTTAAATGCAGTCAAATGTTCATAGCCTTCCGCAATCCCTGACCCTGTAGTAAGCTTCTCTTAAGTCCAACTTAGTAAAATGCGTCCCTTGCCCAATGCATCTAAAAGGTCCTTGATTAATGGCAAAGGGTATTTATTGAACAGGAAACCGTGATTGAGTCCTCGGTAATCCGTGCAGAGCCTTTAAAGACCCATCCTTTTTTTTAACAAACAATACAGGAGCAGCATGTGTGTGTGTGGTAGCCCGCCGTATGAACCAGCGGCGAGGTTCTTGTCTAAGAAGGCACGAAGTTCCTTCTCCTCATTGGGACTCATCGCGGTAGATTCTACCTTTGGGCAGTTGCTCTGGCTGTAATACGATTTTGCAGTCAGTGTCTCTATGGGGTGGCAATTGATCGCATTCTTGCTCCTGAAATACTCTGGCTAAAATCTTGGTAAGCCGGTGGAATGCGGTAGAATCGGGAGCAATAGGAGCGGGGATCGCTGATGAAGCCGGGGGGGGGTATGTCAGGAGAAGGTGAGTTTTCCCCAATTCATGTGTGTTCTCCGCAGGGAGGGTCAGTGAATTCTAAGATCCTTTCTTTCCAAATGAATTTTGGTTCATGCAACAACAACCACGGCATGCCCAGAACTATGGAGTGTTTGGCCACCGGCGCCAGAATAAAACTAATTTTCTCCCAATGGTCAGCGCAGCGGAGGAGGACCGGTTGCATTTTGAACTGGGCCGGTCCTTCGACCCCGAGAGGACTGCCGTCCATTTGGGTGAACGGTATGGGCTTAGCCAGGGGGACTCGGTCTAGTCCAAGTTCCTCCGCCACCTGGGGCCGCATTAAACAATGGGAGCACCCAGAATCTACAAGGGCTGAGGCTATAATACGAGTATGCTTAGCGGGGTTGGCCAGAAACGCTTGAATCGTAATGGGAGCGCTGCCTTCACTCACCGCGTCTGGAGTCGAACCCATATCCATGGGGGCTGAAGAGAGGCAAACAGCTGCTTCCCCCTCCTCTGGGTCGCCTTCGGTAACTGCCTTAGACGAGCCCGTTGGGGGCGGCCCAGATTTGCGTGGTGGCTTGGCAGATGGGGTGCGCGCAGCCGGAGCGGTTGGCTTCTGTTTTTTCGGGCAGTTGGCAGCTAGATGACCCGGTCCTCCGCAGTAAAGACACAATCCCAGACGGCGACGGTCCTGTTCAGGTTGCATTTTCAAGTCCTTATATTTACAGTCTACTGATACTGCCAAGTCCATTTCTTCTTTGCAAGTGGGTTGGCTCCTGAAGACTCCAAGGGCTTGATGAACAGGATTCAACATGATGAAGGTTTCCAGGAGAACTCTCACCATTACAACCACAAAAAGAAACCCTGAAACAATAAACTCCAACATTTACAACATAGCAAAAATAAACAACTACCTTCCCAGTAGTTCCCAACAATATTGCAGTTTACCTTAACAAGGTGTTAAGGGCTTATACAACCAAGGTCCGAGTCTAGTAGCCTTGTCTCCTCCAACTACATGAGGTCTGCTGCAGCCTCTTGCTGCTTTGAGTCTCCACCCCTTACTGGGTCAACCCATTCTGAGCATGGGGGTTACATACGCACTTATGAATGAAATCTCAGGCTCTGTACACTGAGCTCAGTCACTCTATTCAAATATTTATTTATTTATTTATTCATTTATTCAATTTATATACTGCCCGATCCCCGAAGGGCAAAATAATATATTTCAAAATGTGTATGGGCTAATCCAGGGGTCTTAAACCTGCGGCTCTCCAGATGTTCATGGACTACAAATTCCGTCAGCCCCTGCCAGCATGGCCAATGGGGTTGATGGGATTTGTAGTCCATGAACATCTGGAGAGCCACAGGTTGCAGACCCCTGGGCTAACCAAATGCCGGTTAGTTGGTGTCGAGAAAGAACTTATATTAGCTTAATTATAGCCATGTTAGTTATAACATCTTCTGTAAGTTTTGGTATTGTGTTTTTAAAATCATAATCATCAGCTTTTTTCATCATAATCAATCAGCTTTTTTCCAGCTGGCAGGTCCTGGTACTGAATAATTAGCTGAAGGTCACTGCCCAGCTGTATGGAGTTCTCTAGCTGTTGAAACTTCAAAGAATGCTAAGTTTCACACCTGATAAGTCTGACTCATGATTAGTTGAAGTTAGGCACCTAATCAGTAGTTGCAAACAACCAGGCTAGGGACTTATGGCCTGAGCACTTTGGAAGAATTTTATCACGCTTGCCTTATATTTTGTATGTATTAGCCAAGTCAATAGCAGTATGCATCATGTTGTGGTTTTATTTGAATTGTTTTGCTGGCTCTTATATGATTACTCGCATGCATTTTATGCCAGTATATAATAGTTTGTTGAATGGAAGCTTGATTCAATAAACCTTAAAAATATTTTTTAAAAGACTATTTGCCTCTGAGTTATGTGTTAATACAAAATCCTAACCCACTTTTAAGGAGGATCAGTAAGGTCTTCCTTTACAGTTGGTCCTTGGCGCTTCCTTCTTTCTGGCCCGACCTCTTGCACTACAATAGCAAAGTTAAATTTCCAAAAATTCAAGGAGTGTTGCTCCTGCTCTCCGGGTTCGCTAGAGGCAGTTTTCTTTCGTCCCTGAGAGATGGTGACTCTGCCAGTCTGCAGTAGAGGAAGGTGGGGGAGAGGGGTGGTGGCTGGGAGCTCTTGGGATTAGAATTAACCTCCAGATGATAGAGATCAGTTCACCTGGAGAAAATGGTCACTTTGGAGGAAAAAGAGGAAGAGGAGGAAGGAAGTATGGATTTATACCTTATTTTTCTCAATTGTAAGGAGCCTCAAAGTGGCTTACCCCCCACTGAATTCCCTCCCCACCCCAAACTCTGCCCTCCTCAGGCTCCACCGCCACCCAAATCTCCAGCTATTTCCTAACCCAGAGCTGGCAGCATTAAAGGGCACTTTCAAACATATAGAATAATGTACTTTCAGTGAACTTTGCAGCTGGATTTTACTGTGGGGAATAGCAACATCCACTTGCAAACAATTGTGAAAGTGGATTGAAAGTGCATTATCCTGCATGTGCAAAAGTGCCCTAAGAGGCTGTCCTGGAGCCCCAGGCCATCTCCCATCAAGTTCCTTTGCAGGCTGATAGAAAAAGGGGTGCAAAAGAGAAGCGGCTGGCCCCAGGAACTCAGGGCTTACGAGGTAGGCGGGTGTACGTGTGCACCTGCACACCATTTTAATCTTTCCGCCTACAGCCTGTTACCACCTTGACTCCAGCGAGGGACGCATTGTTCAGCCTGCCAAGAACAGTTCCCTCTTTTCCCTGCTGCTTGAGCGCGATTAACAGGAACTGACAGGGGCTGTCAGCCAGGTGGGGAAAAGAAAGTACAAACTGGCAGGTCGGAGCGGAGCAGAAGCAGCAGGAGGACTACGTAGCACAGAAGTAGCACAGTGGCATACGTAGAGGGGCACCACTTTCACCTCTCACAGCCAGAGGACGAGGACAGCTGTGGAAATTTTAACAAAATGAGCCTCATACACTCCCCCCACGTTCAAATTTTGTGTGAATGCATTTGATAATGCATCAGCAGACAAATTTGCAATTGCACGGTCTTTGCAGTCATGGTAACATCAGGGGAGGATTTGGGTGCATAAATTGGCCAATTGCAGACCTTTTACCATACGTGAAACTTCATCCTTTTCACACAAATGTTTTTCAATAGAAACATAGTCGTTGATCCAGTTATATTAGCAAATTTAAAAACATTTCCGCACTTGAGAGCCAGCGTGGAGTAGTGGTTAGAGCAGGTGGATTCTCATCTGGAGAACCGGGTTTGATTCCCCACTCCTCCATCTGAGTGAAAGAGGCTTATCTGGTGAACCAGATGTATTTCTGCACTCCTACATTCCTGCTGGGTGACCTTGGGCTAGTCACAGTTCTTCAGAATTCTCTCAGCCCCACCTACCTCCCAAGGTGTCTGTTGTGGGGAGAGGAAGGGAAAGTAGTTTGTAAGCCACCTTGAGTCTCCTTACAGGAGAAAAAGGTGGGATATAAATCCAACTCCTCTCTTCTTCTAAACTAAGACCTAAGTCAGGTACAGACTAACTCTCGTATCAGTAGAGAAGACCTCGTAACTTCAGGTTTGTGCATCCAGTTCTGAAACACGCTTTACGTTCTTTCACGTCACATGTCGTCTGGCTGCAGCTTGACTTGTTGCTCCCGATTTCACATGCTAAGCTCCTCCTGAAGATCTGCACCTACAACTGCAGAAGTGAGGTGGAAGGGGGGGGGGAGCAACCAAAAACATGGCCTTCTCAATGGTAGCCCCATGCACGTGGACTGCCCTTTCATTTTCAGCTTGTCTCCCGTAAACGCTATGCACAAAAGTTTGTTCTTTTCCAGTATTCTAAATTTAGAGGTTGATCTTTTCTAATTATTTTGACAGTCAGCTTCACACCAGAGAACCACATTGTGAGGTTTGCCTCAGACTGTCAAATATTTCTGCACTCGTTTTATGCTCTGGCTGGGTTTTTGTTTTTGTGCTTTTATGCTGGTTTATGATTTTATCTGGTTATATTTTTAGTAAGCCGCCTCAAGCCACTTCTCCAGAAAGGCAGTATATGGATGTTCTACCTAAATATGCTATTGATTGAGTTGAAGATATCAGACATCGGGAGAGACAGTTGCATACTAGAGGGCAAACAAGGGCAGAGAACAGGAGGGTGGTGAAAAGCACACAAGACTTTGGAGAGATGGAAATTAGGGAATGTGTCACTGCCAACATGATTCAATGCACAGGAAAGGAGAACTGATAGACTCACCTGGATGAAACGGCAGGCAATGCAGTGGGGTGGGTCCTTCTCTTCTATATCTCACCAGTGCAAAGCATCTCAGGTGTTTTTCCCACGAACCATATATCCTGGGATAAGGAAATGAAACATCCCGGTTCGGCCATGATTTCTGCATGGCTTCCAGGTCTAACTTGGGCTCGCCCCGCGAGATTTCCCTTATCCCACGCCTTTCAAAAAACAACAAAATTGGGGGTTCTTTTTTTAAAAATGTGACGATCCCGCTCCCATGCAAACACTGCGGGAGATGGACCAGTTTATTTTTCCTGCCTTGCCAGCTGCAACCAATCAGAACAGCGGAAAAATGGGACAGTTCGCGCATGTGCAGCAACATCGGCAAGGAAAATGAAACTAAACCAGGGCTGTGCATAATCACCCGGAGTTCTTCCTCCCAGCCTGAAAGCACTGACAGACTGCCGTGCGGAGGGAGAAACCGAGATAGAAACATCCCGGTATGTATGATCCCAGTTTTCCTCTGGGATATTTTGGCCATGGGGAAAACGCCTCAGCCTCAGAAGCAATAATTTACTCAAGGCCCAAAGGTCAGGTGTGTGTTTTCCTCGCAAGGTAAACAGCAGTAGGCTTTGTGTATGTGTGTGAATCTGCACTGAGCAAACAGCAAAAGGACCCTGCAGTGTGGTCCTAACCCAATCCTCAGACGCTTGAAATACACACACACATACACGTTGGACCCCAAGTCACATTTATAAGCTAAACAAGCATAGAAATTAACCTTTGGAACACATGAGGGTGTTCCAAATGGATTTAGCATTCAGAATTCATAAGCAAGTCACTTCTCTGGTGTTTACATCTGGTTAACAATGCAGATTTTTGCTCTGCAGCTTGAACAAAGCTTTGCCAAGAGGTGGGTTATCAGGACAAAACATTCTGGATTTGGAAGAACAGCAGCCATGAAAAACTGTCATTCTAATGACCTCCAGCTTCAGTGTTGCCCCCAGCTTGTACAGGGAGAAGATTGGGGTTGAAAGACCATGGGGAAATATGGGCAGCTTGCTGCTAAATTATGAGTTGTAATTGTAAACCCCATTTTAACTGGGTCCAAACTGCTGCTTTATTTCTAGCAAGTGGAAGTTCAGGCTGTCTCCAAGCTATTTGGTACCTGAGTCAATTTGTAAGCTCTTTTTAAGTGTTCTCTTAAACACGTAGTGTTAAGTGTTCTCTTAAACGCATGTCATACCCTGTTAAATGGACTCAGCTACTTGCGTTTCTGTGAAGAGAAAGAATGAAGTGAAGGAAGAAGAGTTTGGATTTATACCCCACCTTTCTATCCTGAAAGGAGTCTCAAGGTGGCTTACAAACTTCTTTCCCTTCCTGACCCCACAACAAACACCTGGCGAGGAAGGTGAGGCTGAGGGGATTCAGAAAGAACTGTAACTAGCCCAATGTCACACAGCAGGAATGCAGGAGTGGGGAAAAAAATCCAGGTCACCAGCTAAGAGTCCACCACTCATGTGGAGGAGTAGGGAATCAAAGCCGGTGCTGCAGATTAGAGTCCACCTGCTCGTAACCGCAACACAGCAAACAAAGTTCAATTTCACTGTAGCTGTGCACTTTTCAGGTGATGAAAAAACTTTGCATTAATTAGGGTGGTAAAGTGGTTCAGAATGTCAGATTTGGATCTGGGAGACGCAGGTTCAAATTCCCACTCGGTGATCTTCAGCCAATCACATTCTCTCAGCCTAACTTACCTCACAGGGTTGTTGGGAGGATAGAATGGAGGACAGGAGAATGGTGTAAGCTGCTTTGGGGAGAAAGGTGGGGTACAAATTTAATTATTTTATTTATACCCTGCACTTTCTCCTCACAGGGACCCAGGATGACTTACAACATTTAAAATACAACGTAATACAGATTACCGGTAAGTACAATAAATAAAGCAATAAAACTAATTAAAATATCAACTCAACAACAAAGTCCTCAAAGAAATTACAAACATTTAGTCAGCTACTTGGTTCGTAACTTTAACCAAAGGCTGCATCCTTACATGCCCTGTGGAATGCTGGGCAGAAACCTCATTGGGGGGGGGGGGCTGATTCCAGAGAAAGGGGCAACCACCAAAAAGCCCTTCCCCCAGTGATAGACAAGCAGTCAATTAGTGTGGTCAAGCACTTGTATTAGGGGATGACCTAAGGAGGTGAGGGGGTCCCAGTGTGGAAGGCAGTCCTACAGGTAGGACAATCTCAAATGTTTAGGGTTTTATACATCAAATGAAGTAACTTTCAGTAACTTTCAGACCACATCTTTGCAAGGTAGGCCGTTTTATCCCTCTTATTTTCAGATTTTCCCTGCCATTCATTTCCACCCAGACACAGATTAACATACCCCACACCCTTTATACTCCAAACACAAATATTAAAAATAGATGTCTTGCATTGCACATGTGAACCAACCTTCATACTAAAGATATTATAAGTTGGATTGTATTGGCAAGCAGAGGCTTGCAAGCATGAGAAAGGAAAGAGACTAAGATAGCCATTAATTATCAGTTATTAATATTAGTCATGGGCCATTTAAAACATTTTATAGGAAAAAGGAGCGCTACAATCTTCTTCTTGATGAACGCATTAGCTAAAATTGCTTTATTCCCATTCCCCCCAACCCCAAAGTGTTCATTTCTTCAAACATTTATTTTGTATGTAATTTTGAGAGCATGTGAACATACACAAAAAAGGGGGAAAACCCTGTAAAATTCTCTCGACGTGCAGAAAGAAAAAAGATCTTTTGAAACAGCCTAATTTCCTTGTAAGATTTCTTTTTCCCATTTTCTGGTTCATAGCATGTTGGGTCTAGGCGCCAAGAAAATGGCCCATACTTCCCTGCATCAGCTCTTTCCCCACGAGTGGTTGTGCTTGAAAAGTCATATGTAAATGTGTTGCTTATCCTCCCCCACCATCTTCCAAGTAAATACAAATTAACTCCTCACACATTTACAGAAGATACAGAGTTCAAAACTATGCTGAGGCTGGAGTTTAGCCAGTTGGTTATGAGTTTTACTGCTAGAACAGACGGTGTATGCAGTTGAAAGTGAAACAGCATATGGTAGCTCAAACTGGAAGGAAAAGTAATTTTAAAGTTTGTGCCTTTTTTAAAAAGCAAAAACAAAGAAAAGGCGACAAGTGTCTGGAGACACATCCCTGAGTTTCCACTTGCTGACAACCCGACCAATTCATTGTACTTTAATGTGCAATTGATGCTCGATCCCCACTTGTCTTCCGCAATCTAGAACACATTAAGAATTGGAAGGGAGGGGAGAGAACAGAAATGCCTTTAAGATTCTCAAATGAAGATCTAGGTAGGACACCAAAAACCCAAAGTCTAGAAGCCTTTCAAAGTTGCCCCTCTGGCTTCTGGGATTTCATTTCCCACACAACATAAAACCTCAAATTCCAACCCATCAGCATTCTGCATCTTATTGAATTACATACTCCAGTCAAATTCTTAAAACCAGGCCCCCACCAATCCCGTACATGTCGAAGGACCAAAACTTTAGGAATAATAAATTCTGAGATGGGCATCAGAGTTGCCTAAAGAATCTTTTTTGTTAACTTGAGAAGGAAGCTGGCAATCTTACCTGCATTCTTCCACTGGACCAGCCTCTGCCTACCCCCAGTTCTGTTTAGTTACCAGATCTAGCACACAAAATTCTGCAGGATTGAGTGTCGGGCTTAATGCTATGGAAGGCGAGGCAGCTTAGGGCCCCCCGCAACCCACCCACCCCTCTTTGATTGTGACTCCAGCCTTTTGCCAGACTGCAAGCTGCTCATAAGAGGTGAAAATATTTGCTTCAGCAGCCCTGGAGGATGAAAGGAGGATGAAAGGCATGAGTGGGAAAAAAGATTGGAGGAACCCAAGGGCATAAAATCCCCAGTCAAGACTACTAAGTCCAACCACTGAACATTTAATGTGTTAACATTCTTGCTGTATTTACTTGTCTTGATTGGTTTACAAGCACCCCAGGAAACGGACAACCAGCCCAACCCCTTGGGTGATGTTAGAATATTTTTTGTGGATAAATTTGCTCTGATAGCAGGTTCCAAGTTCCATCAGAGGACAATGGAAGTTCTCTCTTGAAAGTCAGCAGTTCTCATAGGTGTCAAATAAGTTTCACCGTTTCCAAATTGTTTTCCAAAAGGTTTTCTGTCTACAGCAAACATTGTAAATATGATGACAGACCATATCTTTAAACACCTGTGTACCTGTAGCTCCCCTAAGCACACACAGAGAGGGCTTAAAACACATATGCATAGTAGTTTTTGCTGTGGGGATAGCGTAATCATGCTATATTGGACTGCTGTGTAAAGTATACAACTACTTTTGCCAGTGGAAGTACTTTAAAGGTAGAATTCTAGATGCCCAACCATTCTCCAAGTAGCCTTAATTACTTTCTACTCCTGTGATTCCATTTTTTGCACTGTTTATGACATACACTTCTGATACTTCTAATTTCTGTGATCCAAATGCTCCTGCATAGTCGGTTGGGTGCTCTCTGATTGAAGGTTGTACTTCGTGTAATACATCCAGAGTCTCAGCAAGGAAGATGGGCTAGAAGTGGCTGTCACTGCAACATAAGAGCCACTTAAGCTGGAAGGAGCCCTCTTAGACTTGAAGGAATGCTTCAAATTTGATCCAAAAGGTAGGAGACAAATATTTGAATCAATAAATAACTTTGATTAGTGGAGTGGTAAGATAAAGGTAGGATCCAGATTGCATTGGCTTTGATCACCCTCCTCTGAACCCATTTCAGCTTGTCAATATCCTTCTTGAATTGTGGTGCTCAGAACTGGACATAGGGTTCCATGTGAAGTCTGACCAGTGCAGAATAGAGCAGTACTACTACAGTCTAGACACTATACTCCTGTTGATGCAGTCCAGGGTTATATTGGCTTTCTTGGCCGCTGCATCACACTGCTGACTTGTTCAGTTTGTGGTCTACTAAGACTCCCAGATCCCTTTCACATGTACTGTTGTCAAGACAGTTGTCACCCGTCCTTTATCTGTGTACTTCGTTTTTTCTGCCTAAGTGACTTAAGCAAATAGTCAACTGGCTTTTTAACCATGCAACTGACTAAAAATAAAATGTATGCAATTTTTGTCATCAAATTATTGGTGAAACTTGGTGAAAACACTATGGGGTCAAGGCAAGAGATGTTCCATTGCTCAACTCCATGACAGGATCCTGGGATTTCTTGTAGGTCTCCCACACCAAATACTAGCCAGGGTCAGGGCTGAGAGTATGTGACTGGCCCAAGGTCACCCAGCACGTTTCCATGGCAGAGTGGGGATTTGAACTTGGGTTTCCTGGATCCAAGTCCAACACCTTAATCACTAGCTCTCTTTGGCAGTACTTGGCAGTAAATGACAATACACACGTACAATACCAATATCTCATTGTGAGCTTCTCCAAGAGATGTGGGAAGAACTGTGAAATCTCTGGCAACCCAGATTATTTGGTTGCCGTGTGTGAAAACATTGCAACCTAGTCACTTTGAGCCAAAGGACTCAAAGGTAGTGGTTAAGAGCAGCGGACTCTGGAGAATGGGCTTCGATTCCCCACTCCTCCACATGATAAGAAGTCTCTTATCTGGCAAACTGGATTTGTTTCCCTGCTCCTCCACATGAAGCCTGCTGGGTAACCTTGGGCAAGTCACAGTTCTTCAGAACACTCTCAGCTCCAACTGTCTCACACAGTGGCGGAGCGCCAGGGGGCGGGGCGGGGGGGCATCGTGCACTGGGCACATGCCTGGGGCGGAAAATCGCCCCCTGCCCCTCCCCCCTGCAGCCCCCCGCGGCGCCCCCCGCAGCACACACACACCTGCCCCTTTCCCATTCTTACCTGTGTTCCTTTTCTTTTTTCAGTACTTTTTGAGGCTGAAAAAAGCAGCCTATTTACAGTTCAGGCTAAAAACTACCTGAGGAACTACAGTTCCCAGGAGACCTTGGGGCTCACAAGGTCTCTTGGGAAGTATAGTTCGTCAGGCAGTTTTTTCCCTGAACTGTGAAGAGGCCGCTTTTTTCAGCCTCAAAAAGTACTAAAAAAAGAAAAGGAAAGCAGATAAGTGTGGGAAGGGGGGGTGGGGAGGCGCCGTGGGGGGGATGGGGGGCAGAAAAAACACACTGTGCATTGGGCGCAGTTTGGCCCAGCTACGCCTCTGGTCTCACAAGTAGTATGTTGTGGGGAGGGGAGGAGAAGGAGTTTGTAAGCTGCTATAGTATCCTATGGTTGATAAAAGTGGGGAATAAAACCAAACTTTTCTTCTTCCACCTCAAGTCCCACCACTTCCATCAAGCCTTTTTTTGTGGGAGGGAGGGGAGTAGAGAGACCCCTAGCCCTTCCTTTCAGAATCTCCCCTCTCATTAAAAAAATCAGACCATAAATACAGAAAATACGTGTTTGTGTTACAAGAGCTAGGAAGGTAGGTATCTAACACACAAATTCACAATTCAAACCATAAAATGAAATCAGTTGTGGCAGCAGAAGGAACCACTGTGGATTTGGGAGTGGGGGGAGATAATGATGTTCAGGTTTTCCTGCACTGCCCTCTGGATGATGAGGCCCCTCCTATTTTCTGCTTTAATGAATCCTACGGCAAAGCCAAGAGAAATAGCCCAGTTTCTCATGCTGACTTTCCCTTAGAACAGGCTTCTGTTCACTGAGGCCTCAACGATAGCCCAGTCAGTTCTACTAGCAGTTGCTTGACCAGTGGGAACAGCATGTGCAACAGTCATGCCTCCTTTCCAGATGTCGTGATTCCCTCCTCTATCAGGACAGAGATCTATGTCATGCTGCAAATGGCCACACACGTGCCAGATTAGTTCAATCAAAGATCCCTCGTTCCCATGCGCCTCATACCCGTAACATGAAAGAACCGGTTCATTTGCTTTGCAGGGTTGGGTTTAAGTTTTTATTTTTTTTAAGCTTTGGTCTATACAAAAAAACCCTTAGAGAAATAATAAAATTTTTCTGAAGAATATTTGCAGCTGCATCGATCCCTTTTCCAGTGGAAGCCTGAAGCCATCACGTTGAGAGAGCCGCTTTTAAAAATGCATTAGAAGAGGGGGAGGGAGGCGGGGATGCAGGGAGGGAGGAAATACGCCAATCACCAGGAAAGTCAGGAGGAGGGAGAAAGAGAAAATGCCGAGTTCTTAAAAAAATGTGCAAGAGGTGGTCAGCAGAAGGGCAGCTTTCGTAAAGACTTTCATAGCGAGAGAATGTTCTTCGTAGCAGGCCTGAACTGGGTCACCGTTGGGCACTAAAAACAAATGGGAAATGTGCATCGCCAGGCCGTCTCAAAACCCCACTGGCAGTCCTTATTCTTTTAAGACCCCAGAAAGGAAAAGGCAAAGGGGAAAGAATTAGCAACATTTCCATTTTATTCACTTCTTAATTAGCAAGTACTAGAAGTGCCATCAGGGAAGGGAGTTAGTTTTGCATGACGTACGGGGGGGATTCGCTTGTATTTATTTGAAAAATAAAATACTCTTATGAAGATCCCATAGCAATTTGAGAATGTTGTCCAAATTTTAGGGAAGTCAGATGTGGGAGGAGGGGAGGAGAAGAAAGTTTGATTAAAGGTGGAAGTGGGGAAAGGGAACAGCAAAGGGAGAAGAGCGGTTGACTGCTGGTAGAAAAGTATTACATGGTTGGTAGAAACGATCCTGGATATGCATATGGGGATACCTTTCCCACAGGCCTGCAGGAGGGAAAACCTTTCTTTTCTTTTTTTTTAGAAAATAAAACCTCTTTGCAGGAAAAGGAAGAGTCCGTTATCTTTCTCAGGCACTTCTGTCTCCCAAGTGCCCCGGACTCGAGCACTGCCCTCGTCTGTGTTGAGAAAACATCTGTGTGATGAGAAGAAGAGAGAGTCAGATTCAAGGGACAGTAAGAACCTCTAAAGCCCCGTCTTCCCCATAGCCCATGGAATGCCTAGCCTCTCTCACAGAGCGGCTGAGCAAGTGCCAGGCCTCACAGCAGAGACATCATTGCTCCTGAGGGAGAGGGGCATTTTTTTTCAGCCCAGGGTAGTGGCATAGTCAGGGTTGAAGAAGCCACGCGTTGCTCCTCATGCGCTCACTTACAGCCTAACCTACCTCACAGGATTGCTGTGGGGTACAACAGAGGAGAGAAGACAGACACATGTCATTCTGAGCCTCTTGAAGAAGGGAACAAAATGTACTAAATAATTTTTTTTAAGCTGAAGTGTAAATAGTGGGATCACACTGGACGTGACTATGGCTCCTTCTCATCTGAGCAATTTTGACCCCACTGACTAGCCGACTCTAAAGCATGCCTGTAGAGACCTTTACCTTAAGATCTCCCAAGGAGCCCGTTAGGCCAGCATGTGGTCTGCGTAGGGTGCCCTCACGCCATCACTGTATGCGTCCATAGGGTACTCGCCGTCCATATCCAAGTGCATGTCCATGGCGTCATCCCCAGGGTACATGGTGCGGTAGCCTCCGTCTAGTTCTACTAGGATCAGAACAGAGATGGTCATATAGCGGTTGATGCCATGGGAGAGGGAAGGCGAATGGAGTACAGGTCTGGAAATGGAATCCCAAATAAGACATCATGTTTATGAAAAATCTGACCCAGAGCACTGACCCAGACCAGTCCCCATAGGTTCAGCACAGCTCTGTGTGCTGCACAGAAGACAGATGTGCACCACAGGCACAGCCAGCCCTTAAAAGGGGATTAGGCAACCCAACCAGAAGTCAGGACTAAGAACTTTGGGGTCTTTCTGATTTCCCTCAAGTCCTAGAAAAGTTACAGTTTCCCCCGGAAAACTGAAACCATGGAAAAGCTGACTTGGCAGCTTAAACCAAGTAGAGGCCAAACAAATTCAAATACTTATGTGGCAATGTGGATTCCTTCCTTATTCCTTATTGAGCAGACGTAATCATTTTAGTATCCTATTAATTTTAGTATTCCATTAAGTAGTATTAAGGAAGGTGGTTTCTACTAGTGGTATTCAGAAGGTAAGTAAGAATTTGATTTTTCTCTTGATACCTACCATCTGCGTATGGCTCATGAATGGGGATCATACTCTGGGCCTATGGAGAGAAGACAAAATGGTGATTTCAGCTTCCTACAGGTTGTAGTACACCTACACCAACCGCAAGGGGTCACTAGCAACAATACTGCCTGGGAATTCCTGACAGGTTTTCTACGGCAAAGCAGGGCAACCATTTTGTCAGTCAACAATTTTCTTCTGGATTCTGTGCTTGTTAGGAGGCTGGAAAATTACTGTTTTCCAGGCAGTGGCCATCAGAATGGCAAGTGGTTAAGGAATTTCATAACAAGCCCAAACATTGCTGAAGGACGCTCATCTTGTCAAGCTTGGAGGTCCACCAGACCTTCCAGTGAGAGCCATTTCCTTCACAAGCTCAATTGCCATGCCTACCCACATCAGTTCTGCGGTTAGGCACCAAGTTGCTCCCTTCTGGGCCAAATACATATATTATTCAGGAAAGCAAAGCATCTAACCATCAGAAGGACCATGTACCAACTTACGTACCAACTCTGTTCTCTGCAATAATCTGTTCTTTCGGTCTACTCCCTCTGCTCACATGGCAGGCTCTCCCCTTGTCTGTCCCAGTTCATTTTTTCATTGCTGACCCCTTATTTCTGATGGTCTTTTTCCAAGCTAGCAAGACAGACACATTTTCTACAAGCTCCCTCCCAAGCTGGATGTAAACCAATTTTCTCACAGAATCGATGTTCTGCTGGCATAGCACAGAGTTTTATACTGTATGTTTCTAATTGTGTTGGGCATGTTTGCAAGCTTTCTAGGACTGAACAGGAAAAGCATGATAGAAATACTGTGAAATAAGTTCAGTTCTCTCTAATGAGCCCTCCCCACCCCCAGCTCAGGTAGTTCCTACTCATGGTTATCTTCTTACTGGTTTTCTGTTGGAAAAATGGTACTCTCAAAAGGGATGTATCTTATGTTACCTAGAATAAGCACCTAAATCAAAATGATTTAATATATTGTCAAAGGTTTTCACAGCCAGAATCAACTGGCTGTTGTGGTTTTTCTGGGCTGTGTGGTAGTTTTTGCTCCTAATGTTTCATGGGCATCTATGGATGGCATCTTCAGAGGCATGTCACAGTAATATGCATGGCATAGTGTGGAGTGATTGTATGGTGGGGTATGTGTTTGGTCCACCTCACAGGTGTGTGTGGTGGGGGGTGAGACACATTTATATGTGTCCAGGTGAAATTCAATTGCAGTTGTGTTTGAATACCTCTGGTTTTTTATTTTGGTATTTTTTTAGTACTGATAACCAGGTTTTGTTGATTTTCAGACTCTCTTTCCTTTTTGTTGAAACTACCCTGGTGTTTAGATTGGAAGTTAAAAAGATTTAGGTTGAAAGTTTGAAAGCCAGGTTACAGACCATGTAACTTCAGAATATGATAGAACACCACAACAGGGTTGAGTCACAAAATCAATCTCCACTATTAAAAGGCCCCCAGGACTGATTTGTGACTTTAGGATACAGTTACACGCACTATTAACACAGACGTCTAACCAGACTTGGCCAAGACTGTCAGCACTGCCCTGCATCATGGCCCAAGGATGTGACCTCACTCCTCTGTGGTTGCAGTACTGAAGAGGGAAGTGGCGGCTGTTGAATGGAAAACTGGAAAACTGGTCTGTTTGATGTTTATGGATCTTGTGCCTGGTCTGTCTCAGGTCATTCCAAATCTTGTTTAAACATGCTGAAGAAGCTGGCAGCGGGGGGGGGGGGGGGCACGATGCACAGATTCTGGCTTGCTTCCCCACATGCTGTACCATGTACACAAAACTTGGGGGTAGAGGTGAGGAAGTGTTCACACTTGTGTTGCCTCCCTGCTGCCGCTGCCTTTCACAAAACCCCAAACGAGGGAGAGAAACCACATCTCTTTTCTTCTATCAAGTTCTCCAGGTGGGAAAGGAGAACTGATTCCTTCTCCTTCCCATCCTACAAAACCCCAGCATGCAAGGGGAAGTCTGAGGGACTGGCCTCCCATGCAGAACCAGAAGCAGAGCTTTGACTACAAGCAGGTCTATTCTGATTAAGGGATACTAGGTGGGATAACAAGTCTGCCTGAAGTTGAGGGTTAGTAGCATTTGGACTCCATGGCTCAGAGATTCCACTGTAATTTTTAGGCTGCAGTTCTGTTCTAACTAGCAGAAGAAACCAGTTGCTTCCTGCCTCTTGCTGACCAGCCAGGGACCAATCTTTTTGAGAAGAGGCTCCAAGGCATCCTAGCCCCCCACTCGCTGTGGTTCTTGTGTGGCCAAAGCCTCCACCCTCTTCATTTTACATGAAGCACATTTTTAAAAGCCCTTTGGAGCTGAAAAGAAGGTTCTCCCACATCCTGAAATCTGGCTTGCTTTCAAAATCTAGATCCTATGCTTGAGCTTCAAAATGCTACATGTTTTGCTTCAGGAGATTTAAAAAAACTTTTAAAGAATGCTGTTATTCCCTTCTTCAAACCTCCACAGCATGAGCACAAAATTTCAGGAAGTAATGATGAGGTTATAAATATTCCTAGAGATGCTACAGTCAGCTTGCTAAACATGACACTTTGTATTCCCAATTTGTAAAATCAGAAAGAAAGACAGCCCAATCCAATAGAGCGGCGGCTGGGAATTGTGCCACAGGGCTGCCTCCAAAGCAGCAATCGGCAGCATGGACGCTGGGGGAGAAGAAGAAAACCCTCTTCTCCCCCAGGGGAGCCAATAGTCAGGAATGACTTGTGCCAACCTTTTAAGTGGCATAAGTTTGAGCTGCAAACAGGGGGTGTTCCCAGGTCAAAACTGCATGGGTCAAAATGCACAGCCCACCCACACTGGCACAGGCTCCTATGGCAGAGGGACACCAATGGGCACAGCAGCTTCCAGGTTTAGCCGCCATGCAGTTGCACAGCACCCTGCCACCGGCACAGTAGCCAATCCACCAGTGCAATCCCGTGCCGCTTCTAAGATTCCATTCCCCCACCCCGCCTTTGGAGTGCATTGCTAGATTACAATTTCTTGCAATACATATTAGGGTGACATCTGCTTGGCAACTAACCCATTAACCCCTCCACTCCCAAGCACAATAGAAAACTTACAGCTTCCCAGGCAGCTGGGTCGTGTTTGAAGAGTGAGTTGGTCAGTTCTACAGAAACGCGTTTCCGGTAATCTGGGTTTTTGTCTTCTGAGATGCGGAAGAGCACAGCTGCCGCATATGTGGCTGGAGAAAAAAAATACCAAAAGGCTCTTCAGTCTTTTCGAAATTATTTAAAGTTTAAAAGCAAAACAAATAAAAACAAGGGTTTACAGCACGATACACTGAATACAACACTGCTTTTGACATGAAATTATAGAAGTTCAAATTTAGCTACTCATTCTAAGAGAAAAAACCACTCCATTTTTTGGACATGTGATCATGCAATAGGCAGATTAGCTTACACAGATGAATGAACTCTGCAAGTTTCTCCAACCACTTGTCCTTCTTCAGGATTGTATTCTTCTTCCAGTTTTGAACTAGTCAGTGTCTCCTTAATCTGTTCTGTTATTCCCTGTACATTTGCAACGCCATGTTTATCAATTTTGTGAGTGCACAGATGCAAGCGAAATGTCAGGAGAAAACGCTACTGGAACATGGCCATACAACCTGGAAAACCCACAACACCCTAGTGATTCTGGTCGTGAAAGCCTTCGGCAATACAATTTTGGGAGTATTTCTAAAATGCTACCATCTTCGCCTTCTTGGCTGCCTTTCATAAACTTGTTAACCCCTGACACAACAGGCTCTCCAATCCTTACACTGTTTTTAGGTGTCTGCAATCAACAGCAAACCTTTTCTTGGATTTTACTAAGGAGGCAAGCAACTGAATGTCTTTTTGAAGGTCAAAAAGAGGCCCTCTCTGAGCACCTAAAAAAGGCAACACATGGATGAAAGCCATGTGAGTGGGGATGTCTGGAAAGGAGGGTTATTGGGCCAGAATAACAAGCTGATTGGCTCCAACCCACTGACTGTCGAAAAAGGAGTCTACTGAAAAAGAGTGGTCAGCCTAGTCTTCTCCCAGAGGGTCTAGCCTTCAATCTAGAATGAGCTTCCCTGAATAAAATAGGATCCACTGCTGATTTTGCTATTCCTGAAGATTTGCCAAGCAAAATCCTTTTGCCAGCTCCTCATTTAACTTATTGCACTTGTGGAAAGTTTCCACAAGAAGTGGAATAGTACGATGCTTTATTAGAGTGCAAATACATATGCTAGATCCAATGCACTTCCCTGACCCAGAAAGCGAACAGGAGAGTGGGTTTTTAGATTCCGCTTTTCTCAATCGTAAAGAGTCTCAAAAGCAGCTTTCAAACTCCTTTTCCCTTCCTCTCCCCACAACAGAGATCTTGTGAGATTAGTGGGGCTGAGAGAGTTTGGAGAGAACTGTGACTGGCCCAAAGTCACCCAACAGGTTTCCCATGGAGGAGTGGGGAAACAAATCCAGTTCACCAGATAAGAGTCTGCTCACTCTGTGGATGTGGAGGAGTGGGGACTCAAACCTGGTTCTCCAGATTACAGTCTACTGCTCTTAACCACTAGAACCACAATGCCTCTCACTGCACTTTCCCAGAAAGCAAACAGAACAGCTTTGCACGACAACTTCAGCAACTCTATTCTGCCTGGCCCAGTATTTGCTATCCTTACACATCTCTTAATTGTTCTCCCAGCATTGGCCTAGAGAGCTTTTCCACATGAGTTAATTAGACTAATCAGCCTGATGATCAGAGGAAGGAGGAAATGCAGGCCTGCAGGAATGCGCAAGACCTACTCAAATGAAGGTAGCCCAACTTTATGGGGAAGAAGAGTTTGGATTTATACCCCGCTTTTCTCAACTGTAAGGAGTCTCAAAGCATCTTACCAACTCCTTTCCCTTCCTCTCCCCACAACAGGCACCTTGTGAGGTAGGTGGGGCTGAGAGAGTTTGGAGAAAACTGTGACTAGGTCAAGGTCACCCAGCAGGGTACATGTGGAAGAGTGGGAAATCAAACCTGGATCACTAGATGGAATCGGCCACTCTTAGCCATTACCCCTTGCTGGCATGTGTATAACTCTCTCACCTGTGCCTTCGTTCCGGGAGTGAAGAAGCTCCATTAGTGGGGCTGAGGCACCCTCCGCATCAATGGCGTCAGCCGCCTCTTTGTCCTGGGCCAGCTCACACAGCACCCCAGCCGCCACACGCTGGATGTTTTCTACTGGAGAATAGAGGAGCTGCGGTTGGGGAAAGGAAGAGAGAAAGGGACCATGAGGAACAGAAGGCTTCCACCGCCCTTGCTATACACCTGCATTTGTACCTGTTGTCTAGGCTGTTAGCTTGCCAGGTACTTACCATCTATGACTAACTATAGACCACTGGATTAAATACTGGCAAGCCCATAGGGTGCCTCCCCTTCTTGATAACATCCTTCCCCCACTCTCACCCCCCCCCCCCAGTCACCTTTCGGTGACTCTGAACTGGAGCCTTTACAGGCTGAAAGGTATTGGTTTTAATTCTATTTTAACATTATTTCCTGTGTATTGCTTTTATTGAATTTAAGCCAACCAGAGCGCATGCGAACACACACACACATACATATTATATATATTATATTATACACACACATATATATAAATATATAATAAATATAATTAAATATAATTAAATATAAATATAATTAAATATAAAAAGGTAAAGGTAGTCCCCTGTGAATGCACCGGGTCATTACAGATCTATAGGGTGGTGCCACATCACAACGTTTACTAGGCAGAATATTTTAAGGGGGTGGTTTTTCATTTCCTTCCCAGGCATCTACACTAAACTCATCAACAAGCCGGGTACTCATTTCACTGACCTCAAAAGGATGAAAAGCTGGATCAACATTGACCCAGCTTCCTAAGACCGACTTCCATGGGGATCGAACTCAGGTCATGAGCAAGAGTTTTGACTGCAGTATGGCAGCTGACCACTCTGCACCACAGGCCTCCTCTTTTCCCAGAAGAGACCACAATGAGCTGCCTATCTTATGGAAAGCACCAAACAGCTGAAAGCCCAGGAACAACATTCAGTACTGTGTAACAACACAGCTGGATTACCAGGACCCAAGCAGTACCCAAACTACACAACAAAGAGTAAAGGAGGAAGACAAACAGGATCTTAAGGTCCTGGCAAAGATGTCTAGTTAGTTCTTTGTTGTTATCCCTCTTTGGTTCCACCCCAAGAAGGCTTCTGCAGCGTATAAAGCAGCATTCACAACTCCTGCAAAGAGGGCTGGGTGCAGAAACAGCAGCCAATTTGTAGTCGTCACCAAGAGAGCTCCATGATTGAAAAGGGATCTGAATCACCACTTCACTTTACACAACTTGGCACAACTTTCTATCCCTCTCCCCCCAAAAAATCTTTGTAGCATTCCCTCCCCTCCCCCTCCGAACACTTCCCACCTGCACAAAGAGAGGAATGGTGTTCAGGCGGAAGATTTCCATGCGGTTCATAGGGTCACGAGCCAAAATGTGCAGGGCGCCTGTGGAGCCTTCCACGATCTCTTCCATTTTCACTCCATCCTGAAAGGGTGAGATGGCTGTTCAAGAGACCCAGGATGTGTCGTGCAGCGTGGCTTCACCATCAGCCCAATTGATCCACACCAATCAAGGTGCCTTGGTTGAAGATACCTTGCCCTCCCCAACCCCATGGCCCCAGAGATCTCAAACAAGTCTTGCAAAGCAAGGATTTCAGTAGGAACAGTTTCCAGAGGTGGCCAACCTATGGTGCTCCAGATGTTCATGGACTACAAATCCCACCAGCCCCTGCCAGCATGGTGCTCCAGATATTCATGGACTAAAATTCCCATCAGCCCCTGCCAACATGACCAATTGGTCATGCTGGCAGGGGCTGATGGGAATTGTAGTTCATGAACATCTGGAGCACCATAGGTTGGTCACCCCTATGCTAGACACTTTTCCCCACCCCTGCCCAAACTGATGCCCTCCATGCCCCCTCACCGTGTATGGCTGCTGTGTGCCCGCAGCTGCGTGGCGCTGGGCGTCCTGGTGAGCTTTCACCAACAGCTGGACCAGGCGTGGGATGACGGCAGCTTCCTGCAAGGGGGCGTGGTTGGCGGGACACAGGGCCAGGTTGCGGATGAGGCCGATGGTAGCCTGCGAGCAGAAGGGATGAGAGAGACTTGCGCCTTTAGAACATCAGCCAAAAGTGAAACCGGGCAGGCTTTGCAGTAGGCATTTCACCATCTGGCAGCAGGAACACACAGTGGATCAATATGCGCATGCGTGCCCTCAAGTCACAGCCCACTTATGGCGACCCTGTAGGGTTTTCAAGGCAAGAGACATTCGGAGGTGGTTTGCCATTGCCTGCCCCTGCATGGGCTGAGAGAATTCTGAGAGAACTGTGATTGGCCGAAGATCACCCAGCAGGCTGCATGTGGAGGAGTGGGGAAACAAACCTGGTTCTCCAGATTAGAGTCTGCTGCTCTTAATCACTACCCCATGCTGGTTCTGGTGGTCGCTGAAAGTGTTACTGAGACACAGCTGACACATGGTGACCTCAAAAGGTTTTCAAGGCAAGAGACATTCGGAGGTGGTTTGCTGTTACCTGCCTCTGCCTGGACTGAGAGAGTTCAGAAAGAACTGTGACTGGCCCAGGGTCACCCAGCAGGCTTCATATGGAGGAGTGAGGAATCAAACTCCATTCTCCAGATTAGAGTCCACCACTCTTAACCACTCCGCCACACTGGCTCCTCACGTAAATTTCCTTTTGGTTGTGAAAGATACTAGGAAGGCTTGAGGAAGCTACCCTGTGCAAGTTGATGTCTGGGGCTTTCTGGGTGCATAAAAAAGTGCTGTCAAGTCACAGCTGACCTATGGTAACCTGGTAGGGTTTCCAAGACAACAGAGGTGGTTTGCCATTGCCTGCCTCTGCATAACAACCCCAGCATTCCTTGATGGTCCCCATTCAAGTACTAACCAGGGCCAACCCTACTTAATACAAGACAATTAAGGAGAAGTCCCTGTGTCTGGGATAAAAGGCAAAAGTAATGCTGATGTTGGGAGGTAGCAACTCTGGACTCCCTTGGTGGTCTCCCACACAAGTATTAATTGCAGCTAACCCTGCTTAGATTCAAGATGTGAAAAGATAGCCCAAGGTGACCTGATCCAGGCCAGGGCAAGGAATAGGAATATACAGCTTCTAAATTCAAGTAGCCAATATTTAAAAAGCAAGCAAGCCTTTATTGGCATAGACAACAGTACAACAATAGTAAAAAACTGATTAAAAAACCCATATATCGGAGTAGCCAATATGAGACTTGATGCTCCTCCAGATTAAAGACACACACACACACACTTTCATACATGCAAAATAGCAGTGAATAAGAAAGAGGGGTGGGCTTAAAAACTCTTCTCTCAACATGCTGGCTTCCTATAGGTGAAGGTGTGGTTTTTTTGCTTCTGTTTTTTTACAGAAAGAGCCAGTAACTTATGATTCTCATACCCTTAAGGGGATTGTTCTATAATACCTTCCTGGGCATTTCAACCAGCCCAGAGTTTGCTGGGTGCCCTTGGGCCGAGTCATACACTCTCAGCTTCACCTACCACACAGGACTGTTGTGAAGATAAAAATGGAAGACAGGAGAATGACTGACATGACTCTGCTTTGGGAAGGAAGGGAGGGAATAAACGAAGTAAATATATACCCAGGCGCTGCTTCTAAGAGAGGCTCAGGTTCCTGTAGGCAGGAGACCTAAGAACTGGGTACAGGCAAATGCTGGACAGCTGGGCCTCCTCACAGCCATACCTTGATCAGGGGCCACTGGTTGGGCTGGTTCAGCAGCTTCACGATGGCGGGGATGCCATAGTTGAGCCGCACAGAATTCTGGGCCATCTCAGCCTCCGGGTGCCGGCTGGTCAGGTGCCTGAGGGCGCAGACGGCAGGCTCGGTGATGTCCTCCTTGTCTCCTGCCCGGAGGATGGTGTGTATGAGGGCCTCCACCCCATTTGACTGAGTCACCAGCGTCTTGTTCTTGCTGTTGTTGCAGGTGAGGTTGGAGAGGGTGCCGGTGGCGCAGGTCAGCACGTTGATGTCATCGGAGCTCAGCTGGTTGACCAGGATCTTCAGGACACCATCCAGGCCCTCCTGCAGAAGGAGACAATGGACCGGGGGGAGGGGGGGAAGGGGAAGCGAAACAGTGAACCGGAGTGTTATGAGGTAAAGCCCGTCCATCTTGTTAAGAAAAGTACGGCCAGGCAAGCATTTCGACAAGAAGCAGAAGCTGGTTTTTATACCTCACTTTTCTCAACAGAAAGCAGTTTCAAAACAGGTTGAAATCGATGTATGGTCAAAGGCTTTCACGGCCGGATTCAACTGGTTGTGGTGGGTTTTCCGGGCTGTGTGGCCGTGGTCTGGTGGATCTTGTTCCTAACGTTTCGCCTGCATCTGTGGCTGGCATCTTCAGAGGTGTATCACAGAGGGGAGTCTTCTACACACTGTGAAATCACCTTCCTGTCCTTTCCCCACAACAGACTACCTTGTGAGGCAGGGTCCGAGAGAACTGAGACTGGCCTGAGGTCGCCCAGGAGGCTTCATGTCGAGAGATTCAGTTTTTTATAGTCTTATCTCCATCAAAAGGAATCTCAAAGCAGATTACAAACTCCTCTCCTTCCCCTCCCCACAACAGGCACCTTGTGAGGTGGGGGGAGGGGCTGAGAGAGTTCCAAGAGAACTGTGACTAGCTCAAGGTCACCCAGTAGGCTTCATGTGTAGGAGTGAGGAATCAAGGCAAGTCCCCAGATTAGAATCCATCCCTCATGTGGAGAAGTAGGGAATCAAACCCTGTTCTCTGGATTAGAGTCCATTGGCCTTAACCACCAAACCATGATGGCTCTCGGTCCCCCTTATTACAACTTTACTGTAAACCCTCCTAATTGGGAGAGTGCATATACATCCTAGGCAGAGTTATACCCTTCTAAGTCCACTGAAATCAGTGGGCTTAGATAGGTGTGACTCTGCCTCAGACTGCACTGTTAAGTCTACCTTAGGGATCACATCAAGAGGGTACATCCTGTTTTCTGGCCACCAAGATGCAGAAGGGGAGAGGGTGTTGGGGTGGGATGACATTGGGATTTGTGATTTTGGAGAATGTGGATCCTTGCCCAGCACTCCCCTTCTCCAAGGGGTCCATCAGCAAAGCAGGTGACTGATCAGAAGCCCCCAGTAGTCCTATGAAAGGAAGCCAGGAGGGCTTGATGAATGGAGATCTTGGGGGAAAAATGATTTAGAGACCAAACGCTCCAGATCAGTTGGCTCACCTGCTTGGTGGCCACGTCTGAGAGGTTCCTCAGAGTCCACAGACAGTTCTGCACCAGTCTTGGGCTAGAGCTTGTCAGGTGCTTCCCCAGGGCTTGCATACCACCTGTCACGGGGGAAGGAGAGAGAGAAGAGAGGACACTGAATTATTTTATTTATTTGGTTTGTTTATTTATTGAATTTGTATACCGCTCTTCCCCGAGGGGCTCAGAGTGGTGTCCAACAAATATATATCTAACAATTAAAATCAGCTAAAAACAATCAATCCCCACTAACTAAGGAACCATATTTGCATAAATTACACAGATTTCAGATGGCATCAGAAGTTCCCCCTCCCCCTTCCTTGTGCCCATGGGAGGCCAGATGTTTATTATATAACAAATGTTCGATGTTATCCCGGCTGGCCAAATGCCTGGCGGAACAGGTCCATTTTACAGGGCCTGCGGAAACTCTGTGTGTCCCGCAGGGCCCTGATCTCACCTGGGAGCCTGTTCCACCAGGTGGGGGCCAGGGCAGTATTCACTTCCTGATGCACAAAAACTGCAACTGAACTGCTACCATGCTTCAGAATCCTAATCAAGGCTGCCTATGTGGCCTCAGGATAACTTCAGGCAGAGTTAAACCTCGACTGTAGCCTTTAAATTTCTTGATTTCACATCTGCTCAGTTCTTCCAGAAGAAGAAGAGTTGGATTCATATCCCCCCTTTCTTCCCTGTAAGGAAACTCAAAGGGGCTTACAAACTCCTTTCCCTTCCCTCCCTCACTACAAACACCCTGTGAGGTAGGTGGGGCTGAGAGAGCTCCAAAGAACTGTGAGTAGCCCAAGGTCACCCAGCTGGCGTGTATTGGAATGTACAGGCTAATCTGAATTCCCCAGATAAGCCTCCACAACTCCGGAGGCAGAGCGGGGAATCAAACCCGGTTCCTCCAGATTAGAGTACACTAGCTCCTAACCACTACGCCACAGCCAAAGGCCTCTAAAAGCACTAACACACAGTGGGATCTGGCAGAACAAACTATTTTAAAAATATTTCTAAATCTGCATCTCACTCAAACACTGGGACTCACTACATGCTAGTAAAAAACCACACACTCAAATTAAGGGTTTGAAACATGTTGATATGAGATATTTCAATCCAGTCTTTATTCTCTCTCTCTCACACACACACACACACAAACACACACCACACACATGCCTTGCTAACCGAACAAAGTAGTAATTTAACTGCACAGTTTAAAAAGGGTTTCAGAACAATCCCGCAACATGAGTTATCATTTTTTCCCCGTTATCAAGGAGGCAGCTGTGTTGGTTTGCATGAGAACTGCATGATTCAAATCCAGTGGTACCTTAAAGACCAACTAGATCCCCAAAGTGTAGACTTTCACGAGTCTGACGGAGGGAGCTTTGATTCTCGAAAGTTTATACTCCAGAAATCTTGTTGATCTTTTAAGATGCTATTGGGCTCAAGTCGTGCGAACTCTTTGGCTGTAAGACGGTAACGAGGCTAGCAATGCCAAGTGCTCTGTGGTTAATAAAGTGCCTCTCATAATTAAGCACACAATGCAAAAACTAAAGATGGATACTGCTCAGAAGATCACGTTCAAGGGGATGACCCCAACCAGCTTTTTTCACTGGTGAAAATGGGAGATGGAGTGTATACCCACTCCCCAGCAAAAAAGACTATGACTGGGATGATGGACAGTATGTAACAAGTTGGGGGTCTGGGTGCAATTTAGCAAGCAAGCTGGCTGGATTTGATCTAGGAGCATCAGCATGAGTCCATAGCAAAGATGGACTTGAAATGAAATCCAAATCTCCATCTAGACTGGAGTGTGATTCTTGCTTGCAGAAATCAAAGGACCTATAAGCAGGACTGAGAGCAGGTTTTCTGTGAGTGGCAGGACCTAGAAATTGGTCTGGGAGCCCCAGGAGGCTGGATCTGATTCGGGCCTGAATGAGAAACCATCTGGTGTCCCTCACAAGTTTCTCTTGACTTGTCACCACAAACAATATGCAATGAAATCAGTGCCTTTGGTTACCTAGAGAGCTAATTATCCCTCTTTAAAATAGAAACAAATCAGGTACCTCATACAGTTTACACATTGAATAATCCTTCTGATATACACTTAAGACTGTGCAAAGAAGAAGAAGAGAAGAATAGTTTGGATTTATATCCCCCCTTTCTCTCCTGTAAGGAGACTCAAAAGGGCTGACAAACTCCTTTCCCTCCCCCACCACCCTGCAACAAGCATCCTGTGAGGTGGGTGGGGCTGAAAGAACTCCAGAGAACTGTGACTAGCCCAAGGTCACCCAGTTGGCGTGTGTTGGAGTGCACAGGCTAATCTGGTTCCCCAGATAAGCCTCCACAGCTCAAGTAGCCGAGTGGGGAATCAAACCCGGTTCTCCAAATTAGAGTGCACCTGCTCTTAACCACTACCCACTGCTTCTGGAAGAATGGAGCAGATGTGAAAGCAAGTAAAGAAAGACCTGGAGCCTGATCTCATCAGGTCTCAAAAGCTAAACAGGGTTGGCCCTGGTGAGTATCTGGATGGGAGCCCACCACGCGGGGTCTGAAAGCCAGTCACCTCAGAACAGCCCTCTTCAGGCCCTGCTCTTTATATAAGACACGGGTGTGGCTGACTGCTGCCGATGACTGATGTGGGAGTTTGAGAAGCACCTTAACCCGGCTCCACCCGAGCGTTCAGCCGCTTTTGAGGTTACTCACCAGCTTCCACGATGGCCGGCTTGTTGCTGGGACAGACAGACAAAACCTTGAGGACACGGCTGGTAGTCCACAGCAGTTTCTCATACGTGTAGCTGCGCATAATCTGAACGAGGGCCTGGGGGCCACCATTGGCCAAAATGATGAGCTGTGAAGAGAAGGGGGAATAAAAGAGCACTGTTACCCTTCTCTTCTGGAATTGGAGCTTGCTAGAACCAGGTATGTCTGTCCCTAGTGCTTTTCAGACATTATATACCTGACGGATATGGTAAAAGGTCTGGAAGAGAGGCTTAGGGAGCTGGGGATGCTTAGTCAGGAAAAGTGAAGGTTAATGGGGACATGACAGCCATGTTTAAATATCTGAAGGGATGCCATGTTGAAGAGGGAGCAAGCTGGTTTTCTGCTGCTCCAGAGACTAGGACACGGAGTAATGGATTCAAGGTGCAGGAAAAGAGATTCCACCGAAATATTAGGAAGAACTTCCTGACTGTCAGGGCTGATCGACAGTGGAATTCACTGCCTTGGTGAAATCTCCTTCTTTGGAGGTTTTTAAACAGAGGCTGGATGAACAGATGTCAGGAGTGCTTTGATTGTGTGTTCCTGCATTGCAGGGAGTTGGACTTGATGGCCCTTGGGGTCTCTTATAACTCTATGATTCTATGAAATACAACTAATGTTACTATCAATGCAAAGATGAAAAAAACCACTCACTTCTGCAGGTGTTTTCCGCATTCCATGCAGCTGTGAACAGGTGTACATTTGAACTACAAAACGCTATGTTCTACAAATCTGAGCAAGAACTTCTCAAACTATTATAATACATTTTAATGTACAAAAATTATATGTATTTGTCCATTAATTCAATTTTAAATATAATCAATGGAATTACAGCTCATCTCCAGACTACAAAGGTTAGTTCCTCTGGAGAAAATGGGTGCTTTGGGGGGGGCGGGGCACTTTATGGCATAGTGCCTCACTGAGAACCCCACCCTCCCCAGGCTCCACCCCCAAATCTCCAGGAGTTTCCCAACCTGGATGTGGCAAATCCTACCCCCTCATCCTCAGCCAGTGGATGGGAGAACTTGGCAACTCTATATCCTACTCATCCCCCACTGTCCCTCCTCACCACTGCCCAAATTACACAGAGTTTTTAAAGGTGAAGTCAGGGGGAAGGGTCCTCACAGACCGCTTCTGAGACTCTTCTCTAAGCCCCACCTTCAAAATGCAACGAACACCCAGCTCAGAGGCTTATAACAATTGAGACTGAAAATGTGGGAAAGGGGTGGATGGAAGAAGAATATGTGCCTCACCTATAGCAGCTTCCACACGTGGGGGGTGGGGGCTTGCATGTAGTTTGAGAATGCACACTGGCTTAAAGTTCCCAGTACACACAAGAAAATCTCATACAAGCAAAGGAAGAGTTTTTGCTGGTTGTTGTGAGTTTTCCGGGCTGTGTGTCCGTGATCTGGTAGGTCTTGTTCCTAACGTTTCTCCTGCATCTGTGGCTGGCATCTTCAGAGGTGTATCACAGAGAGAAGTGTGTTACACATGGTTATTGGGGCTCATCTGTGTAACACACTTCTCTCTGTGATACACCTCTGAAGATGTCAGCCACAGATGCAGGAGAAATATTGGGAACAAGATCAACCACACCACAGCCACACAGTACGGAAAATGCACAACAACCAGTTGAATCTGGCCGTGAAAGCCTTCGACAATACACTGGAGGGTTTTCAGTTTCGTGGTCCTCCGCCCTCTTAAGTTCCCTGACCTTGCTTTCCTGGTTCCCATAGGCAAGCAGCTGCAGGCAGTCGGTGGTGATGGCCAGGAACTTGGGGTTGTTCTTGGTCAGCAGGGGGACCATCTTCTGGAGCCCATCGGCCAGGCGCACAGCCATCTTGGCCCCTTCCTGGTACAGCAGCAGGTTGTGAAGGGTGGTGATGGCATAGAATAAGACAGACTCCACGGGAGAGCTACAGAGCAAGGAAGACAAATTGTCCTTTTTAGACTTGCTGGCACACTCCCCAAGGAAGACAGGACAGGTAACAAACCAGTTATTTTTTAAAAGGAGGGGGGACACAACTGAGAAACAGTCAACTGGCTTAAGCCTTTGCCCACTCTGTTCCCAAGCCAGTCCCAAGTAAGGATATTGAACCCAGGGCCAAACATCTGATATATTATGAGTATATATCTAATGATATGATGTACAGAACTACCTTGCACCAAACAAGACCATCAGTTCAACTAAAGAGCAGCAGTGGCGTAGTGATAAAGAGCAGATGAACTCTAATCTGGAGAACCAGGTTTGAGTTCCCGCTCTGCCGCTTGAGCTGTGGAGGCTTATCTGGTGAACCAGATTAGCTTGTGCACTCTAACACACACCAGTTGGGTGACCTTGGGCTAGTCACAGTTCTTTGGAGCACTCTCAACACACCCACCTCACAGGGTATTTGTTGTGGGGGGGGGGGTTGAGGGAAAGGCGGTTGTAAGCCCCTTTTGAGTCTCCTTACAGGAGAGAAAGAGGGGGTATAAATTCAAACTCTTCTTCTAATCCTAATCTGGCTGGTAAGAGATCTCTGGCCCTGATCTTGATGGCCCGGCTAGCTAGATCTTGTCAGATGTCGGAAGCTACACAGGGTTGGCCCAGGTGAGTATTTGGATGGGAGACCACCAAGGATGTCCAGGGTTGTCACACAGAGCCAGGCAATGGCAAGCCCTCTCCAAACTTCTCTTGGCTTGAAAACCTCACAGGGTCACTACAAATCACCTGCATCTTGACATCATTTTCCAGGAGCTGCTGTCTGAGGGTTCTGGCAAAAGATAATGGGCGATACCACCAGAGACACTTTTAGCCAGCCAAGAAGCGATCCTGGGGCTCTGCATATGCAAAAGGCTGTCCGCAGCAGTTCGTGTACAACGGAAAGATGCCACCAGTCCCTCCTTGTATATTGTTAGGGAGTGTAGTTACTCCTTTCGTATACATTGTTATTCCAGTCAGCAAGCAAAGAGGAACGTTTCAAGAGCTTTATTTGAACTGTGTCAGCCCAAGGTTCAGATAGCTGAAACTAAAGTTTGGCTCTCTGGTATATACCTGTAAGTTACAACATAGCTCATCCCCTGATCCCCACTTCCTCACAATCCCATAATATCAGCATAATACAGACTGGTGTTACCAGAGCATTGTTTTGGGAAGGGGAATGTCAGGATGTTGTGTGTGCCCTGTCCTTGAATCTTTCTCGCCTGTCAGCCCTGGCTCTCTGCCTAGGCAGGGGTTTTTTGCTTCCACGTTATCTCTGCTTGCCTGTGTGAAACTATGTAATGTTTAATTTCTTGTGGCGGGAAAGAGGTTTGCTACACTGTTAAAGCTATTATCAAAGTTCTGAGTCTCTCAGAACTCGCATTGCCTGTATTCAACTATGACTGCCAGTACAATAAAGAACTGAGAATGGTTACTTTTGCCTGGACTTCGCTAGTTCATTACACAGTTAAGAGAATGGTTAAGCTCTATTGACTAGTTACATGCAAGTGAAGGATGCCTCCATAGCCTTGAACAATGAGAATGGTGAGCTATGGACCTGATGCCGACATGCAAGAGGCCAGGCCGAGAATGGCACGGCCTGACGGGGCGTAGGTTGGATAGGTGTAGCCAGTTCCTTTTTGGAGTAATTGGGTAGTATTGTTAGGTTGTCTTTTGCAGCAGTTATAGTTTAGCATGGAGTAGTTTTTAGTCTTATTGATGTAGTGTTAATATATTGATACATTGTCAACGTATTGTTGTACATGTATTGATCTATTGTAAATGTATTGACTGTCCACGTATTGATATTTTTGACATGTTGATATACTGTTATACATTGTTAATATACTGATTTATTGTTGATGTATTGCTATAATATGGATTTAGTATTGATATGTACTGATATGTATTGATATAGTGCTACTGTTATCGTTACTATCAAATTGTTAGGTTTGATGTGGTTAAGTCACCATCTGTAATCTGATCTATATTTTTTAGTTCTTGATGTATTTTATTAGTATTTATTCTGTTGTATATTGTTTTGCCATGTTGTTAGCTTCCCTGAGCCTTACGGGGATAGGGCAGGGTATAAATTGAAATACAAATACAAAAATGGGGTCTTGTGTGGTTTCCGGACTGTATGGCCGAGTTCTAGTAGCATTTTCTCCTGCATCTATGGCTGGCATCTTCAGACGACGCCAGCCACAGATGCAGGCAAAACGTCAGGAGAGAATGCTTCTAGAAAACGGCCATACAGTCCGGAAACCGCACAACATCCCAGTGATTCCGGCCGTGAAAGCCTTCGACAATACATTAAATACAAAAATATTCCTTCATGAAATGCTCTGAGGAGCTCCACTGCATCAACCCAAGCAAAGCTCCAAAACAATGTGGTGTTCAACAATGTATTTCCTGGCAACCACTCTTTTTCTTGAGGATAAAAACTAAAGGATATTTGCACAGAATTCATGGCTCAGTGGTAGAGCATTTGCTTTGCATTTCAGAAGGCCCCAGGTTCAATACCCAGCATCTCCAATTAAAAGGATCGGGCAGTTTTCTAAACACACTGGTCCTGCAACAATTCCAAGAAGAGGGCATTCCTGGGTAGACAGAGAGTGCCTAGTGCACTTGGAAACATTTCACATGCCAGGACACAGTCCTTAGATATTCTGTGACTTCTTCACAAGTTCATGGGCATATAAAAGTGTCTTTGGGGAAAATTTATTCCAAAAAAGCCTCAGAGATACACAATTTCCAGGAAGGCATAACACAGGATACCTTTTTATTAGTCTATAAATAAAATTAAACCCCAAAAGGCAAGAAAAAGCACTACTAGCCAGAGAAATCCAAGGGAGGGAGAAAAATTGGTACCCACAGACTGCAATTATGCCCTTCTAGTGAGAAGGCAGGCTTATTCTTATTCACTCTTGTTTCCCCTGAGATATGGCATGGGACGCAGATTACCTGAGCATGCGGACCAGAGCTGGGATGCCCCCAGACTTGAAGATAGACAACAGTCCCTCACGGTGGTGGGACAGGTTGTGGAGGATGCTGGTAGTGCAGCGGGCCGTATCCAGGTCACTGGTGTTTTGCATGGTGCGCACAACCGCAGCCACAATCTGAGGAGACTGCATCAAAGCGCGGCGGGACGCTTCCTTCTTAGACAGCTGGTTCACAATCATGGCGGCTTTGCTGACCACCACCTGGAAGAGAAAACAGTTGGTTGGCAACTTTATGGGATGGCAGAAAGACAGTGGCTGGGCTCTACTCCAACACTGCTCGCTTCTGATCACCCCATGAAGCTAGTGTATTTTGTGTAACCGAGTTTGCTTTTGTGAGTAACAGGAAGGTCAAGAACCAAAGAAGAGAAAAACAAATCGCTACGCTGTAGCATGTTCTACAAGAAGCAGAAATCTTATTCAGCAATTCCTCTGGTTTCTGTGATTCCTCCAAATATTATCTGTATACATCCAGGCGTACCTTTTTTTCAACACTGTAGCCTTGGAACAACCCTCCCCAATATGAATTACCTGTGACCAGAACAGAGGCGTAGCTGGGCCAAACTGTACCCGGGGCAGATTCTATGTTTTCCATCTCCCCCATAGGCCCTGCCCCCACCCCTTACCTTAGTTCAGGCTGGAAAAGTTCAGGCCTGTTCAGTTCACGCTGAAAAAAAGCCTTGGTGGGAACTATACTGTCCAGGAGACCTTGGGGCTCACAAGGTCCCCTGGGTAGTGTAGTTCCCATAGGACCCTTTTCAGGCCACCTTTCAGCCTGAACTAAGATAAGTGCGGGGGGGGCGTGCGCGCGCAAAGGGCCGTGGGGTGGGGGTTGGGCCAATCCCCCCCCAGGTATGCGCCCAGTACAATCTGCCCCCCACCCCGCCCTGTAGCTTCACTACTAGACCAGAACTACAGTCTTCAGCTTCTCTGCACTTCCGCAGAATTCTGCCACACAAACACGGCCCTTTCTTTTTTTGGCTTTTTTACCAAGTTGGCTACAGCTGCATTCATTCTATGCACAGGATTACAGAATGGCCAATGATGTTCCTGGCTGTGCTTTGCTAAGGAAACCCGCTTTACCCATTCCCCCGATCTCTGCCCAAAGCACCAGAGCCTTACCGGATCCTCATCATTCAAAAGCTTGGTCAGTTCAGGGATGGCACGGGTGGCCAACTCGGCATCATCCTGGTAGTTTATGAGATGCACAATGGCGGACTTGAGCATCTGTGAGGGCTCGGCCAGCCGTTGGACGTTCGTCTGCTGCCCTTCGACTTGGGTGCTGACGAGAAAGGAGCGGTCTTCCACTGTTTCCGGGTACATGGCTGCCCGAACGCGCTGGGCACGGGTCATGGCCAGGTGAGACTCCAATTCAGCTGCAAAAGAGGATGGGTAGGCCCTGATCAGCCCAGAAGACCATCCATGTTATCTCCCGCCCCAGGATTTCTATCTGCCACACAGAGAGATATTTGTGGAACAATTTCAGCTCTACAAGGAGTGGAACACTTAGCATGTGAGTGAAGAGATAAGACGGGAGTTAATTAGGCAGCGCGATAAGGCTGCTGTTAACACAAAGCTGCTTAATTAAAAAAAGGAGAGTGGGGACTGGTTGCACAAGAGCTTCATTTTAAAAAAAAGAAAACAATAGGGCCAGGGGTGGAGAAGGGGAATCACTGCAGCACACTGGTAAGTGGACTGCAGGGACAAGCATGGGAAAGAGAGCTGGTTGCCTTTGCAGCACCCCATAATCTCACAGTCTTTGGGTTTTTCCTGTATATATGTCACTGCCTTCCCCACTCTCTTTCACAAGAGTATCAGTGTGGCTTAGTGGTTGGAGTGGGATCCAGGAGACCTCTGTTTTCTGCGGCGCCTGTTTGTGAAACCTCGGCAGGCCAACTCCCTTCAGGGGTTTTCATCGAAAGGGCAGTGCAGGAGCGATGGTGGAATTTCCTTGGCAGTAGCCTCCAAAACAGAGTAATGTAAGAAAAGGAAAGCAGCTTAAATGTTGTCGTTTTTAATTCTGCAGAGCCCGTTTTAATTTTGGGTCTGTTCCTTTCCTTTTTAAAAATATGTGATGATCTTAAATTTTCTAAAAAGCCTGAAAAACAAGCATATCAAATATAGTGGGGTGTTGTGTGATTTCCAGGCTGTATGGCCGTGTTCTAGTAGCATTTTCTCCTGACGTGTTGCCTGCATCTGTGGCTGGCATCTTCAGATGCAGGTGAAACGTCAGGAGAAAATGCTACTAGAACACGGCCATACAGCCCAGAAAACACACAACACCGCAGTGATTCCAGCCATGAAAGCTTTCGACAATATCAAATATATATACTGTTCTCCCTTCCACAGCGCAGGGCTTAGGGCCATAGCACCCCCCGTGATCCAGAAAACCATGTAAAACTCGAGATGCAAAGGTCACTGTGCAATCACCGCGAGACGTCACGTGAGAGAGAGGCATAAACACACTTTGAACCACAGTTCCTTTTACTACAAATTTAATTTTAAGGAAAAAAAATTGGGCAGCTGTTCTTTTTCTTGTGCTATGTCCCCCTAGAGGGGGTTAGCGCTGACATTTTCTTCGCCAAATAGCTCAATTTTGGGCATTTTCAGGGGTAAGGTTGACAGCGCACATGTCTTCATTTATTTTATTAAACAGCTGTTCATTTATTTTATTAAACAGTTATGTCATTAAAATTCCCATTTGCAATACTTCCTCATGCCGACCCGCAATATACCGAAATCACAATTGGGAAAGTCGCATCAGGGAAGGGACAACTGTATTGCAAAAACCTCCACGCCCTAACACAAGGGTCCCCAACCTTTTTGAGCCAGCAGGCACATCTAGAACTCTGAAAGGGTGTAGCAACAAAATAGCTGCCAGGAGGCAGAGCCAGACACCGAGTAATTGCCACAGCTTACTGTCAGTAACATGGTGCAGATCTTTGTGCTGTGGTAGTAGCTGCTGCCAAAGCAACGTTTAAAACCATCTGCACACCGAATCAAATCCCCAATAGTCAAGCAGAAGCCTTGGTGGGCAAAAGGTCCCACCCAATTCCTAAAAACACTTGGCAGGCACCAAAAAAGGTGTTGGCATCACGTTGGGGATCCCTGCTCTCACACACTGGGGGTGATAAACAGAAGTAGAGAAATAAGTACCTTGGGTTTGGGGTTGCGGTCCTCCAGCCTGGCTGTAGGTGGTGGTTTTCTTTATGGTATATTGCTTGCCATAGAGATCGTCGTCATCCACCAAGCACTTGCTGCTGATCGATGGCACCTGGGTGTTGACCCCGGAGTGGATCCCTGAGTCATAGGTGTAAGTCTGTTGCCATTCTGTCACCTTGATGGGCTGCTCCATCATATTCACCACCTCCATGGCTGCTCTGGAAGAACCATAAACCATAAGAGGATTAACACATGACTCTAAGGACCAATAAGGTGTCTTGCTCAATATCTAGTTCAAGACACTAACCAAGCCTGGATACATAGTACATTAGTGCTGTACTAATCAAGAATGTCACTTCTTGCTGTCTGAAGCGAGCAACTCAAATTATTAGAGACTCCCCACACCCCAGACCAGAAGTGACAGCCCCCACTCTTCACCGGCCACAACACTTCAACTACATATTGGGAATCCCACTTTCCTAAAAGCAAAAAGGTAACTTTCAAGCCATTGAAATGGAATTGGAGATGTCTTTTAGCCTGATCGATAGCACACGCTTGGATATGCTTCAGAAGCTGTTTGGTTGAGTTTGTAGCAGAATCATTCTTAAACAGAAGAAGTACTTTGACCCTTGGAAGTTGAGGTAGGAACACTAAACTGCTCATAGAGCCCTTTGGGAGTGGGCGGTCTATTAGATTTAACTAACTAACTAACTAACTAACTAACTAACTAACTAACTATAACAACAACAACAACAACAACAACAACAACAACAACAACAACGGGCAGGGCAACAAGAATCTATATGAATGTTGCAAAACTGTGAACATTTCAGAACTTCGCAGTAACAGTGCTACACATGGAACCTGCCCGGTTTAGATGTAGTAATGCAAAACAGTTTTGAATTACATGCAGTGACAAGTACCCAATTCACTGCAGCCAAGGAGGGAGCAGCTGAGAAGCAACTGCTTCTTGATATACAAAGACATTCTCACATTGCATGCTTTCATCATTGCCCCTTTTGAGACCCGCTATTAGGATCATCGGGCTATTTCAACTGGCAGAGAGTTCCACATGTCAATACAAGAGGAAGAAAGATTGCGTGCGATTCTTGTATGTGCTGGATTTTAGGGGCAGCATATTTAGCCTCGTACATGCAAGTTTACCAATGTAAAATCATCACAAGGTTACTGTGGTGATCGATAACCGAGTCTTCAGCCACTACAATCAGAATTTTCATCACTGCCTGACACCAACTCCAATTGAATAACTTTCCAAGGGGGAAAAATCTTTTTATTTTGGTTCCAAATCTTCAAGCAATAAGGATAAAGCATGCGAGAACCAGCCTGTAGTTGGCAAGTGGCCACTTTTTAGTTAGTTCTGCATTTTGCAGCAGTTTATAAAACCTGCAAGTTGTCTGCGTGCCAATCTGAAAATAAATCTGGTTGCAATACGGAGATGAAGAAAAAGCAGCCAGCTCAATCCAGCGAACAGCAGGGAGAAAGCACATGTTTTATAACTGGCAAAAGAAAACTGTGGAAGTTGATGCGTTGCAGTTTTAAAAGTTTGGAACATTACTTTTTGCTCTCTTGCTTGTTTGAACGTTTTGTCAAAAACCTGGAAACTGGTGCCACTGGTACCACTGGTTTGTTGTGCAACTGCCAATTTGTTGAATGAAACTCTCTGCCTTCCCCGTAAGCTCTTCAGGGCAGAGATCAATATTTTTTGCTTATATTAACCTGGAAAGCAGCTGGTACAGTTTTGATGTTGTAATAAAATATTAACAGTAGCAGGTTATTATTAACATCAATATTAACAGCAGTCGTATTATTATGGTAATATACTGGTGTTCATTTTGATTACTACAGTAGGCTATTTTTAAAAAACTTGCCTTTCAACTGTGGATCGTACTGGTTAAAAGGCAATCCTTGGAAATAAAACTTAATTTTGCTTGTGCTAGAATTACGTTCTTCTGCATTTTTCCCTTTTAAAAAAAAAAGGAGGAACACCATACACAAAATTGCCATGTTGGGCACATACTTATTTAGCACAACTCTATGCTTAGAAATTCGTGTTGAGACACGAATGGAAGCGCCAGTGAGGAGAGGCAGTTTTGGTATGCTGAACTACCCTGGTTTCTTGTCAAGATGCGGGGCCAGGTGAACAGAAGTAAAATTTCTGGATCGGCTGAAATAAACCAGTCCGCGTGGAACTCCTTTGCAAGGCAGGAGAGGAAATAGGCACATTCATTTCTATTCTTATTAAGCAAGAAAATCATCCAGCAACCAAAAGAGAAGGGATGGAGTTCTGAAAAGTTTAAAACCTCCTAAAAGTAACTCTCATTTCTAGACCATCTTGGAAAAAAGCCTAAAAAGAAAGCATGCTTCATTTCCAGTACACACACATCCCTTTGCTCACTGCTGCCAAAAGAAATCTGAGCAAACTGCCACCACTTTTCAAGAGGACAGGAGAGAAAGCCAGCCCACTCACCAGAAATCTAACAGCTTCTCCAGGGGGGCGGGGAGGAGTGGTCCAAGGGATGGAAATCTTACAGAAAGAGGGCCGGCTGCCTCAGACAGACCTCTCTCTGCTCACCTGCCTGCTTTCTTTCTTAGGATAGGGAGTGACTCTGGAGAACGCCTTCTCAGTGTCTTCGTCCCCCCGCTCCCACACACACACACAAGATATCAGCCTCACCCTCTGAGCAGAGCCAACACCCCATGCTAATTCTATGGAGTAGTAACTTGGGAGGAAAGAGATGACGGTTGAGGATGATTAAATGTGGTTGGAGTAGGGAGGAAGAGAAGAAGAAGGTGGGGAAGAAAAGAGCGGTAGAAGTCATTTCGGCCGTCACATCTTAAGGGACGGGCACAATTCTCAGCCAAGGCAGTCCCCTTTGAGAGAGGCTCTGACCCCTTCTGCACATGCAGAATAATGCACTTTCAGTCCACTTTGCAGCTGTATGGAACAGCAAAATCCACTTGAAAACAATTGTGGAAGTGGATTGAAAGTGCATTATTCTGCATGTGCGGAAGGGACCTCTGCATGTAGTTCTTGCGCAGTGAGGACCAAGCGGAAAAGCACAGCTATGGTGCTGGTCCAGAGAGTACCCCTATCAAATGTATCCAGCGACACCTTAATGGTTAACAAAGTTTATTTTGATATGAGCTTTCACAGGCAACTTCTTCAGATAGGCATGGGATGGAAAACCACACAGGGGTATTTTTACAGGGCGGGTGAAGGTAAGAAAGGAGTGAAGGCTTGGTGTGACTTCATCATACTCTGTCTTAGAGAAATATGTTAGTACGCTCAGTTGAGGTGCAATCGAAAGAACTGTATGGAGCGGCTGAGAGACCTGTATGCTTCTGCATGAAAAAATATAGACCCAAATGAACTTGAGAATTACCATTCATTTTTACTTTGTCAAAATCAGCTGGGAGTAAAGGTGAGTTGGATGCCAATGTTGTATAATTTTGTATAATTAAACTGAATGCCAAATGTACCTTTAATTTCAAAAACGGATGGAGGGGAAGCGGGGACAGGTAGGCATTAGGATCCAGGAGGAGTATTCTACAACAAGAAGGACCAGCATATTGAATTCTGTAGCAGAGGAATATACAACGCTACCAAGATATTTTTTTCTGAAATATATATGAGCTTTCGGAGTGTAGATCTCAAACATAAGGAGGAAAGGGAAGAGTTGATTTTGTTTTATTTTGCATGATGCTAACTCAAAATGGTGGGCGCAACAGGCAGGTTCTACTAATAGTCTGTAGAGGCACTAAAATGCTCTTTTATCAAGATAGTGAGCTTACTAGCCCTCAGAATAGAGGTTCTGACACAAGCAGCGCTTAAAATAACTTTTAAAAACCTACCAGAGAATAGGGACAGAGGCGGGGAGAACTGGGCAGGCACTATGACCCCGGCAGAGCATTACACTGATGGTCCAAGTGGCCACAGATTCATTCAGCATTGGGGTTCTTTCTTTCAGTGAGCCAGGTTATAATAGATTTACCAACGAGAGCCTTCCATGTTTTAGAAGCACTGTAAGCAGAACTTCACTACTATATACAAAACTGTGTCATCTTTATCAGTAAGCAAATAGTCAACCATAGTAATCAGAGCAGCGATTCCCAACCAGGGTTCCGCGGTACCCTGGGGTGCCGTGAGCATGTCCCAGGGGTACCGCAGCAACACTACTGGCCCCCCTCACTTTTGTGGTGTCTCCTGCCGGTGCCAGCAAGGACATGGAGCTGGCCCAGGAGGTAGAACCTGCCGCAAGTTCAGCAGCCAATTCCCGCAAACGCCCCCCCCCCCCCGGTGCTTTCCTTCACCCTGGGAGGGGAAGGTGGGGGGGGGGCAAGCAGGGGCACTGGGAGGGGAAGGTGGGGGGGATGGCAGGGGTACCGTGAGATATGAAGAGTGAGGTCAAGGGTACCATGATGTCGAAAAGGTTGGGAAACACTGCATCAGAGTGTCATAGGTGGCCAAACGTTCTGTGCAACAGAAGTAAAATTAGACAGATCCTATCGTGTCTGTACCAGTCACAATAAAGACATGAACAAGTATTTCTATTACACCAGCACTACAAGGGCAAATATGGGCTTCCATAGTCCAATGTAGAAACCTCCCTGTAAGTAAGGCTTCCGGGAGAACATTAAAACGAACTCTAGAAGCTCAGGCATAAGATGGAACTTATCCAGATGCATATCCACCTGCGGCCACCTTAGGCCAGTCTCAGACTAACTCACCTCATGCAGTTGTTATAAGATAAAAGTGAGAAGGGGAGAATCACATATGTTGCCTTGAGCTTTTTGCCAGAAACGTGGGATAAAAATGTGACAGGCAGATTAGCACTCCTAAGGCATGTTTCTCCAGACGGACACTAACAGTTTACCTAAGATTTCCAGGTCAAATAAAAAAAGGTGCCGGGCAAGTCCTCCTTCGCTCTTGTAGGCCTTTACCTTGCGAGCCACAGGCTAACAGCCCAGAGCCCAAGGGTGTGAGCCTTGGGCCATGCCCAGTCCTTTCGCCTGCCAGCATGAAGGAAATAAAAGAACGCCAGCACAGCTGAGATCTTGTGCGGTCAGTCAGCAAGATGTTCCCCAGCAATTCCCTCCCATCTCTTTGGACACCTCTGGCTAAATCCACACCTTTGTCCAGCAATTCCTCTTTCTTGGTCATCACCTTTTCATTGCTGTGCTGGTCTTCTTCCACCAGCGCATACAAAGGTACACTTCATTTCATTCTAACAGCTCTGTGGAGTTAGTTAGGCTGACAAACAGCAACTGGCAAGAGGCTACCCAGCAGCTGATAGAAGTTCAAGATCCAGCAATTAGCCAAAAGCTACCCAAGAAAAAGAAGAGGAGTTGGATTTATACCCCACTTTTCTCAATCCTCTCGAAGTGGTTTACAAGCTCCTTCCCTTCCACTCCCCACAAGAGACACCTTGTGGGTGGGATAGGTGGGGCTGAGAGAGTTAAGAGAGAACTGTGACTAGCCCAAGGTCACCCTGCAGGCTGCATGTGGAAAAACAAAACTGGTTCATCAGATTAGGATCCGCCACCCTTCATCACGACACCATGTAAGTTCTCAAGATAACACAACTAAGCAGGGATTCGAACCTTGGCCAAGGTGGCAGTTTCTCTTGATTGTATAAACCAGCCTTTGGGGAAAGTTTACCTGCCCTGCAGCCAAGGGATATGCGCTGGGATACAGGAGAGGGGTGGATGGCTGAATGTTTTCCCACGCCCCCGAAAAACACACTAAAAGACAGCATCCTAGTTGCGTGAATTTAGTATAACCTTCCTCCCACCGTGTCCCCAAAGGTCTTTTATTTGAAGACTGCTATTCTGTAGAGGTGCAGTCAAGCAGGCACCCACACACCCCCTGAAAAAGTTCTGTCACTCCATTCTGCTAATTATGTAGTAGTCTTAAGTAAAAACAGATGAGCAAATATCATAGTTATATTTAGGGTACAATTATATTACGGGTTTGAAATGAACTTAATTACAGTAGCTTCTCCCTACACGACCTGGGAATCACAGTTTGGGGTGGCGTTCAGCTCAGGGATGGTGGATCTTTCACAGACTAGCAACTGTAAGAATTGGTGGTGTGACCGTAGTTTTCTGGGCTGCATGGCCGTGGTCTAGTAGTTTTTGCTCCAAACATTAAACACTTGGAGAAAAACTACCAGACCACAGCCACACAGCCTAGAAAACCCACAACAGCCAGTTGATCCTGTTTGTGGAAGTCTTTGACAATGCAACTTTAAGAATTCACTGGGAATCAGAGGCGGCAGGGAAGCCTATCTATCTATGTTCATAATGCAGACACGCCCAAGGAGGAAAAGCTGGGACTCAAAAGGAGGCCACGCCATTTGTGTGGTCAGAGCTGGATCCTCCTTCCGCGGAGAGGATTAATGAGAACACACCCAAGTTAGGAATGGTAGCTTTCCCTTCCCCAAGGGAACCGGTCAGGCAAGTTATTCCCGACTCCAGATGCAGGCGGATTAAAAAGGCATACATATTTCTGAAAAACAGGACTTCTCAACCAGGGCTGACACTCCCTTTACCAGCAGCTAAGTAAGCTAATGTAGGATTGCGAAGAGAATCTCAGCACACCCATCCATGTTCCTATGCACTGAGGCCAAGCGGGCCAACAAGACGAGTTTGAGCTACCGTATATACTCATGTATAAGTCGACCCGCATATAAGTCGAGGCACCTAATTTTACCACAAAAAACTGGGAAAACTTATTGACTCGCGTATAAGTCGAGGGTGGGAAATGCAGCAGTTACTTGTAAATTTCAAAAATAAAAATAGATACCAATAAAATTACATTAATTGAGGCATCAGTAGGTTAAATGTTTTTGAAAATTTATTTCAAAGAAAAATAGTAAACTAGTTCTGTAAGTAGAAAAGAGGGTCAACAAGAACAATATGGTCTCAACAATAACTGTTTATGTTAGCAGTACCAACATTTCAGATTATCTTTAGGAGACCCTCCTGATGATACCACCCAGGTTTGGCGAAGTTTGGTTCAGGGGGTCCAAAGTTATGGACCCTCAAAAGGGTAGCCATCTACTATTAGCTTCCATTGGAAACAATGGGGGATGGGTGCACCCACTTTGGGGATCCATAACTTTGGACCCTCTGAACCAAACATCACCAAACCTGGCTGGTATCAGCAAGAGATTATCCTGATGATACCACCCAGGTTTAGTGAAGTTTGGCTCAAGGGGTCCAAAGTTATGGACCCTCAAAATGTAGCCCCATCTACTATTAGCTCCCATTGGAAACAATGGGGGATGGGGCACCCCCTTTGGGGGTCCATAACTATGGACCCCCTGAACTAAACTTTACCAAACTTGGCTGGTATAATCGGAGTGTCACCTGATGATACCCTGCAATTTTGGTGCCACTAGCCTAAAAACTGCACCCCCTGGTGGCCGACAAAGTAAAAACCCTAAAATATTTTTTAAAATACACCTCACTCGTGTATAAGTCGAGGGGGGATTTTTCAGCACAAAAAATGTGCTGAAAAACTCGACTTATACACGAGTATATACGGTACTTGCTTTGCCTTTGGGGTTGCTTCAAATGTTCTGCTTTTACCCAAAAACCAGTTCTGGCCAGGAAAAGGTAGCCAGGAACAATCAATGTTCTCATCCCATCGACAGACGTCACACAGACACAGACATAGGCACAAATCTAGATGTCTTGCTTCCTTCCCAGCCAAAAGTGCTTTCCCAACAGGAAACTCGTGCAGCTTCTCTCTAAAATATCACAAGGTAAATACACAAACAGGAGTCTTTCCTATGCAGAGGCAAGGCAAGATTTTGAAAACTACCAGTAGTAAAGACAGGAGGAGAACAGATCTGGACAGAAAACATTCTTGGTGCATTATGTCCATGCCAATTGGAGGGGAAGGAGAGAAGTGAAGCTACGTCATTATGGTTTTCCATCTTGGGCACTGAAATATTTTGGGCTGGCCTTGAACTCACAGTGAATGCTATGCAAGATGATCATTAAAGGAACCTACTCCCCCGCTGAAATTTTCAACAGTTGTTATCGCCGCTATCGAAGTTAGTAGGTGCTGCTGGGCATCTGAGGCCAAAATGTTCCCACCCCGGGCAAGAAACTACAAGAAACCTCCAGGAGAGATAGAGCTGGCGTTCCATTTCACACCTGCACTTAGCTAAACCCAATAATATTTACATGGGGCAAAATTCATTTTTAAAATATGATTCCTCAAAAGTGTACCCATTAGCAGACAAGCTTACTAAAGCCCCTTTGGTTATCATTATGGCTGCCCAACTACATAGAAGTGCCATCGTACAACATAATTGAGCAATGTATTCCTGACAACGAACCAGAAAAAGCAAAGGTTGCTGGGAAGTGTAGTCCTTGGCCATCTGGGAAGGCCCAGATTCCAGCTGCTCCTGGGGGGTCAAGGACTACACTTCCCAGCCAGCCCTTGCAGTAGGAAGCCATACACCCCCATCCCCTCCCCTGGTGTGCTTCTCCCTATCAGGACTAGGCCCCTGTGGTGAACTTTGGAGAACATCCTGCCCAGGAACACGGGACAAATTGTGCCAAGGTGCAGCTAAGCCAGAAGAGCCCATGTGGAAAGGGAGGGGAGCGTGTGTGTGTGTGTGTAACCTGCAAGTAAGCTTTTTCCTCACTGAATAATTAGATTAGATTTTCATTATCTGAGGTAAATAGCAGGGCCAAGTGAGGAGGAAAGGCAGGAGGGGCTGGTCTCCCTGGTGGGTGTCATTACCCTACCAACAGTTTTCTGGAGCCTGCTGTATTTGTTTGTACAATGGGCTTCACTGCTAGTAAGGAGATAGACTCACAGATGAATGAAAGTGTACAGTCGCATCTGAATGCTTACAAACACTCCTAACTAGAAGTGGTAAGAGGCTGTAAACTCCACCTGCAGTTCAAGTCTAAAGTACACTGCCCTGGTTGCATAGTTGTTTGTGCCACCACTGAATCATATGGGGCCTCAACCTCATGAACTCAACCTCATGAACAAAGAAGTCTGCCTCCTACTGAATCATTCCATGGTCTATCAAGGTAAGGGCTGTCTACTCAAGATGGGCAGCCTCCAGGATTTCAAGCAGAGGTGTTATATCACCTACCACATGTTCCTTTTAACCGTGAGAACTTCCATATGACAAGCAGATGAGCAGCAGTGGCATAGTGGTTAAGTGCATGAGCAGCAGTGCATGGCACAGTGCGTAGTATATGAGCAGCAGTGGCATAGTGGTTAAGAACAGGTACACTCTAATCTGGAGAACTGGGTTTGATTCCCCGCTCTGCCACTTGAGCTGTGGAGGCTTATCTGGGGATCCAGATTAGCTTGTGCACTCCCACAAGCGCCAGCTGGATGACCTTGAGCTAGTCACATTTCTTCGAAGCTCTCTCAGCCCACCCACTTCACAGGGTGTTTGTTGTGGGGGGGGGGGGGGAGAGATTGTAAGTCCCTTTGAGTCTCCTTACAGGAGAGAAAGGGGGATATAAATACAAACTCTTCTTCTCAGATGATCTGCTACTGAGCTGTGGCCACTTCCTTCCTTAAGCCACCCAAGACCATACTAAGTGACAGTGACTCTGTAAAGTGACTCATTTTCAGGTAGCTGTGGTGAGATGGTTAAAAAGCCCTACTCAACATGGCAGATGCTTCCTACATAGTTTTTAGAATGGTGGTGGAAACAGCATCACAAAAGGTAAAGTGACACCTGAGCTTGATGATCGGTCCATAGGCTAGGCAGTTTATGAAGGCTGGTCTTCCAGGTAACAAAGCGCACACGGATAATTTGAGATAATTATCTTGACCTGGAACCACACGGCAGCCAGCTGGTCAGCTGGACCAACCCTGTAATGAATGTGCCCCAGGCGGAGACACACAGAAGTTGCTTCCTCAAAAGCTGGGTACCGAGCACAAATTAATGCTGTCGCAGGGCAAAGCTTTCAAGCATTAAAAAAAAAAAATCTGCACATGATCAGTTGGCAAAGGAAAAAGGTGATGAGTTAGATAAATCCAGGGCCGGGGGAGGGAGGGGGACTGTATAGGGACTGTATGTGTCTGTGGTTTCTATGGACACAACTTGACATTTTCCTCTTAGAAACAGACTTTCTGGAGGTCACAGTTGAAGGGGAAAAATTTCCCATAGCTATCTTTCATCATGCTTCAGTAATTATTTTTTCTTTCGGGTTTTAAAGCTACCAGTTCCTTTTGTGCTTCTCTGACTTCAGAAGAGGTTTTAGGTATAGCTATTTTTAAAGTCTCCCATGCTTGGCTTCTAAAACAAAAACACTGTGACAGCTAACACTCCACAATGCTATCAAGTAGCTGCAGAAGAGGAGGACACATCCTTCTTGGGAGGTTCAGCCCTGGCAACTTTAACCCTGTACTGTAAGTTTATCGATCTGTCAATGGTAGATGGTATATTTTAAGAAAATCAATGCCATAGTGGAGTAGTGGATAAGAGCGGCAGACTCTAATCTGGCAAAGCAAATGTGATTCCCCACTCCTCCACATGTGCAGCGGACTCTAATCTGGAGAATCATAGAGTTGGAAGAGATCCCAATGGCCATCAAGTCCAACCCCCTGCAATGCAGGAACACACAACCAAAGCACTCCTGACAGATGGCCATCCCGCCTCTGTTTAAAAACCTCCAAAGAAGGAGGTAGTGCATTCCAGTGTTCAGAACAGCCCTTACTGTCAGGAAGTTTTTCCTGATGTTTAGGTGGAATCTCTTTTCCTTCACCTTGAACCCATTACTCCTGGAGAACCGGTTTTGTATTCTCTGCTCCTCCACATGAAGCCTGCTGAGTGACCTTAGACTAGTCACAGTTCTCTCAGAACTCTTTCAGCCCCACATACCTCACAAGGTGTCTGTTGTGGGGAGGGGAGGGGAAGATGATTGAAAATAGATTTGAGTCTCCTCAAAAAGTGGAGAAAAGTGGGGTATAAAAGCCAACTCTTCTCATTGTTAAGACACTTCCATTTTAATACTGCAAACCAGCACTTCGATTGACTTGCGCTGTTGACGTATGAAGCTGCTGCCTACTGAGTCAGACCCCCTTGGCCTCTCAAAGTCAATACTGGAAAAAGCTTCCTTCTCCACAGTATCAAACAGAGGTCTTTCACATCACCTTCTACCTGAGCTTTATAACTGGAGATGATGGGGCCTCAACTTGGAAACTTCCGCATCCCAAGCAAATGCCACCACCACATACCCCAGTCTTTCAATAAGCCCGGTTCGAAATAAATTAACAACTTGCCTGCTCACATGCAATGGCCATTAAGGATACATAGGCAATCTGAAAGGGGGGGAATTCTAACTCTTCCCATTTGCATGGATGTCCCTGATAGTCAGGTTGAAATTATGGTAAGTAGGGAAGTAGCTGGATTTTTAACAAAAGGTTGTAAGATGTCATCATCTTTCCTATTTGTTCAATTTCAATTTTAACCTTTAATGGCATATACATTATTAGTATGTTTCCATTTAAAAAGAAGAAAACATTTAAAACGTTTAAATACGGGTGTTTAAAATGCTTTCCAGGAATTTAGCCACTGCCAAGGTGATCGATGGATTACAGTCACTTAGCAAAAAGCGAGTGGTCTGGAACTTGGAGTACTCAAGTCTTGGAAGCAACAAAGGGTAAATTAAAATCATGCGCAGGTTACTGTGAAGACAGCATTCCAGAAGAATATGAGTTATGGTTTCTATAGATCTACATCCGCAACGGATGTTTAGAGATCTGGAGGTATCTCCCTGATGTTTAGAGATCTGGAGGTATCTCCCTGAGGTTTCCGCTGATGGGAAAATATTGAGGCGTGCTAACATGAATGCACGACGTTGGTAAATGGATAGCAGAGATGAGAGATATTTGGCTCTAGCTCTGTAGCTTGGTTGTATTCCAAGGGAGCAAGGAGAACATACAGCCGCCTTTGTTGGATAGAAACGATGATGTTCCAGATCCCTCAGTCTTTCGCGGATCTGATTGAAAATATGCAGTTCACTGTCAGTCCCAACACTGTCCAAATCAAATCCTATGGTTCTGATTTTATCCTCGATGGCTTTAAACCAATAGAATTGAAAGTTATCTTTTAAAAGATTTAAGTTTATATCACCTGCAAGTGATCTAAAATGTATTTTGAGCCAATACTTTATGGTGGCAATCCAAGCTTCTGTTTCCACATATGAGAGGCCAACTTCGAGACATAAAGTTGGATAGGTGACACTATTCAGGACTCCCAAAATCCTTCTCAGAAAATATGCTTGAATTTGTTCAATATCACGCTGGAAGTAAGCTTATCCAAATTGGGATGCTCGTAGAGGATTTTAGGCAACAACTTTGCTTTGAAAAGAATGTTTTAATATGGACTTTTTTACTGATTGGTTTCCTTTTCCGTAGTAAAATTGGATTATGCCAGACATGGTATGGTTGAAGAGATCAAGCAGGATCTATGAAGGGACCATTTTAGATTGTATTGAAAAATGATCCCTAAATATTTAAAGGATTGTACCTGCTTGATCTCAATAATTGTTGATTTTCCAGGAAAGAGGACGCCAGTTTTTTTGGAAAAAATACGATTATTTCCTTTTGACTTTTCACTGTTTTCTTAGATTTTAGTTTGTTGAGGATCACAGTAGTCCAAAAAAAAGCTCTTAGATATCTTTTTTTTGGAGTCCAATGGATGTTTGGGGATAAAATAACAAGCTGTCGTCAGCGTAGAGAAGGAGTGGAACGGAACATTCTCCAATTTTAGGGGGATGGCCATTAACTTTAATAAGGTGATTTTGAAGATCGTTTGTGTAGATGTTAAAAAGATGAGCTGCCAATACGCATCCCTGTCTGACCCCTCTGGTGATTGGAATTTTTTCAGATAATGTACCAGTTTGATCTAATTTGACTTGACAAGTGGTATTACTATATAGTTTACGTATAAGCATAAGTAGTCATGGCTCCATTTGGAGATAAGTTAATTTTGACCATAGGATACTTCTGGAAATTGTATCAAATGCGCTACTCAGATCTACAAAAAAAAAAAGGAAGCTGCATATAATTTTCCTTGACCCTTGGATTGATATTTGTTTGCCAAAGTGTAGAGGGTTAGGCAGTGATCCATGGTAGATTTTCCAGATTTAAACCCAGCTTGTTCTCAGGGCTCCTCCGTGATGTTGTTTTGCAGACATCCATGTTTTAACTTACTTTCGAGGTATTTAGTATAAACCTTCCCAATTATGGACAGGAGGCTGATTGGTCGAAAGTTTCCAGGATCGTTGGTAGGTCCTTTTTGTGGATTGGTATTATTATTGATGATAACCACGTCTCCGGGGAGTTGAGCCATATTGGTCGATGTAAGTGAACAATTTCATTACCGAAAACTTCAAGAATTGGGATTCACTTTAATTCAGTGTCGTAATTTCAGACAAGGACTCTCACTGGGGATCCCGGCATCCAGTCCAGGCGTCTTTATTTTTTCTTAAGACTTCTTACAGTAATGAATTCGATAGTACATTTTGCCTCTGGAGGGGTCCACATTGGGAGATCCGTTAATTGTGGTTCACTTTTGCCACTTCAATAAAAAAATTACTGGGTTCGGTTAAAAGGGTTGAGTAACGCTATATCCATTGCTGTTCAGTGATAGTTGTTGTGTGATTTTGATTACTAGTGCCATTTACAATTGACCAGAATTTCTTATTATTGTTGGAATTCAGGGCTTCATGGAGTATATGCCATTGTTTGGTTTGATAAAGTTTTTTCTTTTCCTTAATGATTTGTTGATGAAGTTGTTTTAATTCCTTATAAGAAGCCAGGGTAGAATGGTGATTAGAGTTAAGAAGATTCTTAAAGTCTTTTCGAAGACGCCTTTTGGATTGAATACATTCAGCGTCGAATGCTAAGGGAATGCTGAATCAGCCCCAACCAAAACAGTTTCTAAACAAACAAGTTCAAGAACCATCAGGAAAGAACTCTGGGCTTAAGGGGCAATTCCTACATCTTTATGCACAGCAGCCAAGATGATGACTGGTAACAGAAATAAAGAAGAGTTTGGATCTATACATTGCCTTTTCTCTCCTGTAAGGAGACTCAAGGCAGCTTACAAAATCCTTTCCCTTACTCTCCCCACAACAGATATCTTGTGATTAGGCCAAAGTTACCCAGCAGGCTTCATGTGTAGGAGTGGGGAAAGAAATCCAGTTCACCGGATAAGACTCCACAGCTCATGGGGAGGAGTGGAGAATCAAACTGAGCTCCCCAGATTAGAGTCCACCACTCTTAACCACGATACCATGTTGGCATCAAGCAGATTTCAAACAAACTGTAGATTCCTCTAATGTGTTCTTGATGTCAGATTTGATTCATCCTTCAGTGTACCACAGCACGAGACTACGAGTGTTCATAAAGTTTGTTTTTGTGGGCTGCAAAGTTTGTTTTTGTGGGCTGCAATTTCTAAAGAACAAACCATGGCTTGCTGTTCCTACAGGATTCGTGTGGCCTCCTATATGTATTTTATTATCCAGGGATCCCCAAATGTTTTGGGGATGTAGGTAGGGCCAGGTAGGGTTTTTGTCTAGTATGGATTCAGATTGCTACAGCTTAACTTCAGAAACACGGTGTAGATCCTTGTACTGTGGTGTCAGCTCCTGCCAAAGCAATATTTTTTTTTAAAAAAATCTGCATAGCCAATCATGTTGTGGCTGGCTTTGTCTCTTGCGGCAGCCATTTTGCTGCAGCCCTCACCATGCCGTGTCAGATTTCCAAACATGCTCACAAAATCAAAAATGTGGGACCCCTGTATTACTTGTTGGAAAAACCTAGAAAAGTCTTTGGGACTGAGGTAGAGAAGAAAGCAGAGGGAGTGAACCAGGCCTCACTCCCTTTTTTCAATCACAGGAGGCTGTAGTGCATGATACAAACATACTCTTATTCCAAAAAATAGTTCCTGGGACCACTGGGAATATCAGTGCTCTACATATTCTGATGGGAGCACAGAGGAACCAGGTCGGCAATCAAAACTGGCAAACCAGTTCCATGATTGACTAAACAAAGGGATTTTGTTGGCATTTGCAAGGGTCTGTCACAACCAGTCATGAAAGGGTTATCATCTGTTTGTGTGTAAACAGGATGCTAAGGTGATATTGTAATGAGTTGACCTATTGTTTAGCTATTGGTCAGTCAGACAGCCACTGCTTACATGTTTGTGAGTACGTACATCAGAAGTTATCAAGTTAACTTGTTTGTTTGGTCCAGTACAAAATAGAACAGAAAGGATTAGAGAATATTAATTAATTAATTTTGGACCGCCCTCCCCAGAAGGCTCAGAGCAGTGTACAACAATATTAAATATAATACAATAGACTGGAGCACATGGACAGAGAGCAGTAGGATGTGTAGTCAAGATGTAGTCTTAAGTGTATAGTTAATGCTGTAAATATGTAACAGAGAAGTACAGCATTTATTTGTTTTTTTTATTCCATGTAACCCTACCCTTTTAATTAGTAAATTTTAATATAAAGCAACTCAAAGTGTCTCTGGCTCTCTTTTTCCTACTGGATGCTGCTTCCGTATCTCTGCTAATTAAGCATCTCTTCATAAGTATACCTCCAAATTTCCTTTTATGGATACACTGAGATGGAATCCCACCTGCCAGATAAGGTGTACACCATCAGGTTCCTTAACACCCAAAATACCAGTTTCTCAGGGGGTAAAACAAGGGTGTGTATTAGCACCCATGCTATTTAATCTTTTTTTACATGATCTTGCCCCCACATTGAATAGTTTCAACTTTCATTGCCCCTATCTGAACGGTGTGCCTCTGTCTATTCTCCTTTATGCCGATGATGCAGTTTTATTATCAAGAACAAGATCTGGTCTCAGAAACATGCTGACTAAGGGTGTGGTGAATACTGTTCAAACAACAGGTTGGTCATTAACCCAATCAAGTCTAAAATTGTGAGTCTAACTTTCCAATGTTTTTTTAGACCTTCCAAGATGGATCTCTCCAAGGTGCTTTGACATCGAAAGGCAAGTTAAAATTGTTCTAGAAATACCTTGCGGGATAATATTCCATCATAAGTCAACCTGGACCACACACAGGAGATAGCTTACCGCTTAAAGCCTGCAAAAATTTATCCGCTGCAGTACTGAAGTTTTTTTAACATCAATGGTGAGGTAGATTCATACCAGCAGCATTGAACGCGTTCAACGCTACGGTGGCCCAGCACCTCTTGTACGGTATCCCCATCTGGATCCCGAAGCATGGCACCAGAAGGTGGAAAGCACATCAATCAATTTCCTTTATAAGATCTTTGGCACCCAGCATTGTGTCCCCTATGGTTGTTCTTTGTTTGGAATCAGGGCAACATTTGTAGAAACAAAGGGCATGGGTTGTAACTTTTAAGTTTTGGCGCTCGCGTCTTTGTTTTTGCACTGACCCTAACAGTTTGTCCCCAGATTAAAGAAATGATGAGAGCTTCGAAGCTTTCGAAATAGAGTGGCTACATGTCTTGAAAAAAAGATCTTTTCCTTGGGCTTCTCTATTTACAGGAGGCCCTACAAATCTCACCGCTCGAGATTTACCATGCAGCTTAAAGTCTAGATTATTTGATCCAAGAGTACCAATTTCTCCTGAGCAAAGCACAAAGCTCTTGCTCTCCAATAGTCTTAGGGATTATCCCTCAGAAAACTAGCCCTGCTATATATCTGCAACAACAGCCAAATTACAATAGCAGATGGGTCATGACCAGAGCAAGGTGTAACTCTTTTCCGTCAGCACATCTTCAAGGTCGATTCTCTGGTATTCCACAAGATGAGCGTCGCTGTCAATTCTGTCCTGATACAACTGTAACACTTTCTCATATTCTGCTCCATTGTTCAAAGTACAACAACATCAGAACCAATTTGAGAACTGTGTTACCAACAGGATTTATGCTCCTCTCTGATAAAACAAAAATGGCTAAGCTTCTAAATAGCTCTAGTGTGGAAATATCTGAAGCTGTTGCTATGTTTTTGCTCGGTGTACTGCAAGTTGAGCAATAATGATCTTTTTATTGTATTTGAAATTCTTGGCACTGGTTTTATGCCTAATAAAGGTTTTTGGATTTGGATTTGGATTTGGATACACTGAGACAGCTGAACACAGAGTGTGATTCCAGTCCGAAGCACATTATGGCTTTCTTCCTTCCCCTTCCCCTCCACAAAGGCTGCTGAATCAGAGAGAAACAAGACAGAGAAAAAGATGGTGCTTGAAGCCAGAGTTGAGAATCTGAATGACTGGGTCACTCAGGGACTGTCCAAGTTAGGTATCTACCATGATTGGATTTTAAAGAGCTACTAGCACACTGGTACACATTTCCTTGTTCCCTGAACATGGAAGGGTTGCAAAAATTTACTGGTCTCTATTGTATCCTCCTCTTCACTGGTCTGGCCTGCGTTTTCTGACCAGTCAATTCTGGATGCTTTTACCAGCACATCTTCATGGTTCCCATCAATTGATCAGTGGCGGGGTGGAAGAACATTTGTTCTGTATGCCCAGAGCCCCAGGTTTGATTCCTGGCATCTTCAGTTAAAAGGACCAGGCGGCAGGGGTTCCCATCATGATGACCTTATCTAATTTCTTGCAGCTTACACTGTCCAACAGTGTAAAATTTATCCATCACTGCCGCAAAATAGCGCAGGTGCAGCTCAGGAACACAATAGGAACTGAAGAAATCTTTGGAAAGGTGTGGTTGGGAAGCTCAGAGCTGGTGTCTAGGGCAGGGACATAAAATCCCAGGCACACGTCACCCAGGCACTTCCACTTGACACGGGCCCCTGAGAACAGAACCCTGGGAACTTACCACAAGGGTGCCTTCTGCTCTGACGCAAGGAGGGCATCTTGGAAGCCAGTAGGAAACAGCCAACTCTCCAAGATGCCCCCCTCTTCAGAGCGAGAAGATCAGCTCCATCCACCCCTTTTCTATTCCTGTAAAAGTGACATGTAGAAGTCCAGAATGCATGGTGTAGTGGTTAAGGTACCGGACTAGGATCTGAGAAACCCAGGTTCAAATCTCAATTCCTCTGTGGAAATCTGCTGGGTGATTAGACTAATTACACCTTCTCAGCCCTGGCTAGAATTTGGATGGGAGACCTCCAAGGAATACCAGGGTCACAAAGCAAAGGCAGGCATTGGCCAACTGCCTCTGAACATCTCTGGAAAACCCCACAGGGTCACCATAAATCAGCTGTGACTTGATGGCAAAAAAAAAAAAATTCAGCTGCTGAAGCAAAGCATAATGACATTTGAGGAAGGTCGTGAAGGTACACCTGCAAACAGGTACAGCCCATAAACACTCACAGCGCAAGCAGAGCATGCAGGCAATTGTTAGCAGTGGCCAGATTTTTTTGAAAGCAAGGCCTCAGTGGGATCACAACATGGTTGAAGAAACATAAACAGCTCCCACTAAATAAAAACCTGAAACTTGGCAGAAGAAACTTGCTGGAAACATATGTCTCATGCCACCCACAAGCATACATGCAGCCACAGAACAAATTTTTAAAAAACCATTTACCAAAAAGTCACCTCTCACTTCAGATGTTCTTCTTTAGATCAAACTTAGCCCAAGGTTAAAGCTCTGAGTAGGTTAAAAAGCCACATGATTTTAAAGTATCCAATAAAAGTTAGACCAGTGATGGCGAACCTTTTTGAGACCGAGTGCCCAGATTGCAAGGCAAAACCCACTTTTTTATTGCGATGTGCCAACACGGCAATTTAACCTGAATACTGAGGTTTTAGATTAGAAAAAATGGTTGGCTCTGAGGCGTGTGTTACTCAGGAGTAAGCTTGGTGGTAGTTGGTGGCTTTGTTTTGAAGCAACTGTGCAACTCTTCCAACGGGTGAATCACAGCCCTAGGAGCGTTTACTCAGAACAAACCCCATTGCCAGCAACCAAGCTTTCTCCCAAGTAAAGGATCACACTTTAGTTCTTCGCATGAAAATCAGTGGGGCTTAACAGCATTTAACAGGGTTACCTACACTGCTTCCCCTTAACTAGGTCTTAGGTTTAATGCTAATAATTGAGCCCAGCAGCCCAGAACAGCCTAGATGTGTGTGTGTGGGGGGGGGGGGGAGGTGACTGTTTGCGCATGCCCACAGAGAGGGCTCTGGAGTGCCACCTCTGGCACCCGTGCCGTAGGTTCACCACCACTGAGTTAGACCCTACAGCTCTTTTGTTCCAAACAATTAGATTACAGGAAGTACCTTGGATGCTTTAAATTACATAAATGCTTATTATTTGTTCTGAACCAGTAACTCCCAGCTTAACCCACTGGGCTGCAGTAAAATTAAAAAAAGAATGAAATGTAATCTGTGCAATGTCCTTGGGGATTTGGGGGTGTGCGGAACACAGTCCAAACAGGGAAGCATTGAAAAGGCAGAAAGCCCAAACAAGATAGTAAGAGTCCTACCTAAGTAAGTTTATGAAATTTTCCTCTTCAGGCAAGAAAACAGTAAGCCATTTTAAAATGGATGCTGATTTCTGTTATGAAGTGAGTTAAAGACTTGTCCAGAAATTACAACAATCTGTTCTTGATATAAGGCACAGCAACTCCTAGATTTAAGGCATTAACAGGGAGGCGGCAAGCAGGCAGGGGCAAAATCCAATAGGTAGTTCAACCCATGCATGAGAGATGGAATGGTCACAGACAGAGGTGGGATCCAACCAGTTCTCACCACTTCTCTAGAAGTGGTTACTAATTTTTTCTGAGTACCGAGAAGCAACCTCCCTGCCCAACAGGGACTGGAGGTGCGCGTGTGCGGCAGCCCCACTGTTTGAATCCCACCACCATCGGAACCTGTTATTAAAATTTTTGGATCCCACCACTGGTCACAGACAAGTCCAGGTACAGAAGATTTCTCAGGTGGGAAAGGGTCTGCACAGTTCAGAATGCAAGCTTTTGGTGAAGTGTTTCTTTTTTAATTATCAAAATAAAAAGTCTGCAGTATGCCCCTGATGCCCCTGGGACAAAGCAAAGTATTAAAAACCTCAAAAATGAACATTAATTGAGGAAGAAAAGTGATTAAGCAAGTATATGACTCATATTAACATCCTAGGTATCTCTAGGGGACCATGAAATCAATAGGTTAATGAATTACTCATCTACGAAAATTCAGAGCAAGTTAAGAAGCAAGAGGACAGAAGTTGACAGCAAATACAGAACAGCTGTTACAACCACCGGAGATCCAAAAAAGGCCCGCTCATCGCTACCCCATTCAGGCATCACCCGGGGCTAAACAATATGATAACACCATATGATCTAATGCTACAAGCAAGCTATTGTTCTCTCTCTAGAACAAGGTAGTCATTTCAAGCTGATCAACAAAAGCCAGTGCCCGAGGCAGATTCATGCAGGAGGCATCAGCAATTCCTCCACCATTGTGATCAAATGCATACAGAAGGGGTTTCTAGAAAGCCGTACATTGACAGCTGCACCACAAAGCCACGAGCGGGCCTCCCATCCAAGGAAGTGGAGCGGCTTCAGTAGAACCCTGGAATCTGGTTTTTCATGCAGTAATTACGATGTTCCTCATTCTCCAGCTTGTAGGAAGTTTCATCCTCACTTGTCTAATTAGAACACTTGCAAACTGACCAAGTCTGTAGATGCAGCTGCCTGACGCAGAGAGCTGGACTATTTATTAGCTCTTGATGGTTTTGACATACGCTGATGGTCTCTCCCTATCACAGAAAACAGTGACTTTGATGCAGCTTTACCATACTAGCCATTCTTTTGAATGAATACTGCAAGTCTTTCTTCCATGGGCAACCAGATCTTTCGACTCTTACTTGGCCTATAGTCTACCTCAGTAGTTTCCAACCTTTTTCACTTGTGTACCCCTTGGCAACCCATTTCCCTAAAATTGTACACACATATTAGCAAACCCATTATGCACTTTTTTCAAGTACCCCCAACCACTCTGGCGTGTACCCCTGGAGGGTATGTGTATCCTGGGTTGGGAACCCCGGGGCTACCTCCTTCCTTTCAGATAAGTCCTACTTGCATCTGGCCAACAAGCACATGCTGTGAGCTCACACTACACCCTCGATTCTGTTCTAGACTCTGAATGTATACAGTGCCATCAAATCACAGCTCTGGCGACTCTGTAGCGTTTTCAAGGCAAGAGACACACAGAGTTGGTTTGCCATTGCCTGCCTCCATGTGGGTTTCAGAGAGTTCTCAGAAAACTGTGACTGGCCCAAGGTTACCCAGCAGGCTTCATGAGGAGAACTGAGTTCAGTTCTCCACATTAGAGTCCACTGCTCTTAACCATTGCATCATGCTGGAACACTAGACTCTGAACTACCCTCTAATTCCGTGGTGGCGAACCTTTGGCACTCCAGATGTTATGGACTACAATTCCCATCAGCCCTTCCAGTATGGCCAACTGCCCATGCTGGCAGGGGCTGATGGGAATTGTAGTCCATAACATCTGGAGTGCCAAAGGTTCGCCACCACTGCGTCTAATCCAAGGTCTATCAGGTTCACAAATAGAACCACCCTTACATTTGCCTCCTGTTTGTTATGGGACATATTTTGTTTATTTAGAACATTTTCTTCCCCAGGCAGTTTGCTTAAATGTCTCATCTGCCCAAACAAATACTAGCCTGGATACCAAAACCTTCCCATTTCTTGGCTTCTCCTCAATTCTTAGCACTTTTTGGAAGCCAAACTCTTTGCCGTGGACAATGGGATTGTATGAGCTATTCATAAACACACAGAAGAATCACAGAACATGAATAAGGGTAATTTTTTCTACCCATGCTAATCAGCGAACAAGGAGATGTCACACATCAGGTTCGCAACTTCCCATTATAAGAAAGCGTGCTCAGATATTCCCACCCCTCCCAACTTCAAACTTTGTTTCATAGCTTTAGAAGGCTAGAAACTTGGCTTTTCTTAGCAATCATAATCAAGTTCTCAGGATCCTGAACTTCTGTGCCCAATTCTAAACCTCTGTGGCAGCCATGAGATGCTTGCAACTTTGAGAACTAGATACAGGAAGGGATGTCATTTTGTAGGGAGGAAGGGCATAAGAACATTCAAAAACCCCAGAAACAGGGCCTTAAAAGGCACACTTTATTTCATTTGAGCTCTGTACACTTTCTGATATCAAGCATCTGGAAAATGAGACCCAGCAGAATTTTTAAAAAGACATTAACATAGATCATACCCCAAAATAAGTACAGACACACAAAGATAAGTGCTGCTCCATCACTTCCAACATGTTAGCCTACCAAAAGTAACCTTAAGTCCTTCTGCAGTTGAGACTATTAGACAGAAGTCCAGGAATTCAAAGAGGAAATATTTAAGTTTAATTGCTTTTAAAATATGTTCTACTATTTTTTAAAAAGAAATAACAGCACAATATAGTACTGATCCACACTTAGCTATACTCTTTTCCACTAAGAAATAAAAGTAAATTTGTGCATCAATGTGCCATTTCCTGAACCTTCTCAGTAGTAGAATGCTCCATGAGTGTCCCAGTTCCTTTCTAGTTCTTCTAGGTAGGCACCAAGACACCCATGAAAGGTTCTACTACAAAGAAGGTCCAGGAAATGGTGAATTAATATACAAATTTACTTTCATCTTTTTGTGGAAAAGAGTATAATTGTAAACTCCATGCAAACAACCCACCACCAAAACAAAGAAATATCATTTCTTTGGTTTCCTGACATGATTTATATATTATATGTTATTGAAAGTTTTCAACAAGAGAAAGTCCACGGCTTCAGGAACACAGTAGGTACTAAGATAGAGAAAGGGACTTGTTGGGAGGACTGAAATGCATCTGAGAAACAGAATGGGTGACAAACAGTGGCTTTTTAAAAATCTAGAATTATGTCTCAAATCAAGCTAAAAGATTAATGCTGTTGATCCTCCACAAATGTAGTACTCCTAGAATCAGCGAAGAAGATAAACAGGCACTAAATCCCGCATTAGTATTAATATCCATGACATAAGAGATTATCCACATTTTGAAACAAAAGAGAATTCCAGCACTGCTAAATGTTATACATTCATGCTTCTTGTTAAACCTGTTTGAGAACTTAAGATGGTTTAGCACTTCTGAAAGACCCAAGTTTTCAGATGATAAGTTTCCATAATACATGCAAGACGTTTTGAACTGGGGGTGGGTGGGGGTGGGGGTGGAAAGTGCCATCAAATCACAGCTAATTTATGACAACCCCTCATGGGATCATCAGGGCAAAAGACAACAAGAGGTGGTTTGCCATTGCCTGACTCTGCATAGCAACCCCAGAATTCCTGGGTTGTCTCCTATCCATGTACTAACCAGGGCCAACCCTGCTTCGTTTTTAAGATCAGCTAGCCTCGGCTATCTAGACCAAGATTTCCATTTTTCTTTGGAGCATCGCTTATTCAGTATTGGGAGGATTAGACATGGCTTAACTGTGTTTCTTCAGCAGAGTCACAGATCAAACCTGTTTTGAAGCCTCATTAGAACTGAGCAAACCCCCACCTCTGCTTACACTAAAGCTTAAGGGAGAAGAACTCAGTACTTTGCTTTGTACATTCCACGGCTGCTGCCCCAAATTCAGAATTAAGCTCCAAGGCATGGTAAAGTAGAATTAGGTATATAGGTCTTTCAGTGAGGAAAAAACAATATCCAATGAAAACCTACCATGCCATTTCAAATTTTCACTGTGTTTTGAATACCTTCAGTCATTCTTGCAACCACTTTGTTGAAAGAAGGGTTGTTATTGATACCTCCATATTGCACATGGAGGACTGAGGCTAAAATAGTAGCAATTTGTCCAAGGCCGCCTATGCTTCATTTATTATGATCCAAGATCAACACACACCTACTAAATTTGTGACCAAGAAGATATGTGAAATATAGGTTTCCTGACTTATAAATAGCATACTTACTCCACTATAAGCTAAGAACCTTAAGCATGTTAGTGGAAGGAGAAAGTGGAAATTGAGTTGCACCCTTCAGGTGGGGCTAGGAGCTTACCCATAATTACACCCAGACTACAGGAATCAGTTTTGGAATTAGTTTTGGAATCTACGGCATTATACCTTGTTGAGGTACCTGCCTCCCAAACTATGCCCTCTCCAAGTTCCACCTCCAAATCCCAGGAATTTCCCATGTTGGAGTTGCAAACCTAACTGGAAAGGATGTCAATGCTGACTAGATACATGGGTGGGGATAGAAGGCTGCTGAATTTCAAGATGGTGGGGCAAGACTGGACCAGCAAGGATAAAACTTGGTTTCATATATTTCAGACCATCACAGAACTCCTGTAATGGACTTGCAGAGTCTAATACCCTATCCTACCTCCAGCACAGGATACAATATACTTAAAAACATCCCAACAGGAAATAAAAAAGAGGTCAAACAACATTCCTTGGCTCTTCTTCCATTGTTGAATTTCTATTACAGGCAGGAAACACTTCCTACTGTTTGACCCCAATGTAATTCCTATACCATTTAAATTCATTAGGTCTTGCCCCATCCTCTGTGGACAGGGTGGGTAGCTTCCTCTTTTCCTTCTGATGCTTTTCCCCCCCTCAGATCAAAAAAAGCATTTGGAGGGACATGGAAAACGAACATAAGAACATAAGAACTAGCCTGCTGGATCAGACCAGAGTCCATCAAGTCCAGCACTCTGCTACTCGCAGTGGCCCACCAGGTGCCTTTGGGAGCTCACGTGCAGGATATGAAAGCAATGGCCTGCTGCTGCTGCTGAGCACCTGGTCTGCTAAGGCATTGGCAATTCAGATCAAGGAGGATCAAGATTGGTAGCCATAGATCGACTTCTCCTCCATAAATCTGTCCAAGCCCTTTTTAAAGCTATCCAGGTTAGTGGCCATCACCACCTCCTGTGGCAGCATATTCCAAACACCAATCACAAGTTGCGTGAAGAAGTGTTTCCTTTTATTAGTCCTAATTCTTCCCCCCAGCATTTTCAATTAATGCCCCTGGTTCTAGTTTTGTGAGAAAGAGAAAAAATTATCTCTGTCAGCATTTTCTACCCCATGCATAATTTTATAGACTTCAATCATATCCCCCCTCAGACGTCTCCTCTCCAAACTAAAGAGTCCCAAACACTGCAGCCTCTCCTCATAAGGAAGGTGTTCCAATCCTTCAATCATCCTCATTGCCCTTCTCTGCACTTTTTCTATCTCTTCGATATCCTTTTTGAGATGTGGCGACCAGAACTGAACACAGTACTCCAAGTGCAGTCACACCCGGCTTTATATAAGGGCATGACAATCCTTGCAGTTTTATTATCAACTCTTTCCTAATTATCCCCAGCATAGAGTTTGCCTTTTTTCACAGCTGCCATGCATTGAGTTGACATTCCCATGGAACTATCAACTAAGATGCCCAAATCCCTTTCCTGGTCTGTGACTGATAGCACTGACCCTTGTAGTGTGTATGTAAAGTTTGGATTTTTTTGCTCCTTTGTGCATCACTTTGCATTTTGCTACATTGAACTGCATTTGCCATTTCTTAGCCCACTCACCTAATTTATCAAGGTCCGCTTGGAGCTCTTTACAATCCTTTGTGGTTCTCACCACCCTACATAATTTGGTATCATCTGCAAACTTGGCCACCACGCTACCCACCCTACTTCCAGGTCATTTTATGGAATAAGTTAAAGAGCACTGGTCCCAAAACGGATCCTTGGGGGACACCACTCCCTACATCTCTCCATTGTGAGAACTTCCCATTTATACCCACCCTTTGTTTCCTGTTCCTCAACCAGTTTTTAATCCATAGGAGGACTTCCCCTCTTATTCCTTCATTGCTGTGTTTTCTCAACAGTCTCTGGTGAGGAACTTTTGTCAAAAGCCTTTTGGAAATCCAAGTAGACAATGTCCACTGGTTCCCCCTTATCCACATGCCTGTTTACACCCTCAAAGAACTCTAGTAAGTTTGTAAGACAGGACATGTAATGTTTTTGCTACTATGGGGTGCAATTTGAGGGAAATTGGTTGCCAAGGGGTACAAGAGTACAAACAGGTTGGGAATCACTGACCTAAGAGATAAGTGGAAGAAAAGCGGTGAGCAAGAATGTTAGTTTGTGAGGTTCACCTTTACATATCTGCAGTTTCTTTTTCTGCAAAAGATTTAGCTGTACTCACAAAATAAACAGCATCAAAAAGAGAGATGGAAGTGGACTCTCTAGAGCAGGGGTGTCCAACTCTGGCACTTCAGATGTTCATGGACTACAATTCCCATCGCCCCCTGCTGGCATGGCCAATTGCCCATGCTGGCAGCGGCTGATGGGAACTGTAGTCCACGAACACCTGAAGTACCAGTTGGACACCCCTGCTCTGGAGTCTTATTCCTTTTCTGTTCCTTGGTCTGTTTAGGGGCTGCTCCCCTACACCCCCATACAGCATTATGGCTTTACCTCACTCAGGTAATGCGAACCAAGGTAGTCTCCACAAAGGCACATTTTCAGTCACTTTCTACCTCAGAATTCTGAATCTTCAACCCCACAGCTGCCTTCCTTTCTCGCTTCCCTATTGTCCAGTGATGGTTATCTACTAACCCCTGCCCCCTTTCTCCTTCCTTCTGCTCCCATCCGATTGACTCATCTGCTTTCAGTCCCCTCAGCCCTCATTTCCAACCTCTTGCCTTTTCATTCAGTGGCTTACAGTCTTGCCGCCAGCTCATAAATCCCTCATGATGCATTTTCTGTGAGTTTCTGAGGCTTTTTAAAAAATTGGCCCATCTAAACGTGCTCTGTGCTTTTAGTCTGACACTCTATTCTAATTTCCGTACCCTGAAGCCAGTACCCCATATAACACTCCAGTGTTTGGTATAACAATAGGTTAGCTGCATTGGGCAGAAAGCTCTGGAAAACAGCTCGAGATGTGGTTTGCCCCTCAGCTTGTAGGTTAGTGAAGGTTACAGAATATGTTCGTTTACGCCGCAACCAAATGTCCGCAGAAGAGCAGTGGCACTCCCTTCTCCTCGACTTGACATGCACAACTACCCAGCCTCCTGACACCATCAACACCCTAGGCTGCTTACTCCCGGATGGCTCTATTAAAAATTCTATTCCCCAGTCTCCTGGAAGAGGCAGGCATTTCTTAACAGTTGCCTGATTTCGCTCCATTTGCTGTTGTCCTGAAGCGCACACGTTCGCAATACACAAGGTGCCTGCTGAAGGGAAGAACAGTCTGTATCTTCGCACATAGCAATAAAATTGCAAAAAAAAAAAAGAATTATCCACATGGTGCATTACACCCTCACAACTCGTCCACAGTACAAAAATTTAGTGTGCTTGCACACTACATTCAACACACCACATTACGCGCCAACTCAATTTCATCCCTTACTCATAGCCTCTTCAGAAGTAAGAGTATACCGAACTGTTTCATGTATAGATCTAGCGTCAATAAATAAGATGCACCTGAATAACCAGGGGCAGCCATTGCTGTCGTGGTGAGCAACGCAGCAAGATAAGGGGCATGCATGGCCTGGTGGCAAGCTGCAGAACCGGGTGCAATGATTGGCTCCCCCCGAAAAAGGCGGGAGGAGCCTGGGTATATATAGACGCCTTCCCCGGTCCGCGCATGTGCTCCGGTGGCCGAGCGAACCAGCAAGGCGTGGTGGGTGTCTTGGCGTCTCAAGCCGTAAGGCCTGGAAGGAGACTGGCCTTTTCTTTCCTTTCCTTTTCTTAGCTGATTTTCCTTCTTCCTCTGGCCCTCCTCGCTTCTCTCGTTTCAACCTTTTCTTTCTTTTCACCTCTTCTGGGCCGGTCTACGCGAAATGCCTTTGCTTAGCCAAATGGGGCGAAAAGGGACAAGAGCAAGCAGCCTGCTTGCAGAGGCCCCGGCGGTGCCATCGGACCCGGGGACGTCCGGACTTGACGGCCAGCCGGTGGTTGGCGATATTGGAGCAGCGGCGAGGGCGCCAGCGGGCTCGAGCTTGTCTCCCTATCCGGCAGGGGACTGACCCACGGTCGGCATGGCGGGACAGTCTCCCTTAGGAGGGGCCCTCCCAGCGGTCCTGGGGTGCGGCCCGGCATCTTCGAGCCTGCTGCCTGAACATCGCCGGGCCATATGGGTACCCTCGATCACTGCCTTAATGAGGTCCGCGAACCTGCAAGCGAGGACACCCTGTTGCATCTTTCACAAAGTCCTCGGCCCGGAGCGGCTGTTGGCGAAGTCGGGCCCCTCCCTCGGGGTCGGGGGCCCTGAGGCTCCACCGGCTGCTGGCCCGGGCCCGGTGGTACCCGGTCTTGGCGCCCGGCGGGGAGGCCTCAAAGCGGAAGCAACGGATGAGCTGCACCTTTCGCCACCCGGGTTAGCTGCGATCCCACATCGGTGGATGCGTCCGTCGGCGCCTCTCGGTAGCGCAGGAGCAGGAAGGAAGGAAGCGGGTCGTCAGGGCGTTCCACGTTCGCTCCAGGCGCATCCCCCCAGCCTCTTTCGTGCGTCGGGTGTGAGTCTACTGAGGGATGATGACGCGCAGGCTACTGGGGAATTTTGGGTTAGCGGGGGGAGAGGGTGCCTGCTCTCCCACCGTGGCGTTTGCAAAGCATGCAGGCGTTTCGGGCGCGAATGACGCCATCCCTCCCGAAACCCGGCTCAGGGCGCACCGCTGGCAACCCGCCCGGAGTCCCACCTCCCAAGGAAGCTCCGGGAGCCGGGCGCTGGATGGGTATTACGTGGACATCTTTAGAAGTTCCTGCGGCGGGAGGGGGAGTTAAGGGTTTGTCGGGCCGGAAGGCTGTTTTACAAAAAAACTGGAAGGACCCGGCAGCGGCCGGCCGGAATTTTTAACAACTGGGCTGCAGGGCTTCACCGAATTCCCTGGCCCTCATCGGGGCAGCTATTATCCCCTGGCTTTGAAGCCTGGCATCTGGCAGCTCACATGGCCCATGTGCTCTGCCGGGCTCGGGCGCTGGCTGCAGGAGATCTGCGCGACCACCTTAATTTGACAGCGAGGCCACCATCCGCCAAGAACGCTTCAGCACAAGTTGCCTTTTCCGTTGGGACCTCATCCACGACCAAACCTGGATGGTCGCATTGGGTCCAGCCCGCTCATGGGAGGGGCGGGCCGGATCCCTCCTGTTCTTAGAAAACCCGGCAGAGCCTACCCGGGGCGGGTGGGGGCCAAGGGTTGTGTTGGGAATTCAACAAAAGGTGCTTGCACAGCGGCAAAATGTAGATATGAGCACTCTTGCTCCTTTTGTTCCGGCCAGCCACAGCAGGATCAGCTGTCCCAAGCCGGCGGGGCGCTTCCTCCCCTTTCGGCAGGCCCGGTCGCCCGGCGCCGGGCCCTCCCACAAAGTTGCCGGTGGCCAGGGCAGTGCTCCCGCCCCGCCGAAAACACTGAAGATGCTTGCTCAGCTGCAGTCTCCTGGCTCCCTACCCCGTTCAGAAGTGCCAGGGGGTGCTGTTGGAGTGGCTGCAGCTTTATCCAGACAGGGGGGCTCTTGGCGCGCCTGCTGGGGATGGTTTCTGTTCTGGCTTCCGCATCCCATACCAAGGCCCCAGGAGGGCTTACCAAGCCAGCAATCTAAAATCTGTCAGCGATCTCCCTGGAGTGGTGGGCTGATAAGCTCAACAAAGGAAACCCAGGCCGGCCGCGGTATTGCTGGCCCTTTCAGTCACCCTCCTCTCCCCAACCTCAGGGTCTCCCCAATTGGCGTCGTGGCCTAAGAAAGCCCCGGGGGAGTTTCATGCTTAATTCAAGCACCTCTCCTACCCCCGGGGCAAAACTCTCGTTGAAATCATTTCATTGACCCAGAGGTTTTGTTGTTCGAGTCCCGCTTACGCCACCCTGGGCCGAAGCCATCCTCTGCATCAGGCAGAAGCGGGTCCGGGGGCATCCCTAGCAAAGTGTGACATTCAGTCCGCTTCTTCCGGCTCCTGCCCATTTCCCCTTGGACTTCGAGCTGCTGGGCATCCACTTCCAAGGCAATTGGTATGTGGACAAGGCCATGCCCATGGGCTGCTCCTTTGCCCTGCGCCTTGCTTTGAGACTTTCAGCACTTTCCTTGAATGGGCTTTCAGGGCAGGCGGGTGCCCCTCTCCGGGTCCTGGTGTGACCCACATTACCTTGATGATTTCTTGTTTTACTCGGCGAGGCAGGGCACCCGGGAGTGTGTGCTGGCCCTTCCGGCTTTCCAGGTCCTCGCTGCTGAGCTGGGGGGGGTCCCCTTGGCTCCCAATAAGAAGGCCGGAGGGGCCAGCCACCTGCACTCAGCTACCTGGGTATTTACCTGGACCTGCCCGGTCCCCAAGACGCGTCGTCACTCCCGGCTGACAAGCTTACAGCCCTTTCAGCCCTGCTCCAGTCCGTTCTTCTCCTCCGAGAAATGCAGGGTGCGCTCTGGTCCAGTCCTTACTTTCGGCCACCTTAATTTCGCTTTACGCAGGAGTGCGGTGGCCCCGGGCAGGAGCTTTCTGCTCCGCCGGCTGGCCCGAGGTCCCTTGTCGAGGGACTGCAAGTCCCTGACCATGACATCCAGGGGTCTCCCGGGGCATGAAAAGAAGACCTACTGGTCTGCTGGTTGTCCTTCATCGAAACTTTCAACGGCATCTCTCTGTGGCAATCAGCTTTGGAACCTGGCCTGGAGCTGCAGGTGCACTCTGATGCCTCTGGGGCTTTTGGTTTCGTGTGTGTGTTCTTCGAGGGTCAGTGAGCTTGCGAGGGCCTTTGGGTCCTGGCCCCAGAGTGGCACGCAGCGCAGAGGGCATCACCAGGGATCTCACCTTTCTGGAGCTCGGTTCCCCATCCACAGGTGGCGGTGCACATTTGGCAGCGCGCACCTCTGGCAAAACAAGCGGGTGCTTTTTTCTGGTGCGACAACCAGGCGGTGGTGGCGTGTGGTAAAACAGACAGTCAAGCAAATCGGAAACTCGGGTCATGCGCGCCTGGATTTACGCCCAATTTGGTTCTTACCTGCCTCACCTCATAACATCTCTTTCAAAGCTGCTTTCGTTCCAGGTTTGCAGAATAGAGATTACTGATGCTTTATTCTACCGCCAGCAGGTGGATGCGTTTCGGCGCCCTGGCCCCGAGCGGAGCCGTTCCCAGCGACAGTGCCGGGCGTTCCCTCTGGAGCCTTGCAGCAGCGAGGAGGCGATCATCACAGGTGTTTTGAACTACGTTGGCTTCCCGGCCACGTGCAGGCAATACGACGGAGCCGTCGCGATTTCCCTGCAGGCTTCGCTCGTCCTCCGGGCGCCCGGTCTCGCGGTGGGGTGGACACTGGCCTCCTCCTCACCGAAAGTATTTAGGGTCCGGCTCCATGGGCAGGGGATGCACTCAGCGCACTACATGGGGGTGCACCTGGCGAGCATCGCTTTCTACTGCAAGGTTTCCGGTTTCTAGCCTGACGTCACCAAGGCGTTTGTAGTCAAAAGCTAGCCTGAGTGGCTGGAGTGGCGCGGTGGGCACCAGACAGAAGGGGACCTCGAAGCCCAGGTCACTAAGCGGAAGTGCTGAGGGCGGTCACTGGGGTACCTAGGGCAGGTGTGCGCTTGGCGCTATGAGCGCTTGCTTTTCGCCGCCGCCTTCCACCTGGCACACCACGAGGGGCTTTCAGGCCTGGGGAACTGAGTACAACGCCCCTACCAGGGATCGACCTTCCAGCACCGCGCTGCAAAGGGAACACCTCGTCCTGTCGGGGGACATGGTCTACGCTTGGCTGGCCCATTCAAAAACCGACCAAGAGGGCCGTGGGGCTTGGGTCACCATGCCGGCCCTACCGGGCGACGCCACCTGCCCCCTCCCCCCCTTATTGAGTGGCTACGGCACAGGCCTCGGGTGGGTGGCATGCTCTTGGTGCACGAGGATGGGTCCCCCCTCACCAGGTTCCAAATGCTGGCGGTGTTCAGGGCATGCTTGGCTCAAGCCGGGCTACCGGCCGCGGAGTTCGGCCTGCACTCGTTCAGAATAGGGGCCGCCACGGCCGCGGCAGCAGAAGGCAGGGTCCAGGAGGATATCCGCAGTTTGGTCAGGTGGCGGTCGGGGGCCTTTCGGGCGTACATTCGCCCACACCTGACTTGTTGATTTCCCTCCTCAGTGCCTCCAGGGACGCCGCAGACTGTCTATCGGCAGGTGTGGGTCGTGGGGCACAGCCTCGTCGACAGAGTCGGGGACTACGCCTGCAAGTCCGAATGGGGCCGGCATCTCGGACTCGGGGCGCACGTAAGAATTTCCTGGTTGGGGCAGGGGCACATGCTTTGGCATGAGCTAGAGCCCAAGGTCATTGAATACATTTTTCAGCTGGCTACACCGGACCTCCTGGTCATCCACCTTGGGGAGGAAGATCTCCCTGCCAGGTCGGGCCTTGACCTGCGTTTTGCGGTGGCCGCCACGCTCAGGAGCTTTGCCAGGCACCAGCCTAATATGACCTTGGTTTGGTCCGAGATGGTGCAGCGGGCTCATTGGAGCGGAGCGGTGGATCCTTCTGCAGTGGACAGGGCCTGCAGAAAAGTCAATAAGGCAGCCGCCAAGGTGGTGCTTTCCCTCGGGGGAGCGGTGGCAGAACACTCCGAAATCACCCGGGACGTCATGGACCTTTTTCAGCCGGATGGCGTCCGCCTGTCCCAATGGGGCATGGACTTGTGGCTTCAGTCAGTTCAGTTTACCCTTCGTCGGTGGTTAGATAGAGACAGGCTCAGGCTTGAGGAGCTTGGGCGGTGAGCTGCAAGGGTGGGCAGCTCGTGGCGGGTTTGCAACGGTGTCGCACATCTGGGGAGAGAACGAGCCTTCCGGCTGGGGCTCCCAGGCTTGCGCCCTATGAGGGCTGTGGGGTGGGGCGGGCAGGCTGGCAGGCCGGGCCGCTGCCCGACACCCCAGGGAGTGGGGTTGGGTTGGGCCGTTAGGCGGCCATGGGCTTAGCCGGTGCCCGACACCCCAGCAAGCGCGGGAGGAAGACGGGCTGGGGGCGGCCTTGGGGCTCAGCCGGTGCCCGTCTCCTCAGCAGGGGCGGGAAGTGTGGAAGCATTCAGGAGTATGATCTCTGGGCTTCCCTTCCCGCCAGTTTCCCATTCATTGGGATGTGATGTGCGACCCGTTTGCCGCCCAGCTCTGATGTATATAGTTCTTGTTTATATGTTTGTTGTTTAATAAACGGGCTGCGGCCCATTCCTTTCCAGCCTGTCGTTGTGGTGTACTTATTGAGCGAGGGAGTCTCACCATCTACAGCAATGTAGTGTAGTTTCTTCGTGCTACCAGGTTTATAGCAGGCCTCACCCACAATGCTATAGGGTAATTCTGGGGTTTGGCTTCAGAAGACTTGAAAATGTGGGGGGGTTTTAACATCGAGCCCAACAAATACTAGCCCCGCACAGCTGAATGCAGGGACCTGATTGGCTGACCTGATCGTGGCATCCAGCTGTGCAGGGCCTCTCCCCTGCTTGCAAAGTCGGAACTGGCTTTGCAAGAAAGGAAAGGGGGCTGCTTGCAAGATCAGAATCCCCTGACCCTGCAGGCGGCTCATTTGGATTTACTGAATCATCAGTCCCACAATGCTGTGCCACTTCATTTTTGGCACTGCTGGACCCACCCATCAGGGAGAGAATAATGGATTTCCCGAACTAATCTGTAAGCCACGGGTCACGTCTTAACTCCAGCCTTTCTAGCTTTACTTAAAGGGAGCAGCAGTGGCGTTGTGGTTAAGAGCAGGTGCACTCTAATCTGGTGAACTGGGCTTGATTCCCCACTCTGCCACTTGAGTTGTGGAGGCTTTTCTGGGGAACTAGATTAGCCTGTGCAACTCATGCCAGCTGGATGACCTTGGGCTAATAGCAGTTCTTTGGAACTCTCTCAGTCCCACCCACCTCACAGGGTGTCTGTTGAGCGGGGAGGAGAGAAAGGAGATTGTAAACCACTTTGAGTCTCCTTATAGGAGAGAAAGGGGGGTATAAATCCAAACTCCTCCTCTTCTTCTTTACATTCATTACCACATGCTAGATCCAACCTCTGCCCTGAAGCTTAGAGCTCTGACTCTTTGGATGCTGAGTCAGGTCAGTGGGGGCACTAGCATCTCCCTTTAAAGAATGGCACACCCTTTTCCCACTTTTGGGCCACAACACAGAAGGATATGCCTAGTCCATGTTCTAAAGGCTTTACCTAATCTAGACTTAAAGGGAAAGTGGTTCTAGTGGAGGCAGGACCAATCAGTACAGCTTGTAGGACTTGATGACATGATGTTTCAAATGCAAAAACAGCTCTAAAAATTTCAGATGTAAATGCCATGTTGGAATATGCCCAGACTCCTGACAGTAGGAAATATTACAACTGGGTATGACACAGCATATATTAACAACTCTATTAACAATACTGGGAAAGCAAGCATTCTTCATCCATACCCAGTAGATAAGAGCTAACTATTCCACCTGCGAATAAGGAAATGACTGCAGACTGTTATGGCTTGACTTACACCAAGCTATTTGCACTGCTCATTCAGAAACATTTGCATGGGTGGTTAACATTATAAATCAAGAACACAAAAACCCATTATGTGTAGGTGGGGAAGTATGCAATTCGCTTCCCTCTGCATCATCCATTTTGATGCCTTATTTTTTTTCTTCTAGTATCGGATATGGTAATAGCAATATATTAGACACAGAAACATAACCATCATCTTTACCTGAGCAGCATTTCAGACAAATCGAGAGTTAGAATGATCACACACTCACACCTGAATAAAAGAAGTGAATCCAGCCAAGCCACTGTCATAACCAAACAAGTGCATGAGTAGGAAATACGCATTTTATTTTTCCGCCAGCAAGAAGGCTCAAAATTGTTGTGTGCTAATTTTGACACATCATCTTGACACAGAAGGGTACTAGGCATAAGCATGCCATTCCTTACAAGCTTACAGAGCCCTTACAAGCTTACAGATGAACGCTCGCTCAGCTGGAGAGAATGGGGGCGGCGGCGGGGGGGGGGGGGTTCCTCTGGAAGTGTTTCAGTCACTTTGCAAGATTCTCTATTCTGCTGTCAGTAAGGGCCAGCAAATAACATGCCAGCCATAAAAAGTCAATCCCCTTTGGCATTATTGGAAACAAAGTTTTTAGCACCACATTGGAAGGCCACTTTTATTTGAATGGTGGAGAGTAGCAATTACAAGGGCAGGCCGTAAACTTACTGGGTGGCCATCAGCACAAAATTCTCCTGGTTTAAGCTCCCAAAAGCTGTGAAGAGAGACAGCGCATTATTGGCAGGATGCAATAAGGCCATGGGTGACAACTGACTCGGCTGAAAAGCCCCTAGGGAAACGAGGGGGGTTATGGGTGGGCTGGTATTGCAGCTACAGAGGTCACTGCTTCCATGTTCCTCCTTTTATCAGAGTGGGGGAAAGCAGCTGGCAACCCTCAAATTCAGACCAGGTGTTTCCCTATATATATAATTAGATTCATGTTTATTTCAGTTCTGGCACAAGGAGGCAGACCAGGAAGCTATCAGTCCACCCCCATTAATGTACCAAAAGTGAAATTTACGTAACACATAGTGCAATCCTTTTTTTAACCTTTATTTAAGTTGTTATAGTAAGTAACACAATAACATTTAAAAACATATTCATCATATAATCAAGTATACAAAAAAAGAGAGAGGAGACGAAAAAGGATAAAGGAGAAAAAGAAGAGAAAGTGACAAAAATATTTTGTACCTACCACCTTTAGTGTGTGATTTACAATTTCTGTAAAGACAAATATTTGTACAGCTTCTTTTGTGACTTCCCCTTCGTCACTCTTTATGACTAAGTAGATTTATTTTAGAGAAACAGCTATGATTTCACTTATCCTTAAATTGATACATTTTACCATTTCTATAACTAACTAATAAACAATATTTATAAACAATTAGAATTCTCCTATTACATCTTATAAACCTTTCTAATAGTACATGCATTCATTTTGTTAAATTGTGTCTGGTTTTGATATACCGTATATACTCATGTATAAGTATATGCAGGTCATTAAAATTTTTTGTGTGTTTTTACTTTGCCGGCCAGCAGGGGGCGCAGCTTTTATGTTAGCGACACCAGAATTTCAGGGTACCCTCAGAAGACACTCCTGATGATACCAGCCAAGTTTGGTAATGTTTGGTTCAGGGGGTCCAAAGTTATGGACCCCCAAAAGAGGTGCCCCCATTCCCCATTGTTTTCAATGGGAGCTATTAGTAGATGAGGCTACCCTTTTGAGGGTCCATAACTTTGGACCCTCTGAACCAAACTTCACCAAACCTGGCTGGTCTCATCAGGAGAGTCTCTTTATGATACCAGCCAGGTTTGGCGAAGTTTGGGTCAGGGGATCCAAAGTTATTGATCCCCAAAAGGGTGCCCCATTCCCCATTGCTTACAATGGAAGCTAATAGTAGATTTTCCATTTCTGATAATATCCCTCTTAAAATCTAAGTTGGGTTACATTTGGACATACAGATGATGATGAGGAATCCAGTTTTGAAGGATTTTAACTCCTGTGTTTTAGCTTGGTTGCTGATTGAGCTAGGGTTTTTGTACTTTTAAAGTTACTGTTGAGACCATATTGTTCTTGTTGACCCTCTTTTCCACTTACAGAGCTAGTTTACTGTTTTTCTTTGAAATAAATATTCAAAAACATTTAACCTACTGATGCCTCAACTGATGTAATTTTATTGGTATCTATTTTTATTTTTGAAATTTACCACCCTCGACTTATACGCGAGTCAGTAAGTTTTCCCATTTTTGTGTGGTAAAATTAAGTTCCTCGACTTATATGCGGGTCGACTTATACACGAGTATATACGGTAATTTTTCCATGGGGCCCACTTTTTTTACACATAGTGCTATCCTTAGTCTGATCTAAGACATTCATTTCACAGGGCTTAGACTGGAGGAACTCTGTTTAGGATTGCGCTGTTTATCTGGGGGTTTCAACACAGAAGTAACAATCAAAGCGGCTGATTCAAGTTCCCCATCTGTCACTTGTGAATGGCAAAGAACTGTGCAGCCTACCTGAAAGTTCCACCACATCTCAGGATTTTGGATGTCTGACCGCAGGAAGGGAAGCACAAATTCTATTTAGGGTGTTACCAAGAGATGCCAAAATCCAGGAAGGGAAACCCTGCAGTCATTGATAGCCACTCACAGAGGGGAGTACTATAAACAAAGCTTTTCCTGGCACTTCAAGGTGCAGGAGACTTCATGTCAGAATGTATTTTATTTAGAATTCGCACTCCCAGCCTCAAGGAATCCAGTGGAATTTATCAACCTGAACCCCTACAGCAGGGGTGTCCAACTCTGGTGCTTCAGATATTCATGGACTACAATTCCCAATTGGTCATGCCAGCAGGGGCTGATGGGAACTGTAGTCCATGAACATATGATGCGCCAGAGTTGCCCTACAGATAAATTTCCATACACAAGGAAAAAAGAACACATAAAAGAAACTTTAGCCTACCTCTTCACCCTGATACGTTAGTTTTCAGCACGCAGAGAGTTTCCCCCGCAGCAGGGTAGCATTTAGACATGGAAAACCTTTATCACTCAGTGGAAAACCTTTATCACTCAGTCCTAATGAGTGTTTAAACTGGTCTCAGCCATTAAGTAAAACACAAGCTACGGGAGTGGATAAGAAATCACTTCCAACATCTAATCCAGCATAGACCATTAAATCTCTGCAAAGATACTGTATCTAAGAACTTAATACAGGAGAATTATTCCATGCAAATAAACTCAAGGAAAAATTGCATCAGAAAACGAAGCTGTGTTAAGCATTTGCCTTTTGAACTGGCCTCCACCATTACAGAACCACTTGTGAAAGGAAAAAGCAACCCAACACAGTTTTAACATGACGTAGTTTCTGGATGCAACCCAATTTTAACTTGGCAGTAGCTTTCCAGATGTCCCTGCCGAGGAAAATGAAACAAAACAAAGAAAATACAAGGCAGAACTTTCACTGTTGAGCCAAGAGGGTTATGAGCGAGGGAAAAGAAAAGAAAGGCATTCTTGACAGGCTATTGAGTTTTCAGTAAAACCAAATGTGGGCAAAGTCAGAATCTTTATCCTATCTTGAACTTAAGCAGATCCTCATCCTGTTCAACATACAATTCACTGGTGAATAATTCACATGTTTTCCTACGGGGGTCTGGATCCTATGAATGAATTCCACGGGTGCTAAATAGTCTCGGCCGCAGAGCACATTTCCTCTTACGACAGAACTTCTTCATGGAAAACTACTGACTTTGCGCAAGAGTTAGAACAAATGGGCGATTGTTACGCAGTTGTTCATTAAACTCCCTGTTTTCTTTCCAGTGTCCACCCAACAGTGTATCTTTTAAAGTGATCCATGTGTTTTTATAGCTGGCAGAATCCCATCATAAGCTGGCGGGGGAGGAGAACCAAAGAAAAATCAGTGGGTTCTAGGTGAAATCAAGCCTGAACTTTTACTAGAAGTGAAAAAACACTCAACTGAAGCTACTTTGGTCACATTATGAGAAGACAAGGATTACCAGAAAAGTTGAAGGCAGCCGGAAAAGAGGACGACCCAACATGAAATGGATTGACTCAGTCAAGGAAGCCCTAGCCCTCAAGTTTACAAGACTGTTAACAATAGGCTGTTAACAATAGGACATTTTGGAGGACATGAGTTCATAGGGTCACCCTAGGTCGTAAGCGACTTCATGGAACTTAACACACACACACATATAAACACACACAAAGCCACCAGAAATTCAACAGAAGTCCAGAGAAGAATTGGGTATATGGATAGGGGATACCTGCTTTGTTTACCTCCCTACTAAATTCTTTGGAATTAAGACTTGGCACACAATTCAAGGCCCCATAACGAAGATACATGTTCGTCCAAACCACTCAATGCTAGGCTGCAGATTAATCTGTAGCAAAGCATTGGGTGGTTTAGGCAGAAACACATTGGATCATTCCCTTGGATCCCTTGGATCATTCACAAGGTCTCTGCCATTTGGATCACTCACAAGGTCTCTGCCATTTGTCCAACAACAATGTGCAGGTGAACTGATCAGGTGTCCAGGCACAGACGCCTGTTTCTTCCCTTGATTTACATCAGTTATTTCTAGTATCTATGCACTACCTCTCCAGAGGCGGCGAAATTCCATTCCCGCAGACCCCAACCTGTCTTACATGTACCCATCTTTCCTCTCCTTGCTAGCAAACTACTCAACCCAACCCATCACTAAATTCTGAAATGAAGCAAAGAAGAAACAAATACGCATCCGTCAGGCTGTTCCAACCTTATATTTTAGGATGCCATAAAACAGAGCCAAGATTCACTTTGATGCAAACTAGGAACAGCCTAGTTTAAGCTCTGGATGCAAGCGGGGCCATTCCCCTGCATGCAAGCAGCCCTCCCCCATTTTTACTGGGGCCTGCCATGCAGATGAAAGCAGCTCTAATCTCAGCCTTGAAGCGTCTGACTGTAAGAAAGAGCAGACCAGCACACGAATCCCATAATGCTGCTCATTTTGTGGAAAGTAACAACAGTAAAACAAGCTACCATCTGTGTGCCGAGATAGGAGGGGCATTTGATTTTAAAAAAACGTTAATGGCATGCCTCTCAAAGCCAGCTGAAGCCTTTCTTTTGGCAGGGGAGACCAAGGAAACGACAGCTTTCCTGGCATGGGACGCGGCCACTTGCTTGAGAGAGGTGGACAGCGATTTCCACCCCTCCATTTTGTGCTTCCTGGGGAAATTATCAGCAGCTGCTCTCAGCTGTTGCAAGCTCATTTTTATCTGAAGGAAACAAGCTGCAACATTTGGCTCGGTGTTGAGATTCCAGGCCAGGAGACAGATACCAAGATACAAAAGCCAGTGAAGTATTGGCAAGCATGCATGCATCTGGGGTCAGAAATGAGAAAAACATGACTGGGTAGGGGTTCAGCCAGTAGGTCAGTAGAAGTGATTGTAAAGGATTCAATGGTGTTGATGGTGAAGTAACCTTGAGTGCATTCCACAGCCCGGGCGATGGGCCAGATGCATCGGCGGAGACTTTATCTTTGCGCGGGAGATGAAGTCTCCGTTCCCATGGGAATCAGGAAGGGGGGATGGGGTGAATGGCATTATAACCTGTGCTTCTGGCGGGAAGTGTCATTCCTGCCACTGCGTGTACTTGAGCTTTCTAAGATGTCTTAATAAATGGACTTTCATTACCAAAGCCTTTTATTTCTGCGTCTATGGAATTCCTTACAGTGATCCTCTATGATCCACAACACTGTTGAACTGAATATTGTGGAAAGTGTATTTATGTGGTGGTGGTGGTGATGATGATGATGATGGAGGAGGAGGAGGGGGCAGGCAGGCAGGCAGTGGAGGAGGAGGAGGGGGCAGGCAGGCAGAGGAGGAGGAGTTTGGATTTATACCCCCGCCTTTCTCTCCTGTGAGGAGACTCAAAGCTGATTACAAACTCCTTCCCTTTCTCTCTCCACAGCAGATACCTTATGCGACAGGTGGGGCTGAGAGAGTTCTGAGAGAACTGTGACTGGCCCAAGGTCACCCAGCAGGCTTCATGTGAAGGAGCAGGGAAATAAATCTGGTTCACCAGATAAAGGTCCGCCGCCCATGCGGAAGAGTGGGGAATCAAACCTGGTTCTTCAGATTAGAGTCCACCACTCTTAATCACTACACCATGCTGGCTCTGTACTATACTAAATAGCCCGTACTATAATTACAGTGTATCTGGGACTGTACTTAAATGTCTTTCTCTACTGGCCAACCATGGTGTTCATGAAACTAGAGGTGGGGGTCCGCTTCTGCCACCCTGGATGTTAGACACTTGTTTCTGCTCCTCAATTTTAATTAGTCCATTTTATCTTTATTTTAAAGATTACGGACATGTGTATTTGCTGGATTTTAGAAACTAGAGCTGAGATGCCTTCAGACACTTCAAAACCACCTTCTCCTTGCCAGAAAGCATGCTTCTGGGCAACTGTCCCATTATCCCAGAACATTCATGTTCCATGTATAAGCTTGCTAGCTCTGGATTGGGAAATCCCTGGAGATCTGGGGGTGGAGCGTGAGTGGGTAGGAACGGGGAGAACAGCATCCTTAGCAGGGGATAACGCCATAGAGGTCACCCTACAAAGCAGCCATTTTCTCCAGGATAACTGATCTCTGTAGTCTGGCGCTCCAGACACCATTTGGGGGCTGGCCACCCTACCTGCATCACAGAAGACTTTGCTTCCAATAGAACAGACTTCCCACTCCTCAATCTTCTACTATCTTGCTGTTCTAAGATCTATGGCAGGGGCTGATCTGGGGAACCAGAGCTGGACACCCCTGATCTGTCCCATCTCTTTCAAAGAGCCTGAAGTTCTCCATGACAGAGTTTGAGAGACCAAGTGGGATTTTGATTTCAAAGACCTATCGCTCCTGCCAAGAGGGCTCCTGACTTTGTAAAGTCCATTGTGAAATGCATGCTCGAGATCAGCACCCAAGTCTACTACACAAACAAGGAGTTTCCCCTAGCAAGTTCTAACCCTTTCACCCATGCACCAATGCCATTATGTGCCCAAATAAAAAGGCAACAGCTTTTAGCTCTTTCTGTTCTTTTTCTTTACTAGCAAACAGCGGGAAAGAAGAGACAGCCCGGGGTGGGGTGGGAGGGGGGTGGGGGTGGGCTCTTAGCAAGTGCACAGACTGTTGAATCAAAGCAGTGGGATTCAAGAGATGCAAAAAAAGGATGTGAAGAAGTGCTGGAACTGACATAGGATAAGCAAAATAAAGAATCGGCGTGGATTTAATTATACGATTCCTTCTGAACAAAAGCAACAAAGAGGAAACGTTTTTCGTTCCAGTATTTTACAGGATTCTCAAGAAATATTGTGGAGCTGCTGTATAAAATCAAAGACGGTAGAAGAACAAAAGGATGGAATCTGGGGAGCTCCTCCCACTATAGCTGCAGAGAACTGGACCTTTCTGTTTTCCCTTTTCCTCGAGGATGGCCAGATACTTGCTCATTTTGACATATGTACAGTAGAAAGTTGAGTCTTATTCTGGGCCCAGAGACTCCCAGGTATAACCTCTGCTTCACCTGCAACATATTACAAGCCATTTATAATGAATTTGCAGTCTCTGTCTAAAAGCAAAGGCCGAGATCCACGGGGACTGAGCAAACTTTCCAGTCAAATAGCTCCAGATGAACAGAATAATGCCACTATTTCACATCTCGTCATGCACAGCCCCCAGCAGTCTGGAGCCGCAGAGTTCTGCTTTGGCTTTGCTTTTGCTGGGCTCCTCACCCTAGAAGCTTGTCAGTTTGTTCTAGAAAGTGACATCTTGTGAAATGTTTGGAACAGTTACTGGCAGTCAAGTAGCTACCACAGGGCGGGGAAAGGGGGCGCTGCGTCCTGGGCCTGCGCCATTGGGGTCACGTGGGGTCAGAAAATTGCCCCCTCACCCCTTCCCCCTCACCCCGCCCGGCCTGGCAGAAGCTGCTGCTGGGCCAGCCTCACCCAGCCAGGCTGCTTTTTCAGCTGGCTGCTCTTTGCAGCCGGCTGAACTAAGGTAAGGGGGGGGGGGGGGAGACCGCAGGGGGCACAACTATTTTGCCCCAGGGCACCATTTCTACCCCCCATGCCATTGGGTACTGGAAAACCTTCTCCCACCCTCCCAGTCAGATATGATTACCACAAGCCTCACAACTTTGGGAAGGAGTTTGTACGAAGGAGGGGGTTGTCAAAAGGATGAGCTACACACAAAAATGAGAGTTTCAGTTAGGTAAGAGTTGCTTCTAGTCTCTTGTCTTGAAACCATACTGGATTGACTAAGTTAGCTGTGACTTGAGGACACTGTACACACATAAAAGCCAATTTCAGTACAGAAAAGTCGCTTCGGGAAGGGATCATTTTCAACAGAGATGTAATGGGTAAAGGGCAATTATAGTGGGTTTTTTTTCTGCCTGCCACTTCTCAACTACAGATCCCTCTGCTGAGCTCCAGTACACGACCTTTGGCATCTAAATACACTTTGGAAACCTCATGGGGGACACGGAGGGCAAAGTGTTGCAGTGGAAAAGAAAAAGCACTCCCTTTCCTCCTGGCTACAGGTACACAGAAGTCCATCTCCTCTTGAAGCTGATTTTCTGGGAGGGAAACCACAACCACAGCTCTGGTATATGTTTTTGAATGTAAATTAGGCCTTTTGAGGACTTTAAGAGAGAAACCAGTCGGCTGCTCAAGTATAAGGCTCAATGCCACAGGGGTATTGGGGGGGGGGGGCGCACTGGAGAGTCTCTGGGGGCCACTGACTCATTTTCTTAGAATTACAGAATACTATAGTTGGAAGAGACCACAAGGGCCATCGAATCCAACCTCCTGCCATGCAGAAATGTACAATCAAAGCACTCCTGACAGGTGGCCATTTAAAAACCTCCAAAGAAGGAGACTCCACCAAACCCTGAGACAGTGTACTCTACTGTTGAACAGCCCTTACCGTCAGGAAGTTCTTCCTGATGCTTAGGTGGCATCTCTTTTCCTGTACTGTGAATTCATTAGTCCTAGTCTCTGGAGCAGCAGAAAAAAGGCTGCTCCCTCTTCGACATGACATCCCTTCAAATATTTAAACATGGCTATCATGTCACTCCTTAACCTTCTCTTCTCCAGACTAAACATACCTAGATCCCTAAGCCGCTCCTCACAGGGCATGGCATCGAGGCCTTTAACCATTTTGGTCCCCCTCCTCTGGACCCGTTCCAGCTTGTCAATATCCTCCTTGAATTGCAGGGCCCAAAAGGTGACACAGTATTCCAGGTGAGGTCTGACCAATGCAAAACAGAGTGGTACTATTACACCCCTGGATCTAGATTCTATACTCCTACTGATGCAGCCCAGAACTGCATTGGCTTCTTGACATGGAAGCTGTCGAAGCAACACTAGCCGGGCAGCTTCCAGTGCCCTGGAAGGGTTGGTAAACTCTGCCACAGATTAAGAAGTGCTATTTGGGATTCCTTGCACACCACTCCCTTTCAGGGAGGGGTAACTGATATAAATAGGAAGCACGTGTGCTGGTTGTGTCACCACAAGGGGCAAGTGCATTCCTTCCCCCCTCCCCCAATTCTTCAGAGCCTCGCTGCTTGAGAAACACATTCTATCTGCCCAAGCAAATGCTATGTCAGGAATGCATGGAACCCTCCGCTTTCGGATGCAGCAGTTCCAAGCAAGAGTCCTCTCCCCCACCCACAACCACTGGAAGAAAAAGGACCATTGGCCATTTTACACAGTCTTGTCGTAATCAGCAAGACACTCGGGCCAAGCCCTGGCGACGAATTATTAACTGGACAAATTATTAACTCACCACGACAGGTCAGGCTCTGATGGGTGTTGCTTCTAATTCCTTGTGAAGCACTTGAACTTTCCAGATGTAATCTGGCTGTAATCAGGATACAACAGCCACGCGAAGCAGCTGGCTTTCCCGCTGCTTTAATTTTAGTGGTGTGCGTTCTATATTCCAAATCTGGGATCTTGGACAATCAAATTCTATAATGTGAATGTTATATTGGTTAGCAAAGGGGGGGGGGGAGAGGGACAACATGGGAAGAGGGAAAACGTGGATATGCTCAGGGTCCCCTCAAAAACTGTGAGGACGCAAGATCTGCTTCTCTGTTATTAGTACCGCTGTTACTGCATCACTGAAGAAGAAGAAGAAGAAGAAGAAGAAGAAGAAGAAGAAGAAGAAGAAGAAGAAGAAGAAGAAGAAGAAGAAGAAGAAGAAGAAGAAGAAGAAGAAGAAGAAGAAGAAGGGAGGAGGAGGAGGAGGAGTTTGGATTTATATCCCCCTTTCTCTCCTGTAGGAGACTCAAAGGGGCTTACAATCTCCTTGCCCTTCCCTCCTCACAACAAACACCCTGTGAGGTGGGTGGGGCTGAGAGAGCTCCAAAGAACTGTGAGTAGCCCAAGGTCACCCAGCTGGCGTATGTGGGAGTGCATAGGCTAATCTGAATTCCCCAGATAAGCCTCCGCAGCTCAGGCGGCAGAGCAGGGAATCAAACTCGGTTCCTCCAGATTAGAACGCACCTGCTCTTAACCACTACGCCACTGCTGCTGCACTTGAAGAGAATCAGAATCACTTCACATACATTACAGTGTCCTGTACCAGCACCCTTACATCACTGTATGGCAGGGCAGGAGGCTGCAAATGGAAGAATGTGGCTAGCTCAGGCCCCTTTTGAACGGGCCAATAAACCCGGGCTGGGGACAGGGAAAAGCCCGTGGGGGGGGGGGGGGGGGACGGACAACTTCCCATGGCTCCCACCCCTAAAGTAAGGCTGCCCCGCATTCCCACTCCTGAAACAGGTTATTTGAGAATCACGCCAGTCACCATTCTTTCATTTTAATGCACTTGGCAGCCGCTTGGGAAACGCTTTACGCAACCATACTTCCCAGTTTTTAAAGCCCCCATCTCATGGCTCGTAGCCACGCAGGGTTGAAGGGACCTCTTGGGGCAGCACGAGACGTTAGCACGGCTGTGGGAGCCATACCTGCTCTCCCTCATGGCTACACAGAATGGGAGGTGAGTATCTTTTTTAAAAGTCACGGCTCTGTGAGAAGGAACGACGGCAGCCCGCATTGCCTTCATGGGCTCTGGTGGCTGCCTGCACAGAGGCATGCAAATGGGACAAGAGGGACAGCGGGTTCCTTTATCCCACCTGCAACCTGCTCTCCCTGTGCTGTGCAGAAAGGGCCTTAGATCACCCAGAAAATTCACTGTAGAGGTGACGTCTGAAAGGAGAACTTGCTTGCCCATTGCTCAGCCACAGAGTTTTCTCCTGAAGCCACTACCATCTTCTAGACAAACTCAGCATTATGGACTTACAAACCAAGGAACCGAGACAGTTGGCTTCACAATCCCCCAACTTCCCTTGACTGCAAAATTCTGGGAGGGAGGAGCAAGGAATGGAAGAGATCATGAAGCATTGTGACCTGCGTTACAAGGAAGACCTTTTTTTTTTCTTTCCAGGGTGGAAATAGCACACCTCATTCTCAAAACGTACAAGCCTGCAATTACGATGTTCTCAAGAAACTGTTTGTTCTTTTATTGAAAACACTCCCTGTTACAATCCAGATGGCGTTATTGTGATTAATTGCCGCATTTCAGGTTGAACACGAAGCTCTGCCAGATTGGTTATTTATGGACAGAAAAGGGGAGATTTCATTCATTAACCACCATCACCAAACTAGCATTAAATGAGAGACTTGCCTTGAAGAGAATGTTTACAGAGAGCTCATGCCCTATCCTATCACATCTGTTACCATGGAACAGGGAAAGAATTTGGGTGCTGTGTGGTTTCCGGGCTGTATGGCCGTGTTCTAGCAGCATTCTCTCCTGACGTTTCACCTGCATCTGTGGCTGGCATCTTCAGAGGATCTGATGTTGGGAAAGCAAGTGGAGTATATATCTGTTGGAGTGTCCAGGGTGGGTGGGGAAACCTTGTCTGTGAGTAACAAAGGCGGCAACCAGGTCAATAGTTGAGGGCATCTGAATAGAAGTATGAGTAACAATGAAGACTATAGCCTGGGAGTAACCCTGTAGATAGCAAGGTCACTGGTGGGAGCATCTGAATAGAAGTATCCTGGCCTTTGTTTCTTTTGTCTATGGTCATCCTGTGTTAGTGTGGAGCTGGTTTGACACAGTCTTGACCCTAGTATTTTTCCACACTGGCAGCCAGGTTCTGTTCATTTTCATAGTTTCTTCCTTCCTGTTAAAATTGTCCATGGAAGAAACTCTGAACAAGTGGAAACTTTAAACTGCTCAGGCATTTCGACTGTGTATCGTTCCATCAACAACTATTTTGCAGGGAAGGAGAAGTGGAATTAAGAATCTGCACAGCACGCAAGTGCAGAAAACAGACAGCCACATAAACCTGTAGCATGTGTATAATTTAGCCTCCAGAGAACACTTACGGTTTCGACACTGTCTCAGAAAAAGATGTTAGTATGGTCAGTTGAGGTGTAGCCGTTGAGAAAATTGTAGGTTTCTGCATTAGAATAGTCCCAAACAAATATGAGAATTATCATTCATTTTTACATGCTGCCTTTGTCAAAACAATTATTCTGTGCAAATGTATTTGTTTGAGTTGGAGGTGGGGAACAGGACTAGGTTGGCAGATACTTCTAGACTCCTCACAGTTGAGAACAGTGGGGTATATGCCCAAACTCTTCTTCTTCTATATCCAATCCAACCAAACTCCCTTGTCTTTTTCTCTCAAGCTTATTTCCACCATACATCTGTGCCTTTATTTCCCAATATATCCTTGCCTGTGACCTTCAGTCTTCAAATTCCACCACCTTTATCTTGGTCTTAAAGAAGAAGAGGAGGAGGAGGAGTTTGGCTTTATACCCCACTTTTCTCTCCTGTAAGGAGACTCAAGGTGGCTTACAAGCTCCTTTCCCTTCCTCTCCCCCCAAAAGACACCTTGTGAGGTAGGTGGGGCTGAGAGAGTTCTGAAGAACTGTGACTGGTCACCCAGCAGGTTCACCAGATAAGCCTCTGCCACTCAGGTGGAGGAGTGGGGAATCAAACCCAGTTCTCCAAATTAGAATCCACCTGCTCTTAACCACTACACCACGCTGGCTTCACTTATTCTTTGTTGCTGTCTCATGACTGAGAAAAGCTTATTCATTTACAGTCTAGGCTGGGGGTTCCCACCTTTCTGAGCCTGCAGGCATATTTGGGATTCTGTCATGGAAACAAAAAGGATGCTATAAAATGGCTGCGGCAGGAGGTGGAGCCAGCCACAAAATGACTGCCATAGCTCAACTTCAGCAAGATGCTGTAGTTCAGGGGTCTGCAACCTGCGGCTCTCCAGATGTTCAATTGGCCATGGTGGCAGGGGCTGATGGGAATTGTAGTCCATGAACATCTGGAGAGCCGCAGGTTGCAGACCCCTGCTGTAAATTCTGGTTCTGTAGTGGCAGCTGTTGCCAAAAAAGATTTTTAAAAACCTGTAGCCAATCAAATCCCAGTGGACAATCAGAAGCCTTGCTCAAAAAAAGCCTCCTCCCCCCAAGAAACACTTGGTGGGCGCTTGAAGACAAAATGGCACCCACAGGCATCAGGTTTGGGACCCCTGGCTTAGGGTGAGGGGCTGCCTCCATGCAGGACAATATGAAACATGCCTAGATCTTCCCAATATAGGTACCATCTTCCCAAACCCACATTTGCTATAAAATTTGTGCACGCGGCCTCTTCTCCAAATTTCATGTTAGCTAGGACTGAAGTCAACATCCTTTAACTACGTTGATTTACAATTTCCACTCCTTGAAAACTTGCATTGTTGTTGCTTATACAAGCAACTGACAAAGAGCTTTTCGAATAAATAAACAAATAAATGCTCATTTCCTTAAGACATAGCTAAAGTTACACTATTCCCAACCTTTCTCCATCCATAACCAGACTTACAATCTATAATATTTTATCCAGTCCCTTCTCCAAAGCACTCAAAGTAGCTGTGTGTAGGTCCCTCCTGCTCCGTTTTATCCTCATAACACCCCTCAGAAGGAGGTTAGGCAAGAGTGCACAGCTAGCTTCAGCCGATTACTTTCATGGCCAAGTAGGGATCTGCAGTGAGGTCTCCACCACACAGATCAAACATTAATGCCAATGCTCATTATAGCCAAATGGTGTAGTAGTGAAGGTGTCAGACTAGAATCTGGGAAACCCAGGTTCGAATCCCAGCTTTGCCATGGAAACTTGCTGGGTGAGCTTGGCCCAGTCACACACACTCTCAGCCTGGCTAGCATTTGAATGAAGAGGGGGCCTCCAAGAAATACCAGGGGTGTGACAATGGCAAACTACCTCTGAATGTCTCTTGCCTTGAAAACTCTCCAGGCAGTGACTTGATTGCAAAAAATGAGATGACTGTGTAGACTGCTTTCATGATATGCTGTCCCCCTTTCTCTCTCACACACACACACCATATTTCTATCACCTTTCTCAAAAGAGTAATGAACCTTATCTTAGAAGAGGACACCTGGATCAACACACTAGGCTGAGCTTCCACTGAAATCCTCATAGAAGGATGAATTGAGGTTTGCTGTAGAGAAGTTCTCACAAGTGACCAAGCCCTAATCGTGCAAGTGTGAAGCACACCCTCTCAAAACTCAACTCTCCGACTGTCAGCCGCACATCAACCTGTATGCGTGGCTAGAACCAAAACGCCCTGGCTGGTGCTTAGCAATAAATCCTTTAAAAATGCTTTTGCATCAGTATTAGGAAGCACGAACCTAAAGCGCTGGTTAAATGATGCTGACACAACTGCATACGATCATGTCTGAATAAAGGAGCGTCAGCTTTTCGAATGCCTCCTCCTGCCCTTTTTTTGTTGAAAGCCATTTGAAAATGAAATGACTGAAGCATTATGAACTGCCTATGGGCCTGGCAGACTACACAGGAGAGAGACCAAAAAGAAAAGAAAAAGGCAGATTTAAAACAGATCTTTCAAACCTCTATCTAATTAGAAACATTTCAGCGCCTCCTGACGTGTGTCCCCCCCCTCCCTCCAGAGCCATTTTATGAAATATACATTATTCCAAAAGACGGGAAGGAGGCAGTTTCTATTCGTCAGCTGTATCGGAGCAGAGGAAGGTGTCAGGCTGAGGGTAATAATAAAACTTCAAAGCGGAACCACTGATTGTCATCTGAAACTTCCTTGGAAAATCAATAAGGTACAAGCAGGATTGGGGCGCGTGCTGAAGATCTGGAGGTCTCGTACGTGGTTTAGAGTCTCCTGAGTAGTATGCAAAAATTGCCATGCTTGCTTTAATCAGGGGCCTCCATGAATAAAAGGTTCAGACAGACTGAGTGCGTGGAGTTGTATCTATCATGAGCGGCCAAATGCCAGCCCCTGGGACGGATTTGGCCCATTTCAGAGCCTTAAAATGAAGTTTTGCCCACTGTTTCCCACTCACAGAAAACAGAATTCAACACTCCCCCTTTTGAAGCAGCATCTGGCTTGGGGGGCTTTGAACGCAATGCCTCAGCTACTTTCCAGCCCACTGGCTCTTTAACTGCAAACCCGAAGCCTTTATTGAAAAGTGGCGCTAATCTTATTAGAGAGCTGGACCCCTGCAAAGAGATTGGGCTGCTGGCAAAACATACTTCCAGCCTACAGAGCAGTGTGAGGCGGGCACAGCGACCCCCTTGGTGGGATATATCCCTGGACTATGGGATCTTTTGATCCTCTTCAAAGATTTGTCCTTCCTCCCAGGCCCACTGCTCTTGTCACCTGCTCCAAACTTCTCAAGCAGCGTGGCTACACAGACCAATGAAGGGAAAACGAAAATCAGTCTCCTGGAACAAAACCACCACTCAATGGCTGATTCTGAACAGGCTAAATATAATGGGTTCAGGTCATCCCACAGAACTCACCCCCCAACACTTCTAACCCATTATATTTGCCTGATCCCGGGTTAAATGAAAGTCGCTAAATTAGCGACCTTTTCCCCTTCAACCCAGGTTTCAGACCTTTCCTGCTTGCCTGTGCAAACTATGGCAAGCAGGAAGGGTTCTACAACTCACCCTATTCCGTCAACCATTATGGTGGATTCCCCAGGCAGCTGCCATTAGAGTGGATTCTCTAATAAGCAGACACCATATTGTGGTGGTAAGTGGGGGGGCGGGGGCGGGGGTGGGTGCCTCAAACGACTCTCAGTCATTCGAATTCACAACTTCAGGGATACACCAGTAGCAGAACACCTCTTACTTCTTATATTCATTGATTGAACTCTTCTCTCTCCCCATCATGCGCCATAACTAATCTGCAAATTAAGCAGTAGTCACAAATGCCAAGAGACGTCAGTGGAACTCATGTCACAACTTGCCGCAAACCACACTTGCAATGACCATCAACCAAAAGAACCACAATTCCTTCCCGCTTGGCAAGCCTGCACCTCAGAAAACCTTGCTTACCTGTCTTTCAGGCAATGGTGGCTTGGCAAGTGGAAAACCACCTGGCAACCACAAACCTCATGAGGAAAGGACCACTTTCCTGAGATAAGGATTGGGTGCCTTACTAGATAACAGTGCTCACAAGAGCCACAGGTGGCTCCAGAGCCTCTGTGTATCACTCTCCTACTATCTGAAAGCCGTCTATCATGCAGTCTTTGGCATGAAGGCAATCAAGAGTGCAAGATCTTCCAAGCAGTGGTGTAGTGGTTAAGAGTGATGGACTCTAATCTGGAGAACTGGGTTTGATTCCCCGCTCTGCCACTTGAGCTGTGGAAGTTTATCTGGTGAACTAGATTAGCTTGTGCACTCCAACACATGCCAGCTGGGTGACCTTGGGCTAGTCACAGTTCTTCGGAGATCTCTCAGCTCCACCCATCTCACAGGGTGTTTGGAGGGGGGGGGGAGGGAAAGGAGATTTTGAGCCCTTTGAGTCTCCTTACAGGAGAGAAAGGGGGGATATAAATCCAAGCTCTTCTTCTTCTTCTTCAAGTGTCAGGAGCATTACTGAGTGGGTTATGCAGTCCACTGAGTATGATTCTAGAGAAGGAAAAAACCATTCTTGCCCAGAGCAATTCCTTCTGTGAAATTACGGCAGCCAAGTTTAACGAAAGGCTTATTAGAACGAGCAGCAGCATGCCCAGTAACATGTTTTGAGAGAAAATCCATCAGGTAAGTAATGAGAGGAGCCAGAGTTTGCAGCGACCTGTAAGACTCTTGGAGGATGAAAGACAAAGCTCCCCCCGTGACTGTTCAGTTGAGGCCGCCTGTTCTGTGGGGGACTTCCATACATCCCACATCCCAGAGGTTGGTCTGTGACTGAGTAACCTACACAGGCAGAGTCCTGGGGGAAGTTAAATGGCAGTGTGCGAATGGCCACATCTAAGCACTAGGTTTTTTGGGATAGGTTTTTTTAACTTCACCCACTTCGGGAAAGCTTGATGCAAATTAGAGAAGGCACAGTCTCTCCCGATAATTCCCCAGAAGAGAGTTGTGCTCTGCAAATGAAAACCTACTACTGATTTCTGGCCCGAAAGACATCCAGCTAGCCTCAAACAAGGCCAGGGCTTTTTCGAACCCACTCCCAACCTGGTGAAATGCTCTGTCCAGTGAGACCAGGCGCCTGTGGGATTTGATGCAGTTCCGCAGGTGTATGGTTGAGACAGCTACGGATTTTCCATCCATCTGGCCTCCGTATTCCCTCTTATATTATGTATAGATCAGTGTCATCAGATCTAGAATGGTTTCAAATGTTTTTATCTGTATTTATACTGGTTTTTTTGTGGTACTGAATATGTTGCGAGCTGCTCTGAGCCCGTTAGGGGAAGGTCTGCATACAAGACTAATAAATAAAAAGCCAGCCAAATACAATGCCATTCAATCATGTGTTTCCACCCAAAAGTACACCTGGTTTGCTTTTGAGCATTTTGAACCAACAGAGGAGGGTATATTCACAGGAAGAAAGGGAAGAGCAAACTGTTATTCAGTAAGGCAGGCTTTACCTCTGCTGCAGCAACTTGATTTATCAATAATTTTTTAAAATATTTACATGCCGCTTTTGTCCCTGATCGGGAACTCAAAGCAGTTGTTCATGCCACCCCTCCACCCTCCCCTTCATCCTTACAACACACCTCTCAATCACCACCTTGTAGAGGGAGGTGAGACTGAGAAATTGTGACACGTCCAAGGTCAGCAATCACTCAGCAGCAGAGAGGATTCCTTTTTAACTTGGGCGGGTTCTGACTCTGGCTCCTCCTCTTCCTGTCAAGTAATGGATGTCACTTGACAACCTACCACGTGCATGAAGTTCGACAGGTCCCACGCAGCAACCTTCAAGTCCAGGAGGGCACCCTTGTAATGGAGAAGTCTGCGGCCATTACTGTAGGTGTCACCTGCTTTAACAACATATAACCCTTGTATCATTTATAAGTATACCCTTTCCCGAGATTATCTGTTTGCACTGTTGTCTAATTCACAGCCAGAATCAACTGGCTGTTGTGAGTTTTATGGACTGTGTGGCCGTGGTCTGGTAGTTTTTACTCCTTTTTTTCACCCACAATCTACAGCTGATCTTCAGAGGCATGCCAGGGTAGGATGTACTTTGTCTCTGTGGCACTGAACCATGGTCACGCAGCCCGGAAAACCCACAGCAGCCAGTTTTCTCTGATTCTGTAACTCCTACTACTATTGCCTCGCTTTGCATCTTGCAGTCCACCTTGAGACTCAGCCAGAATGGCAAGCTATGAAATAAACAAACAAATCTGGGATTGAAGGTTTATCCTGGGTCCAGAAAGGTTAAGCACTTACTGCATAACTATTGAACATGCTTTGCCCCCACAGGGAGAATCATAATACTGAAACCATGGAAAGATATACAAACATTTCTGCTGACTTGTTTTTTAGAGGGAACTGTCGTTCTCTCTATGCAAGACAAAGGCACCCCGTTAAGACACCGAATAGACCAGGGGTAGGGAACCTGCGGCTCTCCAGATGTTCAGGAACTACAATTCCCATCAGCCCCTACCAGCATGGCCAATTGGCCATGCAGCCAGAACTGATAAGAATTGTGGATAATTTATCGAGCTGTGGAGTCTGGAAATAGACTCATTCTGCTAACAGCCACCTGAACAATCAATCTCAGAGCAGGGGCATGAACAGGAGTTTGCATTCCTGCTGCCTCCTCACTCCCTCTGTCAGAGAGAATACTGTGGGAGTTGAAGCATGAAGAGAGTTTGAAACTGAAGCGATGGCTCACATAAAAATAGCCCCAGCTGGATTCCTCTCCACACCCCGGCCTTCCGTAAGCGGCTGACGCTGCCCCATAGGCGAGGGAAGAGAAAATGGTGTTTTGGCTGTCAACTTAAGCACAGCCGACAGGCTCCGATCATTCCTGCAGCTTGCATGCCATACGTGTGTCGCCGCGCAGAGACAGGGTGACAGTTGGGAGCGTGCACCTCGCTGCGTGAGGCCACTGAAGCAACATCAAGGGTTTCTGGGACTGCTGCACATCATCTCAAGCATGAATGTTACCTCAAGGGGCTAGAAAGAAGCACCAGCAAGGAGGCGGCCGGACTGAAGAGGCGCCAAGACCCTGCAGTTCTGCGGCTCTCATGCACAAGGAATGGCCGCGGTAGCTCTGCTGCCAGGCACTTGAAATGGGTAATGTGGCCTTCGAGCCCTGAAACTCACTTTCTACTCTCTTGGGATCTTCTGCAGCCAACATCCCTTCAGGGAGTAGGAAGGTCACAGGAAAAATGGTCCTTGCCATTCGCACACCTCTTCCTACAGACCTCTGAATTCTCAGTCCTGCCATTATTTCTGGTTTTCCAAGATCCTGGGTAGAAGTCCCATGGCATACAGTGGCAAGCTGCAGCGCTACTGCCCAAGCTCTGCTCACAATCTGAGTTCGATCTCTACAGAAGTCGAGTTCAGGTAGCCGGCTCAAGGTTGACTCAGCCTTCTATCCTCTGGAGGCTGGTAAAATGAGTACCCAGCTTGCTGGGGGTAAATTGTAGACAACTGGGGATGGTAATGGCAAACCACCTCATTAACACAGTCTGTCTAGTAAATGTTGTGGCTTGATGTTCACCCCAGGGATCAGAAATGACCCAGGGCTTGCACAGGGGAAATGCCTTTACCTGAAATATTGGGTGGCAATGACATATGTGTCAACTTGACATACAGAGGGAAGGCTTTCTTTCTTGCTTTCTTTCACATCTCAACTATTTAAAAAAAAAATAATAATTCAGGTATATAAGCACTCATTATTCAAAAATGGGTCTCTGAACAATGCCTTTCAAGTTTATCCAGAATGGATTTTACTTTCCTGAATATCAAGAGCCAATCAAGTAAAAAATCAATGCTATTAACCCCCATTTGCATGAAGCTTGCTCAAATGCCGAGGGCATCCCTGAGAAAGGGTGTAGCGCAAAATCTGGTGTATGAGAAACAGCATGATGCACAGAAATCAAATGAGGCCTAGATATTAAAAAGACAAACCTTCTGGACGCCAGCATGCACACAAATCAAGCCAATTCCATGCAGGTGCCAAATGTCACGGCAAACAAGTGCATCTTAGATCACGGGTAAAAGAAGTCGTCACAGGCCTCAAGCAAGAAAAACCAAATGCTCAGAATAAAAATATAAAGGCACATGGAGGATACAAGATACAAACAAAATGGACCAAAAGTCACAGAATGCCAAAACATGACAGCATATAACTGGAGGTGAATCCTATCCTCAGTAAAGCAAACTGAACTCCACACACAACACATCCGGGAAAAGCCCCGAGGTTTCTAAAAGGTTGCTTATCTGACCTCCTGGGCCCAGTTGCTGGTCACAGAATAGATGGCACTGTATAACTTTAACGAACAGTTGTTCAGGGATAAAGCAAACTGCTCAAAATCTTCAACTACTATGAAAAAGCCATTTCAAAAGGTGGGGATACCACCTGCTGTTTCTTTGAGCTGGTTTGCAGCCAGACTCTGGCCCCTTCTGCACATGCAGAATAATGCACTTTCAAACCACCTTCAATGCACTTTGCAGCTGTGCGGAATAGCAGAATCCACTTTCAAACAATTGTGAAATTGGATTGAAAGTGCATTGTTCTGCATGTGCGGAAGCAACTTAAGACATATGTCAGGATAGAGCAGACTTGGGTACAGTTATGAGCCTTGATGGGGAACAGCCCAACTATGTCATAGCCAAGTCTCCTAAGTTACATAGGACTTCATTTGAAACCAAAACAAGATGAACACAATCCATCACCAGTGAGGCTGATTCAACAATTTTAGAGTGTTCAATTGTTGTTCCATAAAGAAATGCACTTAAGAAGAGCAACTGAGACCACCTGGGCATTCAAAAAAGTCCAACAAAATTACAGGCAAATTCCTTCCCCGTTGCTGTGGGCACTTACCCGTGGCGTAATTCTGCCTGAAAATCAGGGATTGCAGGAACCTGCATTGGCTCTCAGATGTTGTTCAGGAACTACAATTCCCATCAGCCTCTGTCAGCATGGCCAATTGGCCATGCTGGCAGGGGCTGATGGGAATTGTAGTTCCTGAACATCTGGAGAGCCGCAGGTTCCCTACCCCTGTGCTAGTCCATTGTTTTAGAGGGTAGATCTTCTACAAAAGACAAATCACTTTCCATGCGCAGATGCAAGTCTGTCATTTTTGTCTAGAATTCCTGCCCACAATCTATGATGCCTCACATAACAGTACAGCTGGAAGTATATCAGGCTACTCCGGTATATCAGTCACCTTTCCCCTGGGAAACAGGAGGGTGAGACAAAAACTCCCAAAGCAGAATATATGAACATATGGAGTTACCTTAGAATCATAAAGTTGGAAGAGACCACAAGGGCCATTAATTCCAACCCCCTGCCATGCAGAGATACACAGTCAAAGCACTCCTGACAAATGGCCATTCAGCCTCTGTTTAAAAACCTGCACAGGAGGAGACTCCACCACCTTCCACGGCAACACATTCCACTGTGGAACAGCCCTCACTGTTCTTCCTAATGTTTATGTGGAGTCTCTTTTCCTTCACCTTGAACCCATTGTTCCTTGTCCTGGAGGAGCAGAAAACAAGCTTGTTCCATCTCCAACATGACATCCCTTCAAATATTTGATCATGGCTATCACGTCACACCTTCACCTTCTCTTCTCCAGTCTTAACCTTAGACTGAATCAGACCACCAGTCCATCAAAGTCAGTACTGTCTCCTCAAACTGGCAGTAGCTTTCTAGGGGCGCAGGCAGAGGTCTTTCACACCACCTGCTGCCATTACACCAACAAACCACCAGGGGCATATCTGTAATAAATGGTGCCCGGGGCAAACTGTGCCCCCCCCCCACCTCTTGCCATGTGGCTTCTGTATGCAGGTGGCTCGGAGAGGAGAAGAAGGCAGAGAGGAAAGGTAAGGCACGGCTTCCCAGGTCCCCTCGCAAGGGATGGGCGATTAGAAGCAGTAGGGAGTCAGGGAGGGCAGGAGTCAGGGAGAGAGGGTGGTTGGAGGTGAACACACAGTGCAAACGGCACCAAAGAAAGAGGGCACTTCTCAGTCATGCATCTTATGCTTAATGCTTCCTGGGCTGGGTGTTCTTGAGAGCCATCCTGGTGGGGTGAGGAGGCAGCCAGGGAAGGCCAAAGAAAGACCCCACCCATACCCCAGGTGCACCAGCATGAAGCCAGGGCTCACTTCTTCCAATGCCCCCACTGGCTGCTGAGCAATGATGAAACAAGGGGGTCCATGGTGAGCAGTATCGGGTCACGGTGGAGGCCACCGCACACAATCCAATCTATCGGCCCCGAAGAAGTGAGAGAAACCGGGGACTCACCCAGCAGCGGCAGGTAAAGGGCAAGTGGTGGCAGCGGCAGCAATTCAAAGGGTTGCGCGGCTCAGGCAGGCAAAGGGGGCAGTGGGCAAGGCGAGCAGGCCTTCCCAGACTGCAGGGCGGAAGGTAGGGGGTGGGATGGGTTGGCAAAATTCTCCCTTCACGTGACCCAAGCAAATGGCACCTAGATTAAAGGGTTGGACATAAAAGTAATATCAAGAACTGTCTGTTGTCACTGAAAACACCCTTGGGGCTCTAGCTTGCATGGCCCAACCAAGCAACAGGACTTCCTCGGTGGTTTCCTCTGGAACTGCCTGTCCCTCAGCGTCCTGCCTGATGCTTAGCCCAAATGAATTCTGGACACCAGGTTACACTATTCTTTGGATCCCCTTTTAGCCATTTGGACCCCTGCACTGAGCACTGAACACCACACTGCCCCCATTTTTATATTCAACATTGCTGCTTAGTTTTAGGTTCTTGCCTTCACTTCATTGATTTTGCTGCAAACTGATTTTTCACACTTTCATATTTTGTAAATCTTTGTTACCGACAGGTTTGTGCTGCTTTTAAATTGGTTTATATTATTAAGGGGTATCATGTTGCTTTCCCGATGATGGATCAGGGTTGTTGTTGTTTTTTGAATTATTGCTGGTTCCTTTTTATCCCTCAAAGAACGCTGAATATTTATTGTTTTACAATTCATTACTGTTAAGATCTTTTGAGGTTGCTAATTACCCTGAAAATCAATTGAATATAGATTACAACTATATTTAAAAGTACAGATCTGTAAAGAGTTCACCTGGCAACCAAGATTTAGCTCCAGTGAGACTTTAGATCCTGGTTTTCCTTAATATGTGTTTCATGAGGCTAGACTTTCCAAAGGCAACCAACCGGTATGGCAGGCACAACCCTGCATAATCATAAAGACAGCACTAACATTTAGAGAAACAAAAGACAAAAGAAAGAAAGCCAACTGCAGCATCTAATGGGCTACCCGCGACAGCCAGCAACATACAATTCTCATATTAAACAGTTCTCAAGAGCCGTTCTGTCAAAACAGCTGAACTCAACTTGAAATCCAGGTTTCTTTTGTGATCTTGTGCACCACAGTGCTAGAAAATGTAATTCAAGGGGCTGCTGAAAACAAAAGTTAACATCCCCAAATCAGTCTGACACTCAAAAGGGTCTAGGTAAACAAAGAACTGTGGATTGAACAGGTTAAAGAGTACCGACTGTTTTTCTCACGGTCTCCATTTTCCTAAACAGCAGATGCACAGAGTGGTTATGCAGTTTGAGCTTTAGGGTCACTTGGCTACAGACCTATGACCACATTAGTCTATGACAAGTGGCTTCAAGCTGGGTGGCACTCACTAAAATGCAGGCAAGATATCCTTTCAGTAATAGCCTGTAACCATAGACACACCCATCATACGGAAGGCGCAGACAACAGACCATAAAATCTATTGTTCAGAGATGGCTGCCGTAGCACTTCCACAATGCCCAGATGTTCAAGGCATTTTTTTCCTGGGAGAAGAATTCCAGATTAAAAAACTTCACTGTTATTACAATTGAGCTAGTTTGAACCAGCCACCTCACTGAATAGGCATTTGCTAAAACATCAGCCTTCTCCGGAACACGTCAAAGTTGTCATCAAAGCAAAGGGGGTGGGGGTGGGGCTCTTGCATTCACCCAGAAAACTAAAAGCAACCAAGTTAATTTAAGCCAAATTTGCAGGGAAATGGATTTTTCATGACACTGTCTGGAAGCTTTCCAGGCTGAGAAAATACAGGCCTACATTTCCAAAGATAACTTAATTGAGTCTTCCAGGCTTTTTACGGCCTGTTTTGATAAATATCAGCATGAACTAGATGGCCCGAAAGCTTTCACTGCATACACTGTTAGAGCCATCTATTCATTTATGAACCGCAAGTTTTAATATGTGGTGGGGGGTTTTTCCAATGTAAGCGAGTGAGTGATGCTCTTCAGCTCTGATGCTGTGGCTCTGAACACTTTACAGGTCTCTCTACATGCAGGGAGCATGTTCAGGTTTGCCAAGCCAAGTAATTTGTGTGGCGAAGCACGAAAATGATTTCGATTCACTCAATATCCGTCTCCGCAGACCTAGCTATAGTAATTAACGCAGGTTAGAATGCACAGGAATAGCAAACAAAATATTAACCTTTATTGAGTTGTCAGTCAACAAGTCTATCCCAATCAGTTACCTAAAGGCTGCCCAGTACAGCTTTTGAAGTCAAGTGGCAGGAATTCTCATCGAGGGCCACACGTCCAGGGCTTAGAGATAATCCCCACGGTAGGCGTTTGAGACACACATGGGAACATAATGTGTGTAAGCCAGGCCCCATCACTGGCCATAGCTCCTCTGGCAACATTTGCTACATGCTTAGAGATCTGGATGAAAGAATTGGGTTGGTACAAATACCATTGTGTTCGTCTGGAGACTGAATAAACCGCAGAACTGATCTACCATCAAAGTAACACCATCTTCGAGTTCAAGGCTTTTAACCAATTTCAGCAGCATGCAGAGCTTGTTGTTATTTTTTATAAACTTAGCATATGACACAGTCATATACAATAGTTAACCAACAGATTCTAACACATTTTATTCTCAAATGGAAGACACAACATAAGATAGTCACAGAAAGTGGGATCAGATATGTTGACCCCGCCGCCTACTTTAATGGGGGGGTGTTATGATGTTGCTAGTTTAGAGAAAAACAACCTAATTCAACACTTCTTATATATGCCTCAAGATGCATTCAACGATTCAATCCCAAGCCATCAGCAAAGTCTGGGGCCCTCCATCAAGGCACAAACAAAAATCAGAATTTATTATTTAGAACTGGGAATAATGTCAAGGTGGGAGAAATTCATGCCATCAACTCATAAATTCTTCCAACAGCAGCAGCAATAGAACCCACAAGTTATCACAAGAGACAAAGCAAGTAGGCAGAAAAATGGGAAATCTACATATTGGATTTTCTGTCCGTCAACACTGGATTTTTTTCCTATCTAGCATTTTTCAAGTTTGGGGGACTTTGCTATGTCCTTCGTTAATATGAGTTGTTCTCATGCCTTAATTTGGCAAGGTACCCCACTACTACACATTTTCACAGACAGCTTCAAGTGAGTACTTCGGTGGGGCTTACCTGAGCACAAAATCAAAGTTTATCTATACCCGTTCAAAATGCTCAGCTAATACCTTCTCACTGACAGTTCCCAAACTTGCCAACACTGTTTGTTGCCTTTAACAAGCTGCCTCTCAAGCTGGGCATAATTTTCTGGAAAAAACACACAGTGTTTAATTTTCAGCAGAGAATTAAATGAGCATTTGTCACGGAACAGACACAAAGTGTCAAGCGAACAGATATGAACAATTGCCGCAATATAAATTGCAAAATAAATAAGTCACCTTCCAGCATGCTTTTCTAACAGCTTGCACTTTCATTTTGGAAAGACAGTACAAATGTCTAGTCCTCAAAGTTGATAAAAATCCAGCCTCAGGCACTTCCGCCAAAAAGTTATGGTGCTCATGTGACTGATCTTTTGTTTGCGACACCGATATTGGCTTGTCTTCTTAGAGACAGTCGTCAACTGTCCTTCTTTTACTATCATACCATTCCACTGTGACTACTACTACCAACCCAATTCTTTCATCCAGGTTCGCCCATAGACTGCTAGCCCAATCAATGGGTCACCCTGGAAAACTCCACTCTAAAGACAGTTCACTGATAAAGTGCAAATCTTTTATTTGGCTTGTGTGGCCTAGCAAACACCTGGCAACTTGACTCCCACTAGATAGCTGTTAGGTACATAGACCAAATACTCCATATAGGGACCATTAGCCATCAGGAACAGGAGCACATTTCCTAGTACTTTTGAACATTTTAGGCTTGAAATGTAAATGTGAAATAATGGAAAACAGTGTTATAAGGACCTTGTTTCCCACGAGGCAGAAAGCTGGTATGACTTGTTCCAAAAGAGACACACCTTGGGAAACAGTCTCTCTGATCACAACTGTAGGAATTCACCATTCATCCAGAGGGCTGGGTCACCTTGCTCATATTAAAAAAATAACCTATGACAGGGATGGCCAGACTTGCTTAATGGAAGAATAAACTTTGGCTGTTTGAGAGCCACAAGTCATGAACAAATATTACATACGTGTTATAAACCTTTTGTATGAATATTAAGAAATACACATACATAAGAATTCTTATTAATATTAAATGAAACTGCCAAAAATAAAAACAAAAGTGGTACCCAAAAAGGGCGAACAGATACTGCTAATGATTCTAAGACTCTAAATATATGGTCAAAAATAGAGGGACATAAATTAGAGATAGTTACTAGCTGTGCCTGTGCTAATAGAAATATGATGTGTCTCCATCTTAGATGTGAATCATCTAAAATCCAGCCAATATGTTGTCAAGGCTGGACAAATTACAGGGGCTACGGGCCTTGGGAACTTCCATCTCTGACACCTGCCCCCAGTTCCTTGCTGCCCATTCTGGCCTCCCTGCTCGGTGGCAAAATGTGGCAGTGCAGCCAGGGGAAGGACAAGCACAGAAGGAGAAAGGCCAGGAGAGGGGGAGCCTCCCCACTGACCAGCCTCCCCAGCCACAAGCCGCACATTATGTGGCCAAGAGCCACATGTGACTCACGAGCTGCAGTTTGGCCACCTTTGCCTTACCAGGTTTCATAATACCCTTCCCAAGAAACCTCACTAATGTGGTCTCCATTTCTAAAGGGATAGTTTCAATATTTTATTTTACTTCATTTATACCTGACTTTTCCCCAACAGAGATCCAAAGTGGCTTATAATATTCTCCCCTGCTCCATTTTATCCTTGCAACAACCCGGTGATGGAAGTGTGAGACTGGTCTAAGGTCAACCAGCAAGAAGTCAGCAAAGGCCAATCTGATCTTGAAGTTAACATTTCTGGCCCAATGGACCCCTGGGAATGGCACCATGCAACTCAGGGCTAGCATTTCTGGTCCAATATGCTTGTGGGCCCACAGCCAAACAACTTCTCTAGAACAAATAAAGCACCACTCTTAATCCACAGTTAACCACAATGTTTTAGCTTCCTTTTGGCAGCCTTCTGACAGACAGAGCCACCGGAACGATTGAGCTAATAAATTCTTTGAATGTAGAAGTGATGTTCTAACAACCACATCAAAAAGGCAGCTGTCGCCAACCTCGAAGGGATGGTTATATGTGATTGAAATGAAATAAACAGAAGGAAAGATAAAAGTTCTCCTGGGACACAATTACAAGGAAACAGCCCTGTAACTGAAAAGATACAGAGGCCACTCAGACCTAAAACACACCCAGATTTTCTAACAAAAGATCACTTTACTGGGCCGTTGTTTTTGCAAATCACATTTGGAACAAAAGCAAAAATTCAACACATTTTACCACCACCCTTAAATTTGCTTAACACCCCCATTTGTATACAGAAAAGAGGAGGTGGATCATTAAGAGGTCGGAAAAGGACTGCAAAGACCCCCCCCCCCCCGAAAACATGAGGGCTGAGAAATGTTGACAGCCTACAGCATCATCCTGGACCGTGTTCAAGCAAGCCCCCCAGTCTAAAGATACCAGTCAAAAACTGAGACAGAAGGGGATGGGGGGTGGGAGATGCCCCTCCCACAACTATTTCCACTGACCTTTCAGGCTCCACCCCTCCACCAAATTCTGAGATTCATTATTTTATAGTTAAGGAAGTTAATACACCAGCCACCGCCCTTTCACACATCTTTGGCCCGAACATCTGAAGAAAGGAGACGGTTTCACCTGCACCTGCAAATCCCCGAGCATTATTACAGTGATCGTCTCTCCAGATTGGGTCTCTTTCTTTTCCTGGCTCATCTTTACAAGCAAACTTCTCCTTTCCCAGGCAACTCCCATGCCTTATCCTTTCATCTATGCTGCCAACCTGATTAATTAAGCTAATCATTTGGCTAACGCAAATAGAAAAATCCTTCGCCTTGCCCTAAGTAGCGGCGAGGAAAAGAATCGTCAACTCACCTCTGAAGACAGCTAAACATTTTTAACATTTCTAAGGAGGCATAAGGGAAAATGGGGGCCAAACTAGAACATGTTGGGAGGGGGGGGGTTACGGAGGTGTTAGTGCATGCTGGCAGAGCATACAAGAAAGATTTACTTTAGCTCACTGATGAGGTATGCCAATGAAATGTGTAATCTCAAGAATCACCTTAGAGAGACACTCATCAACCCTGTGTTACAGAGCAAAACCTCAACTACAGGGTCCCAAGATCTAAATATTTCACTTGACTGAAGTGGCATGTTTCTGACTTCATGGTTATGAAAATATCCTACACGCACTCTTCCTGGAAAGGGTAGAAAATTTCAGACAAACCTCTGAAGAAATAGACAATTTCAGTTGAACTCTTATTTCACACACCTCTTTTACTGTTGCTGGCAATAATTTATAGAGCGCTTATGATGCACTAAGTGATCTATAGTTTTTTGGTCTGTCCTGACAATTCCATTGTCAGAAGCTTTGGGGCAGAGGCGAGATATACAAGCCCATGTCTCTCAAGTTCAGTATCCTTTTCACAAAGTTACTATCAGCTCTACCTTAACCTGAGCAATAAGGATTTTAAAATGGTTCACACAACCAAAATTCACGCATACGGTTAAATGGTATATAACTATGCACTAAAAAGGAACCTTGCACTCTAAGATGGGGAAAATGAAACAAGGTAGTCAGATGCAATGAAACTACTCCAAACTCACACCTCTTATATGTGTTTGTGTGAGCTGTCAAGTCACAGGTGACTTATGGTGACTCCATAGGATTTTCAAGGCAAGAGATGTTCGGAAGGGTATTTTGTCATTGCCTGCCTCTGTATGGACTGTGAAAGTTTGGATAGAACTGTGACTAGCCCAAGGTCACCCAAAAGGCTTCACGTGGAAGACCAGGGAAAATGAGCCCAGTTCTCCAGATCTGAGTCAGCTGTTCCTAACCACACCACCATAATTTGACTGGGCTTTATTCTTCCAGCCTTAGAATGTAAGATTCCTTTTTAGATCATAATTATACACTCCCACTCAACTACAAGAAGCACCTAACTTTTCTAACATGAATCATAGAGTGCAGCTGTTTGTTCAAGGTCACAGAGAAGTTCCATAGCAGAGCCGCCAAGATTAGATCCTGGCTTCAAATGCCCACTTCCTCCCTTGTGGTTTACATATGAACAAATAGTATAACCCACTATACAATCCAAAGTAAAGAATTGTTGGAGGTAGTAAGCTGGGCAAAAAGGAAGTGGAAGAGACAGAACAGAATACACAGGCAAGCAGACAGTCAGCGGCTTCTCGGCTTCCAATTTCCTTCACCAACACACCGCCCGCTTCTTGTGAAAGGCACCAAGATTCCCATATGACTCATTCAGCACACAGACAAAGCGCCAAAGTGCCTGGCGTTCTGGCTCTTTTAGAAGAGTAATAATAGAGCTGCGTCACAGGATGAACATGTCAAGACACTTATGCTCGAAGCAACAGCACCAGGAACAGGCTCATCGAGAGATCTACCCTTCTATCAGCAAACTACTTAAAAATAAATAAATAAAGAGGAGTGGCAAAGAATGGGTTAGCAGAAGGAGATAACAGGTTTGTGCAAGACTATACTCCCTCTGGTAACCAATAGCAATTCTGAAGCTCCCAAGGAGTCCACTGCTATCTCTGCAAACTTGCTTTTAAACAAAAAAACCCCAATAATTAAATACCTGCAGAACACAGATTACCAGCCCCAGGCCTCCAGGCAACACTGAGAATTCCAAGGAGTAGTTAATGAAGATTTGCTAGCCTAGTTGAGCTTTTCACATAATTGGGCAACTGAGTAGAACCCAAGCTGCAATTACTAATTAAATATGAACATCCTTTCCCAACACCTTACAGCAGGTACCTTTACATGGGAAGTGTGGAATCGCATATACTAAACACAGTTTTTCCAAAGTAAGAATCCCAGTTTTCCACCCAACCCTGTTTTCCCCTTTAAAAGCAGTCCTCTTTAGCTTTGTTGCAAAGCAATTGGCAGTACTTTGTAAAGAGTTTGACATTCCGCCACTTAGCATGGTGATGATATCCATATTAATGCAGAAACATTTGTTGCTCTGCAATTAACCATTCTGATTAGACCACAATTATACAGACTATAAAAGGCCTACTGAAAAACATGTATTTTTGGCAACAAAATTACTTCCTGGAAGTCACTACGAGTCAACTGCTAGGGTCACCATAATAACGAAAGGTTTTATACTGTATTTCTCTAATACTTTATAAAAGTTAAAAGGTGTAATACTTTAAACCTTCAGTTGAAGAGCATTTCTGTACACAATTATACATGCAGTATATGCATTAACTGAAAGAACAACCCGTTCTTATTGTGCAGTTTTTTTGGGCACAAATCAAGAGCATTTTCACCAGATTTCTCCAAACATTCCCAGAGCTTACGCAAATGGAAAAGCAGAACTCCCAAATGCATCTGAGACTCCATCATGTGTGCTTGATTGCCAGAGTTTCAGAAAAAGATCACAGAAAGAGAAAAGGACATTTCCTTCCACCCTCCAAATTGTGTACAAAGCTGCTTCTTGATTTAATAGGAGACTTATTTAAAATGGCTGAAGAAATTTGCTTTGGGGAGAAGACCCATGAAGGGCGTGTCTGGGAGAGAAAAGTTGGATTATGAAACAGGAGTGTCAAAAGCGCGACACAGGAACAAAACTAAATTCCACAGCCTTTAGTATGGAGTGACCTAATGGTTTTACAGCCTCTCCTGTTTACAGAGGCACGTTATTAACCACACAACCAGCTTTTAGCTGACACACACTTTTCCAACACAGACACAAAGGGGAAAACACACACAAACACCACCACCCCCCACTCAGGGAAGACTGCATTATTCAATTGTCCCGACTAACTGAACCTTACCTTTTAGACCTGGCTTCATAAAACCACAAGCTTGTAAATTCCAAGATTAAATAAAGACGACCACCACCGTCCCCCACAGAATTCACAGATATATCACAAACACTGCTTTGCTCATTTCGGATAAACCAGAATCTCTCCCTCAAACTAGATTTTGCTCCCACGACACTGCAAATACCCCAAATTATTCTGTCGTCACAACGTACGACCCCAGGGAACATCTTCCGAATGGAAACCACAAACAAAAGGAGTGTTCTCAGAATGCATGATGCATAAACACACACCGCAAGGTAGGTTTGCCCACCCCACCCCTCCCATCACTTGCAACTTGGTCTGGATACCCTGGATACCCCACCATCACCCACACACTGATTACTGCCTTCTCTTTCCCCATAAGTAAATTTCCTTAGCTCAGAGTTTGCAACGGGCTCACCCATTCCTATCTTGTCCACACAATGTCCCCACCCAAAACTTTAGTGACAGCCAAGCATCCCCACTCACCCCACGGACATCACCATACAAAACCGGGTCCAGTTCCAGGGGCGCTCTTGCTGAACCCAACCTCAGACGCTCTCTTTATAAACCACCTGACATTTCCCTGGCTCTACAAAAGATTCACTGCTGCTGTAGCAAAGCTCCTTACCACCCCTCTGCACCCACACTCCCCAAAGGACCCTCACTTCTGACAACCCAACCATGCCCTTCCACCCTCTCATCACCCCTATTAGGATGCACTGCTCCTCCCACCCCAATCCTCTCCAAGTCAGGGTCTACCATTCTTACAAGCCTCACCCTACACAGTCTCCCAGAGGACAACCTGCTGGATCTCCTTGACCTCCCTCCCCACCTCTGACCAGACACTGCAAATCATCCCTGGTCCTACCTACAGCTCCTCTTTCCCCCATCTGCAGAGAGTCTCTCTTCCCACCCCTCGTAGCTCCTTAAAGGAACTACACAGGTAACCCCAATGGGCTTATGGGGAAGTTCTAATGAGTGGGCTGCCTAATCTTCCCCTCCAAAGTCAACAGACCCCATGCAGGATCCCCCTACCCAATTCATTTCCTACTACTACTAAGGGGGTCCTTCTAGCAACCCCCTCAACCTGACCCGAAACGGCGTTCACACGAACATCCACGAGCAAGAACCTCGTGGGGCCGCCCTCCTTTCCACAGACTCCCACCCAGGCACCCACCTGCCCGGCCCGGTCGCCACCGCCCTTCCTCGCCTTCGGCTCCACTCCGCACGACTCGCTCCAGCGAACAATGGGGGTGAAAAGAGACCTTTCCTGAGCCCAACCCCGGTCCCCATGGACACAGGCCACGCCCCCTCGCGCTCTCATTGGCCGCGCCGTTCCTAGAAGGGAAGAGCCGCCGCTTCGCCGGCACGCCCAGCTCTGCCCCGCCCGTTTCCAGTGTTTACAGACCGGGCTTCCTGATTGGAGGGAGAAGGGTAGGTGGGGCGGTGGAGGGAGAAGGGCGGGGTTTCTGTGGAGAGTGGGTGTGGAGTGATGGGGCGGGGCTAAATACGAAGTGGGTGTGACTTAAGGAGAAGAATGTAGAGGGGAAGAGACTTCGTGAGGGGTGAGAAGAAATGGGGATAGGGGATTTGTGGAGAAATTATGGCGGGAAAATCTATGGAGCAGGGAAGGGAAGGAGACTTGTGGGCAAGGATGATAAAGAGAAGTTTGGGGAGGGGAAGAGAATTTGTGAGGTGAGTTTTTATAAGGAGAAGTAGAGAAGGGAAAGAGAATTTGTGGAGGCAGTTGGGGGGAAGTTATGGCTGGAAAAGCTATGGATCAGTGGAAGGATAATTTTGTGGGCAGAGCGACGCAATTTTTGGAGACCGTTAAGGGGAATTATGGCGGGAGAAAGTAAAGAATAGGATGGAAGGTCAGGAGATCAGGGGGAAGAGAATTTTGTTAGGGAAACTGATTAAGATAAATTGGGGGCAGGAAAGAAATGGTGAGGGCGAATAAGTGGAGGGTTTGAAGAGTGGGGTTATGAGGCAAAATGTAAAGGAGAAAAAAGTTGGTCAGGAGAAAACTTGGAGTTGGGCAGAGTGTGGAGAGGAAGGAATAAAAATTTGAGATGAAAAGCAAATGGGGGAATTTAAGGGTAGAGGAGTTCTGGAGCGTGGACTGGGAAGCAAAGTTTTGAGGCACCTTTATGTTCAAGAAGAAAGGAAGGTAAGAAAGAGTTGGGATTGGGCTGAGTGATGGGTTTTTGGAGAGAGAATTTCTTGAGAGGGGATATTCAGTGAGGGAGAGAAAATTCCCTCAGATTGTCTCCTTGTTACCTATGTTTAAAATACTCCTATTCTCCCCCCCCCCCCGTTTGTAAAAGAAATTCTGAAGGGAAAGGAGAATTTGAGACATACAACAGGATTTGTGTTCATAGTGGATTTTTGTAGGAAAATTATTGGGGAGCAGCAATTTGGAAAGAGGTGCTTTGAACTATATTATGGAGAGGCCACTATGCATATTTGTTATTTTCTGATTTTATAGTTTTAAAGGTAAAGGTGCAAGCACTCATTACTGACCCATGGGGTGATATCACATCAAAACGCTTTCTAGGCATACTATGTTTGCTGGATGATTTGCCATTGATACATTATCAGCGGTAAACAGACACAATCTGGACCAGTTTGATTTTATAGCAGTTAATGCCAGAACTGATAGGTTCTGGGCTGTGTAGCATAATGTTCCCCCATGCACCACAACAACTACTAATAGCTACTGTAGTGTTGATCATGCATTCCTACTTGACCAGAGATACTAACGCTAGTGGTATAACATCTTCGAACATCTTTTGCTTTCTTCCACTGCTGCAGAATACTAACTGAGAGAGAGGGAACTGCAACGAAGTGTGACAAAGACAAAATTGAAAAAAAAGATTGGCTTTTCTACATCAGATTCAAAAGCTAGGGGGTAGATTGTGAAAGACAGTTCCCTTACAGTGGAAGTTGATGGAAGACTTCCCATTAGAAAGCAATGAGGAAAAATGGTGCCTGACCTGAGGGCAAAAGGAAGTACATGTTCGAATAGCATCCTGAAGAACAACAACTTGCTGCCTTCTAGTAGCAAAACTGATTAATGTATTCCTAGCTACTAATATCATCTTTATTGTGGGCAAATATTGCCTCTTGCCATCTGAGATTTCTTCTTTAGTTACAATTTGTTTGGCTACTGGTACACATATAACATCATGGGTTTCAAATGTCTATAGAATAGCGGCTATTTTAGTTCTTTGAAGTATTTGGAAAGGTGAATTGAAAATCAGACTTTTCTGGTGCATAAAAGTAATTGTAAAGTTTAGTTGAACAACACCAAGCAAATAATAAGGAAAAATATAACAATGGATACTAGCACTTTATCATTGGGTCACGCTGGTATTTCCACATACTTTTCTACTAGTGAGTATTAAACCTAATGTATTATTTACCTGAACAAACTTTTAAAATACCTCATGCCATATTTTTTATTGTGCCACTTTCATTTCAAAAAGAACAACCCTCAGAAAAATACATCTCCTTTCTACCAAAGCTTCTGTAGAGGTGATAGTCTTATCCTAAGTGGGTATACTCGGGGGGGTGGGGATCACATTTCTTTTCTGCGGGGGCTTTCTCTCAGGAAAGTGTTTTTTTAGGATTGTATCCTTGAATATACAATAAATCCATCTAAACAAACAAATGATAAAAATGTATATGCTGACAGATCAGACTTGTTTTTTTCCTTGTCAGAATACTCAAGGATCTGAAGCACTGAACAAGCTGTGGATTGTGGGTAGTCTCATTTTGAATCTGTAATCCTTTCTTCCTTGAAATACAGAATTCAAGATTTCCTCTAAATAGAAAGCCAATATGCTTTGGAACAATGTACGAGATTTTTTAAAAATTCTCTTGGCATGCCATTTTTTCCCCAGAGAAGACTAATCTGATAATGCCCCCTTAGCTGAGAGAAATGTTATTTCATTATAATTAGTAATCATGTTAGGCAGAAAGTCCTATCAGAAGAACAAAGTATTCATTTTCTTACAATGACATGGTTATTTATTCATGCTTCTCCCTATCACTGTGGACCTTTGTCCCTATCCATGGGTGTTTGTCTTAAATGATGCCAGCGCGATGGTAAAATTAATAACAGAGTTACTCATAATTTGGCAGTATGATAATTAAATATATACATATTATTTATAATTAAATAGACAGTCCAAAAGTCTTTTGACAAGATGTGTCACTAAAGGCTCATGAATAAGCTTAGCAGTAATCAGATAAGAGGACAGGTCCTTTTATAGGAAAAAAAGCCTGGTTTAAAAACACAAATAATGGACAGTTTTCACAAAAGAGGGAAGTGAGCTACGTGGGATCGGTATTGCAGCCACTTTTCGGTGTTTTGGAATTGGGACTGAGCTGTGTGGTGGCCAAGTTTGCAGATTTTACCAAATTATACAAGATAGCAAAAACCATGGATTGTGAATAGCTGTGATTGTGAGAGGATCTGTCCAAATTTGGTGACTGGGCAACAGTGTGACAAAAGAATATTGAAGAGCAAAAATCATAACTTCACATAAATGCTGATGGGTTCTGAACTGTCTAAGACAGAAATCCCTAGCATGATGCCTGTGGGTGCCATGGGGCCTGCAATGCCTTTCTTAGGACCCACCAAGTGTTTAAGAAAACGGGTGGTAGTTTTAGCCAGTGTGACTTTTGATTGACCTTTGAAGATCTGATTGGCCGTGCAGGTAAAAATAACATTTGCTTCAGTGCTGCTACCACAGTATTTGTTTTATTCTCTCTCACCCTATTCTCTCTCACCCTGCTGTATTTTTACAGTTGCCCCTCTTCTCCCCTGCAATTGGGCTTCCACTCTCTGTGTGCCTTCTTCATCTCCTGCAGTAGGCTCTGCTTCCTGTGGTGGACCTTGGTGGTCGTACCCATCATTTCCTGTCAGAATTCCAAAGGTATTAACAGGCTCAGAAAGGCAGACCCCTGATCTAAAACTTTTGAGGTACAACCTTTCCTCAAGCAAACTTCTCAAGGAACCTTTATTGGCATAGTAATAATACAATGTTGTGTATCTAGGGTTCATTCAACTGAATAAGAAAAGAAAAAACTGGCATAAGAATATAAAATGAATTTTTATACATTAAAAAGAGGAGAAAAAAGGGGAAGGAAGGTATTGTTCAAATTTTGCTCCTGGAACTCTGGCTTATGTACAAGTCAAGAAATCTGGCAACCGCATCATTTACATCGCTGCTGGGATTGTCTAATAAAAAGATAATATTTTGTAAATTAGATATGTGCAGTTTTTTAATCAGCAGGGCTGATAAATATTTGGTTCTATGAATGGCGTAAAGGGGGCAGTAGTGTAGGATATGGTCTGCGGAGTCTACACAATTTCTATTACACATACATAGCCTTTGATGATAGGGAGTTTTGGTGAATCTCCCTGTTAATACAGCCGATGGAAGAGCATTGCAGCGGGCCAGCATCATTGCTCTTTGTATCTGGGCACAATTACTTGATGGTTTTGGGGGCCCCTATTTCCACTATAAGGAATGCCCAGGGCAAGAGGAGAGCAAGACCTGGAGGCCTTTTCAGTTAGGGTTTGATGTTCCTGATCAAGCAACCTCCTATTCAGTAATTGAAAAATCTCTCTGGATGGGAGCATGGCCAAAGAGTCCAAGGAGTAACTAACTTAATGGTTTTAGATTCGATAGTACCCCACCCTGCAGAGTAACAGAGAGTCTGCAGGGCTTTGTACATCAGAGAGGTGGCATCACAGTTGAAACAAAGGTGCAGCCAATATTTGAACGTGACAAGGACTTTTGAGGTTATAGCAGATAGCTCAATGAAACCATCGACCCAGTGTTCAAGTGCAGAGAAGAAGACAAACACTGTGTTGAGAATTATTAGGACAGATTGTACAAATATTGTAATGCAGCAGACCCTATGAAAATAAGTGTGGTATAGCAGTTAGAACCTCAGAACAGGGCCTGGGAGGCCCAGGGTAATACCACCAGTCTGCCACTGAAACTCATTTGGTGATGTTGGGCTGGACACATACTGCCTTCCTCACAAGTTTATTGAGAGGATAAAAAGGAGAAGAGGAGAATAATGTAAACTGCTTTGGCCTCTACAGTGGGGAAAAGTAGGGCATAATTGAAGTAAATACATGTAGTTGAAGATGGCAGGTGGATAAAAGGTAGGATGGCGAATGGCTAAGGTTGGCAGTTCTGGGTGGGTAACGACCTGGAGATTTTGGGGATGGGTGAGAAGGGTGGAGTTTGGGAAGGGACTTCAATGGGGTATAATGCCATACAGTTCACCTTCCAAAGTGGTCACTTTCTCCAGGTGAGCTGATCTTTGTCACCTGGAGATCAGATGTGATAGTGGGTGATATCCAGCCACAACGTGAAGGCTAACAACCCTATAAATGGCTAAAGAGAGAATGAGACTGAGAATATGGGGTAGCCAGGAGAAGAGATGGGGACGATCCAAGACTTCTTTTTCTGATAAAACAACTGCACACCCAAAACTCATGCCAGGTAAAAGACCACAGGGTATTTTTGTCAAACCCGGTCCAGGTAAAAAAGGGAGTCAAACAAGGCTGTGTACTAGCACCCTTATTATTTAACATCTTCTTACATGACCTCCCCATAGCCCTGGCCCGAGTGGATGGGCACAGCCCTAAGATTGGCCCAAAGCATGTCCTTCTCTTGTTATTTGCGGACGATGCAGCCCTATTATCCCTTTCCCGTGTTGGTCTAACAAGACTCCTGCATGGATTCATTGACTTTTGTGAGACAAAATGATGCTTGCAGGTGAATTATGACAAAACTAAGATCCTGGTTTTTTTTTGGAAAAAGCAGTTTAAAAACAAGATCTGGAAGATAAAGAAGGACACTACATTGAGCAAGAGTGAAAAATCTTCAAATATCTAGGACTCTGGTTTAGCTTAACAACTTGTGCGTTGATTCCACTTTCATCGAAAAAAATATATATTGGCTCGGACCCAGTCAAACGCAAATGCTACCAGGGAGGTTCTATCATCTCTATGCCAGGCAATCAATATAATTCCCCCCAGCTCTGCAAAGTTTTCAGCAAGGATGCAGAGCACAACTGCTTTATGGAGCTCATATTTGGATTTAACACCCAGCAACAAATTTTACCATCAGATCATTCCACTCTAAATTTCTGCATAGATTACGTGGCGTGCCAAACTGCGTCCCGTATGCAGTTCTATGCCTAGAATCTGGCGAATACTCTATAGAGGGCCACTCATCTGGTTAAAACATCATAATAAATCTTTTGCCTTGCCATATTCATTATCAAAGCTCCGACAACTCACTGACGCAACTCACCTTGTGAGAACTCCATCACTTTCTAAATGGTGCACGCATCAGTTATGTAACAAAGATTGGGGAATTGGGCTGCAAGCCATAGTGACCCTCTGAACATATACTAACCGCGCTTACTGGAGACATTTGCCACCTCATCAAAGAGCGGCTACTAGCAACGTGGATTATCAATAACTGCAGAGCTTGGCCAACAAAGTCCCACCGTTAGCTGGCCAATGAACGTGGCAATTCCATTTGTGCAGGAAACCCAGCCTACTATGATTGCAGCGCTTACCAACCCTATATATAGGCCGGAAGCCTACATGCTGGCTAGATTTAACATTATGCCATCCTCGCTCCATAGAGGAAGACTTCCAAGGGTCTACCAAACCCGATAAGAGGCTTTGCCCCTGCAGTCCAGGGCAGTTGGATTCCATTGCGCACATTCTCCTCCACTGCCCACTTTACCAGAATCCAAGATTCAGCTTATTACAAATCATTGACTCTATGAAAACCCTTACAGAGCTTGATAAAGTAAATATGCTCTTAAACTGTAATGACCTTGACTGTTGTCTCGCAGTGGCAAAGTTTCTGGCTGAGGTTTGCGAACTGAACTTATGATCCAGTGTGAAGTTTTATCTAGTAATTTTAATTGTATTTATTTTGTATGTTCTGTATGCCAATAAAGGTAAACAAAAAAAAAAGAAGAGATGGGGAAATAATGTGGGAAGGGAGACAGAGCAAGGTGATGCACCCCACTCTACAAGTCCTTGAGGTTTCCCAACTATGCAAATGGCCTTGGCCCAGCTGCCAAGACCACACAATGAAGCCATGATTTTCATAGGTAGAGGCTGTGGTTGGGAACTGGAGACAGAGGCGGATAAAGGTCATTTGGGGATTGGCTGAGAAGGAGAAAAGGAAAAGAATGGGAAGGGATTTCAGGGAAAGGAAAGAAATAGTGAGAGAGGTGGAAATTAGATGCTCAGCAAGTCCTTGCAGGATCCTACTTGTATTTATCTATACTTAGTTCCCAAATTGCTTGCAGAAGACAGAATTCATTCTTCAGTCCTGTGAATGCCTTTAAATTGAGTTTGAAAGGAAAATGTGCATGCTCTTGGTTACTTTTATCAGTTAATATTCAGATTTATTAATATTCCTATAGCCCTTAAAAACTATAGCCACCAAAATTGAGAATATTAAACATTGCAATAATATTTACTTAGATTTATTCAACAACAGGGTTAACATACACAATTGAAAAAGATACATTTTGAACAGTCCTATAGAGTGGTGGGGAGATTTTTGCACATTTGAAGCCTCCCCACACCCCTTTAGGAGCAGTGGGATATGGTGACATGGCTGCAGCGTCGTGGCCAAGCGCCTGGCTCGTGAATGGGGCTACCCAAAAGCTAAGTCAAGCTATAAGAATTTCTTGAGAGCTGTTTTCCTCAAACACGTTAATGAAACAATCCTATAAACTCTGTTAAAATAACCCTACTATACAAGGATCAGCTGTGATATAAACACATTTTCATGGAATTATTCTTATTACCTTGTTTAATTACAATTATCTAACAAAAATCTCTTTTTACTTTAGATTTTAGCCTATATGGTTGGTTTCATGCCTTCAGAATAAAACAAATAAGTTTGATTTTAAGAAAAGCAATGTGAAAAAGAAAGAGCACTTGTGATATTTTTACATGTATCTTAGAATTTAATATATCATTATGACAACAATTCCACATGTTTACACATCTGCTTTAGAAAATATGTATGTTCTGTTTAATATATCAGGACAAAGGATCTATATGCCAGTTTTCAAATCATATAGAACTCTGTATCATCCAGAGTATTGTATTTTATTTACTTACAGCTAACAGAACCAGATTACATCTTTCCACGAATCTCTCCTCTGGGACAAACATGAGCAGTTTAATTTGAGTCATAGCTGTAGAGAGCTCCAAAGCATGTATTTTTTTCCAGGGGAATCAATCTCTGTAGTGTGGAGATGAGCTGTGATTCTGGGGGATCTCCAGGTCCCACCTTAGGATGGTGTTCCTAGTAACAAACATCTTTAAACAGGTGCAGTGTAAGTTTCCCTAGCATTGTATAAAGCAGGGGCATACCGCCAACAGGGACAGGGGGCAAATGACCCCGGACACAATGGTGGGGGGTGCAAAATCACTCCCACCCCCCTCCTCCCACGTGCCAACCCAGCTCAGAAGAGCTGGGTCGGTGTGGGGGAGGTGCCTAAAGACAGACCCAGCCTTCAGCCACGCGCCCGTTCAAGCCGCCTCCTTCCCTCCCCAGGTCCTCAGGGGTGGGGGCAGCTCAGATGGGCACCACAGTGGCAGGCTGGCTCCTGGGATGCCTGCTGTGGTGCCCTGCCCCCCCCCCAGCTCCCTGCAGGCCGGCTTCTGCCCTCCCCAGGAGCCGGCCTGCCACTCTGGTACCTGTCCGAGCAGCCCCCAAGCACAGGGAGAGGGCCGTCCAGAGCAGGTGTTGTACCCAGGCGCCATTTCCTCCCAATGCACCTCTGGTATAAAGCACAGCTAATCCACATACATGTGTAATCAATCAACTGCCCATTATGCACAGAGAGTTTACAGCAACCAGAAGTAGTGCAGCCTTTGTTTCATGGTATGTTTGCCCTGTTTCTCCACGCTACTTCCCCTGTCTGCAGTGGGGCAAGCATTACCCTTTACTCTGGTGTTCAGCATATTTTGTTGTGGGGCTGAGTAGCATCCTATTCATTGGATTGGTCGCTCCACATTGTTCAGTTCAGCCCAACCACATTTGTGTTTCCATTGGATGTCCAATGGCTATAATAATTTAAATATCTTACACACTGCACAATGCAATTTATATTGTTTAGAGATTTCAGGGGCTAGTGCTCGTTTCACAAAGGTGTGTGGGGTGGGGGCTGCCATGCAAGTTCTTATTCAACCACAGCTGGGGAGATCCCCTTGCAATCATGTTCATACTTGTTTGGTGGGAGGGGGAGGGGGGAAAACAAAAATCTGGTTTGAAAATGCACTAAAAAGCATCATTTTTACAATTATTATCTTTCTGTGTTGATATATCAATATTGCAATATAATAAATAATAAATGTTGAAATAATAAATTCCTTGCCCACCTACTGGTGGAAGGAAGCGGGGCAGTAATGGCAGCGCATGGACCACCTGAAACAACGTTATCTGCCTTTTGGAATGCTCTCCCAGTTCCCAGTCATCACTTTCCCATGCCGTTACCCATAAACTGCTCTGTGTCTCATTTTTCCCAGCACATAGAAGTCAGCAGGAGGAGGGGGAATCAGGGCCAGTAAACAGGCAGCGGAAAAGTGATCTGGCAGAATGAGGAGGAAGAAGAAAGGACTCCGTTACAACAGGAAGGGAGGAGGCATGTACGGCAGTGGGAGGGGTGGAGCTAGAAAGGCTGGCAGTAGGCACAGGAAAGGTGTTGGAGCAAAGCTGTGCTCACGAGCAAATCTCCCCACACTCTGGCAGTAAAGAAAATTAAAGCTGTGCTTAAAGTGGTGTTGTGTGGCGTGAGGAGAAATCTGTATAAGAAATCTTACCCCGATGGACATTTGCCCCTGCAGAGCAGCAGACATCTTATGCATAATTGGCTGAAAAGATGTGCAGGACAGAAGATGCTAGATCTTCAGTTCTGTTCAAAATGTTTTTAAAAATATAAACCCTCCAAAAACCTGACACAAAAGAGGTTTGAAAAAGGTGAGCAGGGAAAATATGGATTGCCAATGGCAACATTTGAATCCTCCATTAAAATGGAGTGCTGCTTTAGACCAAATGGCTCGTCTGTGTTTTCATTTAGTTCAATGGGACCAAATTATTTTAAACCCAAGTATTTGGCAGAGTTGTGTGAACTCCGTTCACAAAATAAGGATTTACAAAACTGCAGTTCTCACAGCATCCTCCCCATATTTGTATGTATACTCTTTTCTATCCAATGATGCCAGTAGAATTGTACATTAACCCACCATTTCCTGGACTTTCTTTGTTCTAGAATGCTCCGCTTGGGTTCTAGTGCCTACCTAGTTCTGTTCCCAAGACACTAGTTCCCAAGCGGAGCATTCTAGAACAAAGAAGGTCCAGGACATGGTGGATTAATATACAATTCTATCATCATCTTTCAGTGGAAAAGAGTATAGTTACTGCTTAATAAATGGAATAACCACCAAAAATAGGAGGCTAGCACATTTCTTTGTCTGGCATTATATCCCCTAACCAGGGGCGGTGGAGAAAATGTATCTTTCCCCACCCCCAACCCCTTACGTTAGGCATCGGCCAAATAATGACATTATTTGCCAATGCACTTAGCGGCTGGTGCCTAGACAGCCTCTGGGAGCCGGGCTCTAATTATAACTGCATTTTCTAACAGGCTTCAGTTCATATCCCCATTAAAAATATCAGTGCACAGCAGCATTTGTGGGATGCAAGGCCTGTCTGCCCTTCCCTCTGCTGAGTTCAATGGAAGCTCCTAATCCACGGTGGGGAATAGGCTGCCGCAGGTCTACATCTAAGGCCTTTGAAGATAAAGAGGCTCGGATGGGGTCAGATCATCTTGGCAGAATGCTTTATGAGCCAGAGGAGCTATGGAAATGCTGCCTTGGTGAGAATGAGCCAGCCTGTCTCGCTTTTGTGCTCTGGGTCCAAATAATCACGTAGCTTGGGGTCAAGGAGGAAGTGCTGCCCCATTTTGAACTAGCCTCGGAAGCCTGATTGTTTTGGGGCCTTTTTTGTGCATCCCTCCCTCTCATTTGAAAAAAAAGAAAAGAAATGTTTCGGGGTGTTATTGTGAATCCTCCTGGACCGTCTCCGCTGTCCTATCCCAGTTTGTAAAATCGGTAACTTTCTTGCTTCTTGTTGAATATGCCTCATTTTTAAATACCTCCTTAAAGTATTTAAAGTGTTTCCTTGTTGCAGATCCCAATACCTGCAGTTTAAAATAAGGATCGGAGTTCCTTTTAATGAAGATCACGCAAGGTCAAAACACCATGAAGTAATGAGAATGAAGGGTTTTCAAGTGCTTTTCCTAACAATAAAGACCGCTGCTAAACCTGTATAATGAATCTAGTGTAATTTGTGTTAAATATTTATAATGAATCTGGTATAATTTTGCCATTTTGTGACCTTCGATGGTTTCTTCAACCCACTTGCAAAGACCTATGGCCATTTAAGCAAACACATTGACTGTCCTGCCTTTTTAAAGCAGTGCTGTTTACTAACTGAACAGGCATGTTTTGAAGTAAGGGATAGGCAGTAGCAGTTCCGCACTCTTTTCTTAAAAATAGTTGTTTCTGCCTATTACTGCAAACCATCCATAGCCCCTAAGAAACAAAGACACCTTCCTACATAGTGATACACAGTGGATTTAAGAATGCTTAACTATGCATTATTTATTTTTTGCAGGAGATGGGTCTAGCATTTGGCTGGATTCTAGATGAGTATTTCTGGGTTATGGGTGCTTCAGTTTTCAAAAGGAAGCATTCCTGCTACCTCTTGATTGGGACTCATCAGCAATCAGAGCTCAGTTGATACCAAAGAGCCAAGATACCAAAGATCCAGTCCAACAAAATTGTCCATGGCCAATAGATGGACTCTCAACCTTTTGAGGAGGGGGCAAATAGGGTCACAAATGGCACCTTCCAAATGTCAGAGCTACACTGATAAAAGCAACCTAGGAAGTGATTCTTGCTTTACAGGACTCTTTCCCCTCAGTTTCTTCACAGTGTGGATGTACTGCTACACTGGTATGGGTGGGAAGGTTCCAGCTGGACATTACGAATATTTTTAACATTAATCCAGCAGTAGAATCTACTGCCTGGAAAGATGGCAAGCTCCCCTTCACTGGCAGCCTTCAAGCAGCAGCTGGATGAACATTTATCATGGATGCGTTAGGCTGATCCTGCATTGATGGCCTGTAAGGCCCCCTCCAGTTCCATTACTCTGTGATTTCGCGGCCTTGGGATGAGGGGCTGCTGCTGTTCTCAGAACTATCTTTACTATTCTTTACTATGCTGTCACAACACAATGGACAGTGCTAGGCAGTATGGTATGGAGCAGGGGTCCCCAAACTACGGCCCGGGGGCCAAATGTGGCCCCCTGAAGGCATTTATCCGGCCCGCCAGGCATGGCGGCGATGGCTCCATTCAAGTGCAGAGGGGGCTCGAGGGAGAGGAGGAACCAGCCCCAACGGCTGTTGATTTCAATTACATGATGGCACCCCCAAATCTCCATGAAATTTTCCTATTGGACCCCGAAAGTTGGAAACGCCCGTTACATGTGGCTTAGCGCCTCGCTCCGCCTCTTCCCTCTCCAACTTCTCCATGTGTTGCGAGCTCGGGCTTTCTGTTCCGCCTCTACTCCCATTGGCATCCCAGCCAAAGGCTGGCAAATCGCTCGCTGGCTGCTAGGGAGGAAAGAACCCAGGAAGATACCTGATCCTGGGTTAGATGGAATGCTTCATTGGGAAAGTTCTGCTTTTTTTTTTTTTTTACAGAGGAAGGTATTCCACAGCCTCCCCAACAATATTTGGAGCCCACCCTGTACTTGACATACTTTGGTCACTGTTCTAAAAATAGACCATGATAGAAAGGCTGAAAGGTGAAATCAAACATTTTACAATCATTTGTGCATAGGAATTTGTTCATAGTTTTTTTAGTCCGGCCCTCCAACAGTCTGAGGGACAGTGAACTGGCCCCCTGTTTAAAAAGTTTGGGGACCCCTGGTATGGAGATTACCAGCACAGGAACAGCCTGCAGGAAGGAGAAAGATGCGTCAAGCTCCGGCCACTCCACTGTACACTAAAAGCTTCGATTGTTTGCATGCATTAACAGGATGATGGGAAACCGCAGAGCCCATTAGCTTCATGAAGAAAACTAAATCATTAATGGTGGCTTGGGATGTCATCTCCCAAAAGATGCCACAAAGTCACTAGCCCCAAGAACTGCCAGACATCCATAGGGATCTATCAGCAGAAAGGCAGTGGCTGGAAGCTGTAAGGCTGGACACACTCAAACGAAGTCGACTTTGAAGCAAAGGAACGAACTTTATTGAAATGTGTTGCCCTAGGTACAGGGTGCTGGAACTGAGGGTTCTTGCCCTCAGTTCCAGTATATATAGGGGTTGTAGGGGGCAGTCCCTCACAGTGGCGGGAACAGGAATAACTGGGGAAACAGAAACTTACTGGGAAATAGAAACTTACTGGCAGGGCCGCAGCCCTGACATCCCGCTCCCCTTAAGGCCCCCTCCCACCCGGTTTGTCAGGGTAAGCTCGATGGAAGGCCCGGAGGAGGCGCGGAGCTGCGACGTGTTGTGCGGCCACCCACTCGTTGTAGCCAGGGGGAAGGTCCTTCCATTCGACCAGGTATTGCAGCGTCTCCCTGTGTAGTCACAAGTCTCTGATGGCTGCCACCTCCTGGTGTATCTCGCCATTGACCACGAACACTTCTGGTGGCGGGGCATCCGGGTGCCAGTTGTCGAAGGGTGCAGCCTTCTTTAATAGGCTGATGTGAAATACTGGGTGCACACGAGCGAGTGTTTTTGGGCGTTCAAGTTCAACCGCGACCTGGTTGATGACTCGGGAGATGCAAAAAGGGCCGATGAACCTGGCTCCAAGCTTCCGGGTCCCTGGGAGGCCCTTTAGATTTCTCGTAGACAAATATGCCCGGTCGCCCACCTTGTAATCCACAGGGCGGCGTTTACGGTCTGCGAATCGCTTGTAGTCCACCTTTGCTTTAGTTAACTATTCCAGCACTACTGTCCAGGTGTCTCATAGGGCGGCAATCCACTCCTGCAGGTCCGGCGGTCCGTCCGCTGGCTCCCCCTCCAGGGGAAACGGCGAATTGTCGTGTCCATAGACAATTTTGAAGGGGCTTTGGCCAGTGCTTGAATGAACCGCATTGTTGTATGCGTATTCTGCGAAAGGGAGGAGGGGTGCCCAATCATCGTTGTGTTGGTTAACATAGCAGCGGAGGTACTGCTCCAGAATGCCGTTAACCCATTCGGTCTGGCCGTCGGTTGCCGCATGGTATGCCAATGAGAGCCCCAGTTCCACCCCCAACAGTTTCATGAACGCCCGCCAAAAGCGGGAGACAAATTGGGGCCCTCGATCGGAGATTACTTTGTGTGGGGCCCCATGTAGGCGGTAGATGTGGGTTAGGAAGAGGCAAGCCAGTTTCTGGGCTGAAGGTAAGCCACTACACGGGACGAAGTGAGCTTGTTTTGAGAATAGGTCCACCACCACCCAGATTGCTGACTTCCCACCACTGGAAGGGAGGTCCGAGATGAAGTCCATGGAGATGTGGCGCCATGGAGCATCGGGGCTGGGAAGGGAATGTAACAAGCCAGGCTTCTTCCCCATTACATTCTTGGCGGTGGCGCAGACCAGGCATCCTGCCACATAATTGGCCACATCTTTGCGGAGGGATGGCCACCAGAACTGCATTCTGGCTAGGTGGAGTGTTTTAACGAAGCCCCCGTGTCCCGCCAACATGGCAACCCATGAGTACCCTCCCCTGCAGGTCCGCCGGGATGTAAACCTTGTCTCCCCCTCCACCAAAGGCCTCCCCTCTTGGTGAGGGCACCAGCCTCCCGCTCCATGTCGGGGATGGATGCCGAGTGCGTGCGGAGGTCCATCTCGAAGGCCAGGGGGAGGGTTGGCGAAATGCCAGTGCACGAGCCGCATTCCTTGGTGTGAGACCTGGTCACCACTTGCATGCCAAGTTGAGAAGGGGAAAACACAGTACCTACGGGGCGTTCCTCTGCTGGGGAGGAATCCGGAAGATGGGAGAGTGCATCCGCCAACGGGTTACTCTTCCCCAGGAAAAAGTTCAGGGTGAAGTTGAACCTGGTGAAAAAGTCCGCCCAGCGCAATTGCTTCGCGGAGAGCCGGCTTGGGGACTTCAGGAAAGCCAGGTTCTTGTGATCCTGTAAGGAACCAGAAAGGACTAGAAACAAAGTAACTTGAAAAGTTCTTTATTCTTAAACTTCCATGATGCACAATACACGGAATGCGGACTCTGACCCTTTCCCGCCAAACCGCTGCTTTTACAAGCGTTTCTGCCCCCTCCCACGGCCCAGAAGACAACCTTCCCCAAACTCCAAACCCGGTTCTCACACAAACAGAAAGTAAGACTTCACATGCATATGATAAGCACAGACAACAAGGTTACTGATAACAGTCCTCCCGGGCACGTAGCCCAGTCCCTGGAATGTTACCAAGGCCGTGGCTGAGGAGCAGAGAGCAGAAATCACCCCACAACCTTACACTCCGCCTCCCCAAAGACAACTCCCTCCCCTCCAGGCTTGTGCGGGAAGGACTTGTGAAATGCAGAAATTAGGGAGGGGGCATCCATATTCTCAACGTAAATCCATTGATTATGGCCAGAAGGGTATCCCACCCAGGAAACTAGATATTGCAAGCATTTGCGGGAATAGCGGGAGTCCAGGACGGCATCAATCTCGTAGTGCTTGTGGCCGTCAATAATCACTGGTGGGGGTGCTTCCGTTGGGTTGCACCAAGTATCGGTATCTGGAGCCCGCTTGAGTAAGCTAGAATGAAACACAGGATGAATGTTACTTAATGAGTTGGGTAAATCCAATCGAGCAGTTACATTATTGATTACTTGAGTGATCTGGAAAGGTCCTATAAATTTCTTGCCAAGCTTGGAATATTTATGCACATCTCTGAGGTTTTTTGTGGACAAATAAACCCAAGCCCCGACTTGCAAAGGGATTTCGGAGCGATGTTTGTCTGCTTGCATCTTCTGCGCTTCTTGCGCTTGAGCAAGCGATGATGAAACTGACTTCCATCCCTCTGCGAGTGAGCGTATCCACTCACCAAACTCAGGCGGCTGTAGAGCCTGATCTGGTAGAAGAGTCAGATGGGGGAAGGAACGTCCCGACACCACCTCGAACAGAGTTTTATTAGTGCTACTGTGAACCGCGTTATTATAGGTATATTCAGCAAATGACGTAGTAATGAACCAAACTTAACGTCCTTCGGCGTGATAGTTTGGCCTGCAACAAGCGTAGAATATTGTGCAGTTCTAATGTTCTCGCTTGGAATGCGTTCGACTGGCCGTCGCTTTTTGCACGTGATGCGGGGCAGCGACTGCTCAGGTAGTTCCCAACAGCTCCAGGAACGCTCCAAAATTTTGACACGAATTGGGGCCGCTGCGGTCGGAAATGCTACTTTCTCCGGGGAAAAGAGTGCAAAAGCGGTAGATATGCTGAATCGTCGAACAATTGGCTAACTTGGGGGCCGAAGGAATGGTGGTGGCACTTTTCCAGGGATGAAATGCGCCTGCTTAGAAGGAAAAGATCCACGAAACCACCCATTCAAAGGTTCACTGTGTTCCCATGGCTTTCCGGGAGATCCGTAATAGAAATCCATGGAGATTATTTACCAGAGAGTTTAGAAGCTGCTGGAATGGGCTGCAACATGTTCCGCGATGAAGTTTGCCAGGGATGGGTTTTGGCCTCCAGCACGAAGTAGGGACATCTGCCCTTGATATATGCTTCAATGTCTTTGTTACGCATAGTGGAATCGTCCACCGTAAAATTGGCGATAGAGCAGGTGCGTGCAATGTTTTCAAAAGCCAAAGTGTCCCGCTTGCCTGGCATGTGGCCAGCGTATTGTGAAGAACTTGTTTACGTAACGTCAGCGGGACGTACCAAGCATTCACCCTTTGCCAAAACCCTCCCTTAAGATTACAGTAGGAGGGGATCTGAATCACCCGGTAGGAGATCGCCTCCTCCGGCGTCCTGCCTCCCATAATAGATGCAAAAAGGGCGAGGATAGCGTCCGGAATGAGCAGAGCAGAGGCCGGTGGGAATGGATGTCTGTGATCGGGTAACTGCCAATCCCAACTGTGAAGGGGAAAAGGATAGTGCGTAATAGCCCTGTAGGGAAGTAGTCCGCTACCTTGGGCATATGGCAGGAAAGATGCGTCTGCCAGTCCTATTAGTCCTGCCCGTCTGGAACAAATGCACTGAGGAAGAGGAGAATCTGGAAAAAGAAGTCAGCCCAACGTAATTGCTTGGCAGACATTTTGTTTGAAAAGGAGGAGTGGAAAGGGCTGCCAAATTCTTATGATCGGACCAAACTTGCAGAAGGGATGAGTGGCACCCTCCAGCCAATGCGCGTCGCCAAGTGCTATAGGAGAGCCTTTTGATAGCAGCCGTTTCTTTGTCACCTATGGTCCAGTTTAAGCTCAGGGACCGGAGAATTTCTTGAATGATAAAGTAAGAACCACAGGAACCAGTTTATCATTTTTATTTTTCTGCAGAAGGGCTGCCCCCAGCGCTTTGTCCGAGGCGTCCACATGCACAATAAATGGCATGGAGGGATCCGGGTGTTTCAACACGGGTTCGGTAGTGAAAGCTGCTTTGAGTTGCTGAAAGGAATCCTGACAGGCAGGAGACCAAGGGAGGGATGCTCCCCGTTTGGAGGCTAGCGGTCCCTTGCCTTTCGTATGGAGTAAGTCTGTGAGGGGTAACGCAAGCTTAGCAAACTGAGGGATAAAGTCCCGGTAGAAATTGGCGAATCCCAGGAAGGATTGCAGTTCTTTACGGGTGGTTGGAATGGGCCAATTCACTACGGCAGCCACTTTGGCTAGATCCATTTCCAATCCCTCTGGCGAAATTCGATAACCAAGATAATCCATGGAGGTCTGGTGAAAGGCACATTTAGACAACTTCACGTAGGGGGAGTTATCGAGGAGATGTTGCAACACGGCTCGGACTAAGCGAACGTGCTCCTCTTCTGTTTGCGAATAAATTAGAACATGGTCTAAATAAACGACTACGCCTTTAAACAGGAATTCTTGTAGTACTTCATTGATGAGAGGCTTGAAAGCCCCGGGGGACCCCAGATAACCCGAAAGGCATTACAAGGTCCAAACTTAGTGTTAAAAGCAGTTAAATGTTCAAAACCCTCTGCGATGCGTACTCTATAGTAGGCTTCGCGTAAATCAAGCTTGGTGAAAATCCGACCTGTTCCCAAAGCATCGAGGAGGTCCTTAATCAGGGGTAAAGGATACTTATTGGAAAGAGAGACGGCATTTAATCCTCTATAGTCCGTGCATAACCGAAGTGTCCCATCCTTCTTTTTGACGAAAAGCACGGGGGCGGCGTAGGTACTTTTCGTAGCCCGCCGAATAAATCCTCGAGCTTCATTTTTATCCAGAAAGGCACAAAGCTCCTTTTCTTCGGTGGGGCTCATTCGATATATTCTACCCTTGGGGAGCTGGGCTCCTGGTATTAATAGGATTTTACAATCTGTATCTCGATGGGGGGGTAGCTGATTACATTCTTGTTCTTCAAATACTTTAGACAAATCCCAATAGACTCTGGGAATACCCTCTAAGTCAGAGCTGGGGGAGACGTCGAGAGCCATGGGTTGAGGGCAACTGGGGGAATCTTGAGAGTCCTCTGGCGGCTCCCCTTCGTGCATATGATCTCCACAAGGGGGGTCCGTGAAGCGGACGATACGTTGGCCCCATTGTATGGTTGGTTCATGAGCTAATAACCATGGCATACCCAGGACGATGGGATGTTTGGTGACTGGCGCTAAGATGAAGCTACGTCTTTCCCAATGTTCCGCACAACGCAAGAGTACTGGTTGGGTTCTAAAGCGTGCGGGACCTTCGCTACCTAACGGACTGCCGTCCATCTGGGTGAATGGGATGGGTTTAGCCAAAGCAATCCGCTCGAGACCCAATTGCTCGGCCACCTGGGGTCTCATTAGACAGTGCGAGCAACCAGAGTCCACCAGAGCGCGTGCCAAGATGCGTGTGTGTTTAGTAGGGTTGGCTAGAGTAGTCATAATGGTTATGGGGGCCTCGCCGTCACTCACCGTGTCCAGTGTGGGATTCTCCTCCAAGGGGGCCGACGAAAGGCTTACAGCGCTGCCTGGTTCATCTTCTATCTCATAATCTTCCAAGTCGTCCTCTATCACAGCCTTGAACACCCCTTGAGGGCCCTTTGGTCCTGTTTTGCGGGGAGTTTTGGCCGTCACTTTACGTGGAGCTGGGATGGGGGTTTTCGGTTTCTTTGGGCAGTTGACCGCTATATGCCCCGGGACCTCCGCAATAGAGACACAATCCAAGACAACGACGGTGATCCGACGTGGATTCAGTAGCCGGTGCTGCTCCGCCCGTTCTCTTGGTTGGGGTGGTGATGCACCGAGAACCACACACTATAGCAGAATGGATAGAGGTGGGCAATGCCATTGCTACTCGCCTTACACGTTCCAACGCGCCAGCGGGAAAGAAACCAGCAGAGACAGCAACGTTACTGTCTCTGTAAGAATGATAAGCACAGACAGCAAGGTTACTGATAACAGTCCTCCCGGGCACGTAGCCCAGTCCCTGGAATGTTACCAAGGCCGTGGCTGAGGAGCAGAGAGCAGAAATCACCCCACAACCTTACAGATCCATCCAAAGTTTGAACGGTAGGAGGGCTCCCTCTAGCCAGTGCTGCCATGCCGCCAGGGCGCGGCAGATCGCGCTTGTTTCCTTGTCTCCTACTGTCCAATTCAGTTTGGACCCAGAGAACTTTTGAGACAGGAAGGCGCAGGCATGGAGCTTCCCATCCTCCCCCCTCTGTAGTAGCACAGCCCAAATGGCCACGTTGGATGCGTCGATGTGCACAATAAATGGTTTGTTTTGGTCGGCATAGACCAGGATCGACTCCGTTGTGAATGCGGACTTCAGGGTTTGGAATGCTGCCTGACAGGCAGGGGACCAATCGATGGGAGCCCCCAGCCGCCCCCCTCCCGGCCCAGCCCCCTTTGTGCGAAGGAGGTCTGTGAGGGGGAGTGCGATGGATGCAAAGTCCCTATAAAATCCCTATAAAAGTTGGCGAAGCCAAGGAACGACTGAAGGTGTCTGCAAGTACGGGGAACCGGCCAGTCGACGACCGCCTGCATTTTGCCAGGGTCCATCTCCACCCCCTGCCCCGAAATCCGATACCCTAGAAAGTCCACCCGTTCCCTATGAAACTTACACTTGGAGAGTTTCGCGTAGAGTTCATGGTCGATGAGGCGGCGGAGTACCTTGCGCACCAACGCGGTATGCGACGCCAGGTTATTGGAGTAGATGAGGACGTCATCCAAATACACAACGACCCCCTTGAACAGTAGATCATGCAAGGCCTCGTTAATCACGTTCATGAACACCCCGGGGCCCACGCTTAACCTGAATGGCATTACTAGATATTCAAATTGTCCCAGGGAGATGTTAAAAGCGGTGAGGTGTTCGTGTCCCTCCGCGATGCGGAAGTACGCCTCTCGCAGGTCCAGTTTTGTGAAGATACACCCCTTCGACAAGTGGCCCAAGAGGTCTTTGATCAGCGGGAGGGGGTACTTGTTTGTCTTCAAGACTGCGTTGAGGCCCCGGTAGTCTGTGCAAAGTTGCAGGGCCCCGTGCTGCTTCTTCCGGAATAAAACCGGGGCTCCCGTGTGTGAAGTGGCTGGCCTGATGAAACCCCTAGCCAGGTTCTTATCGATGAATTCCCGCAGGGCGTCTAGTTCTCTGGGGCTCATCTGGTAGATCCTCCCCTTCGGGAGTTGCACCCCCGGGATTAATTCTATGGAGCAATCGGTGCTCCGGTGGGGCGGGAGTTTGTCGCATTCACTCTCGGCGAATGCCTTAGTTAGATCCCGGTAGGGAGGGGGTATGCCTGGGGGAAGCGGGTTGTGCACCGCTGATGCAGAGCCTGCCACGGGTGGTGTGGTCGGGCGGATGCGCTAGCAGGGATGGCCAGGGAGGAATACTTGGTGTTCTGACCATTTGATGACCGGGTCATGGCGAGTCAGCCAAGGCATACCCAAAACCAGAGGGAAACTTCCCAATTTGGCCACCACGAATTGTCGTCATTCAGTGAGCCCCGCGAAGGAAATGGTCACTGGTTCTGATTTGTGTGTGGCGAGGGCCCCCCCAACAAAGATCCGTCCATTTGCTCAAAGCGAATGGGGTTCTTTAGTTCAACCATATGAGAGAAGGGGGAGGAGATGCATTTATGCTCGGCCCCCTTCTGGCCTCTGGCCTATCCCGAGGGATGCGGGCAGAAGGGCTCAGGTACACTCTGCTTCGAGCCTGGTGTTGATTAATGCCAGGTCCATCAATAATAAGACCGCGACGCTCCGAGATTTTCTCGGGGCGCAACAGGTGGACCTGGCCTGCATCACCGAGACCTGGGTGCGAGAAGGTGAGCCCGGTCGCCTTAGCGAAGTCTCACCCCGGGTTTTCAGCGATGTGTCCATAGCCTCGAACACAGGGCGGGGGGGGGGGAGGTGTGGCAATGTTCATCCGGGATGCCATCGCTTTCAGGGCAGCCCCTGCCCCTCAAATTCCCGGGTTCGAATGTGCTGGTTTGGAGTGGTTGTCAGGGGAGAGGTTGGCCGTCTTCTTGGTGTACCGGTCACCTAGCGCACCCGGCGACGGCCTGCCACGGCTGCTGGAAGCGGTGGCTGAGTGGGCGTTGCGTTTCCCTCGACTTATTGTCTTGGGGGACTTCAACGTCCATGTGGACGCCGCCTCATGTTCAGCGGCAGTGGACCTGGTGTCATCCATGGCGACGCTGGGACTCTCCCTATTAAACACCGGCGCCACCCATGAAGCCGGTCACACTTTGGACCTGGTCTTTGGGGCGGGAGTGGATATGGCGGTATCCTCTGTTAGCAGAGTGCCATGGTCCGACCATTTTGCCCTGAAGGTGTAAAGGTTTCAATGGTGTTGATGGGAAGGGCAGCCGCCTAACCTTGAGTACATTCCACAGCCCGGGCGATGGGCCAGCTTCATCGGCGGAGACTTTATCTCTGCGCGGGAGATGAGGTCTCCGTTCCCATGGGAAGCCGGGAGGGGGATGGGATGGATAGAGTTATAACCTGTGCTTCTGGCGGGAAGTGTCATTCCTGCCACTGCGTGTACTTGAGCTTTCTAAGATGTCTGAATAAACGGTCTTTTTCCACCGAAGAGCCTTTTATTTCTGCTTCTATGGAATTCCTTACATTGTGGCAGGAAAGCTAATTCATCTATATCCCTAGTGCAGTGGACCTCTGGTGTCTCGGCATGGAGAGGTTGAATGTTTCTGGGGAAGGTGCGGTAGCCCCCAAAGAGGGCTCCAACCTTTCCCTTCTGGATCTGGAGGAACCGGCGGGAGAGCGGGTCTCGCTGTTGACTCTTTCCCGATCTCATTATCAGCCGCGAGTGTTGCTTTACTCCGTTGGAGCGAGGGACGTGGCGGCGACCATGAGGATTTGCTTGAGTCGTTTGGAAGCTGTCTATGGATCGAGCGCCTGTGGATCGAGATCTCTACCCGTTTTTTAGTATGGATTACAAACCTCAGATGCAGCCTGTCATGGAGGAGACGGGCCTGACCACCTTTCATGCGGCGACGGCAAGAGTCCATTAGGCGATTCCTGGACTCATTATTTTGTTGATGCTCCCAAAGAACCACCGTGGCACAGCACTAGGGCCCGTCCGAAGGACACTGGGACTAAACCTGGGATTGGGAGGGTATCCATTACCGTCTTCCCGATCCGGACCCCCCTGATCCCGGGTCAGCGGCGTGCACCGCGAGGTGCCCCAGGGAACCACCGGTGGCTCACGGTATACCGATCTCACCAGCTTCCAGGCGGCGAAGAGTCCGAAGAAAGCCTGCACTCCCAGCCGGATCTGTTCCCTCTCCCATCGAAGGAGAACTGGGATGAGGAAGTGGGCCGACTGTGAGATGCCCAAGAAGCATGGCACCGTGAGCGCCAGCTATGGGAGGAGGAGCGGGCACAGCTGCACAGCAAGAGCGCGAAAACCTGCAGAGGGACCGGGGAACAGCAACGCATAAAAGTCCAACTTCGAGTTAACTGGACCCGTGCCAAAGATGCGCTCCAACGACAATATGCGCAGAATCTGTCAGTCCATGATAAGGTCCTGGAACACTCCAAGCTGGATTTACAGCGGCAACGCGAAAGCGTTCAGACCTAGCATATAAAGTGAGCTTACTGCAAAGCTGTGGAAGCGGGGCCGAATTGGCTAAATTGGAGCGAGAAAAAAGCAGCTCTGCATGTGCGCGCAGGATGCATTGACCCGCCAGAGGAGAGAGCTGGCTGCCTTGGAGAGGGAACTGAGGAAGCAACAGACCAGGAAGCTAAGTTAGAGTCTACGGCTGTCACTGATACTGCCGGTAGCCAGAGAGGCAACGCTGTTGGGCCCTGCCACCTTCCAAGGACCAGCTCCCACCGGAACGCCAGCGGCACCGGCATTAATACCGCCCCCGATTCCAGCCCCCCCCCCCGTGCAACCGTTGCCCGCCCAACCTGCTCAACCCGCGCATCCGCCGCCCCTGCAAGCGCCAAGAGCCATGGAAAGGGGTTACTACAGGCCCCCGATACCTGCCCGTTTCGATGGGACCGCTTCCAAACTCCCCTTCTTCATCTTACAACTCGATGCCCACATGGAGGACTATGATGATTTATACCGGTCCTGAGCCAGCGAAAAATCACGGGACATCGGCTCAGTCCTGGATGGGGCAGCAACCGACTGGTTTCAATGACTCTTTTGGATTTGCAAGATAGAAGACTCGCGCGCGATTGTATCATTCCTCCGAAAGCAGCAAAATGGCGTTTCCAAGATCCGAGCGCCGAAAATGGAAGCTATCCGCACCATCAAAACTATCCAGCAGGGCAACCGCTCGTTTGCAGAATTTGCCCGTGAATTTCGTGCGATCGCGTATGCTCGAACTCCCTCCTGAGTGGCCTGAACGCATAAAATCACGAATACTTCTCGGATGCTGTTGTGACGGCAAGCTGCATTAAGCGGTGTTTTTAAGTCGGGTTCCTCGCTTTTAATGCTGATTGGATCCAGTTGGGATCCCAGGTGGCGTCTAAGCTTGGAATACGCTGCGTGCCGGAGGCCATTACGCCCAAAACCTGCCACTTTCATCACCAAGCCAAGCCCAGCCGCCCCTACCGAGACCACCTCTGAGCGCCGTCGCCGACTGGGATTGTGTGTCTTTACTGGGGAGGACCAGGTCATCCTAACCGCATGCTGTCCGAAGAAGCAAAAACCAACCGCTCAAGCCACGCGCACCCCATCTGCCAAACCCACCACGCCGTCGGGGCCGGCGCTGACGGGCTCATCTAAAGCGGTCATCGGCCAGCTGACCCGGAGGAGGGGGAAGCAGCTGTTTGCCTTTCTTCAACCCCCATGGACATGGGTCCGACTCCTGACGCGGTGAGTGAAGGCAGCGCTCCCATTACTGTCCAAGCGTTTCTGACCAGCCTTCTAAGCATACTTTCGCGGTATATTTTCGGCCATTGTGGATTCTGGCTGCTCCCATTGCTTAATGCGGCCCCAGGTGGCAGAGGAGCTGAGTCTGGACCAAATTCCCCTAGCTAAGCCCATACCACCATTCACCCAAATGAATGGCAGCCCTCTCGAAGGAGCGAAGGACCGGCCCAGTTCAAAACACAACCGGTTCTCCTCCGTTGCGCCCGACCATTGGGAGAAAATTAGTTTTATTTTAGCGCCGGTAATCAAACACTCCATAGTTCTGGGCATGCCATGGTTATTGTTACATGAACCAAAGTTCATTTGGAAAGAAAGGATCTTAGAATTCACTGACCCTCCCTGCGGTGAACACATGAATTGGGGGGAAAACTCAACTTCTCCTGACACACCCCCCTCTCTGGCTTCATCAGCGATTGCTCCCGATTCTATTGACATCCCACCGGCGTACCAAGATCTAGCCAAGAGTTTTTCAGGAGCAAGAATGCGATCAGTTGCCGCCCAATAGAGACACTGACTGCAAAATCGTTATACAGCGGGGGGCGCATAGCTGCCCAAAGGGTAGAATCTACCGATATGAGTCCCAATGAGGGAGAAGGAACCCGTGCCTTCTTGGACAAGAACACCATTTCAGCTCGCGGGTTCATACGGCGGAGCTACCAAACACACTGCGCTGCTCCCGTTTTGTTTAGCAAAAAAAAAGAAAGATGGGTCTTTACTACGGCTTTGCACAGATTATCGAAGTCTCAATGCAGTCTCCCTGTCCAATAAATATCCTTTGCCTTTGATCAAGGACCTCTTAAGATGCATTGGGCAAAGGGGCGCATCTTTACTAAGTTGGACTTGAGAGAAGCTTACCTACAAGGGTCAGAATTGCTGAAGGCTATGAACGCCTTGACTGCGTTTAACACAAAGTTTGGACAGTTTGAATACTTAATAATGCCATTAGGGTTAAATTAGGGCCCCCGGGGCTTTTATGGCCCTTATCAACGAAGTTCTCCATGATTTATTGTACAAGGGAGTTGTGGTATACTTAGATGGCGTTTTAATTTATTCACAAACCATGGAAGAGCATGAAGCATTGGTTCGGGAAGTATTGAAATGCTTGCTCAACAACTCTCTCTTTGCCAAACTCTCCAAATGCTGTTTCCGCCAGACCTCTATTGACTATTTGGGTTACCGGATCTCGCCCGAGGGCTTAAAAATGGATCCTGCTAAAATTGACGCGGTCCTCCAATGGCCTGCCCCCACCAACCGTAAAGGAACTCCAATCTTTTCTGGGTTTTGCTAATTTCTATCGTACGACTTCATGCCCCAATTAAGCTGAACTGACTCTCCCTCTCACAGACCTCTTCTGCAGCACTAAAGGTAAAGATCCACTGTCCGCCAAGCCCGGACCCCTTTCCTGGTCTGAAGAATGTCAAACAGCAGCACCAGCTCTTAAAGTCTGCTTTTACCACCGAACCCATCCTAAAGCACCCTGACCCAGATCTCCCGTTTGTGGTTCACGTGGATGCCTCCGACAAATCGCTTACGGCATCCCTTTTGCAGAAAAATAAAGATGGTAGACTGATTCCGTGTGCTTGTTTGTCAAAGAAATTCTCGATTGCTGAACTCAACTGGACTGTGGGAGATAAAGAGACTGCGGCCATCAAAGTAGCACTCTCCACTTGGCGCCACTGGCTGGAGGGGGCTAAACACCCCTTTCAGGTTTGGTCGGATCACAAAAACCTGGCCGCTCTTTCCACCCCCCCTCAAGATGTCCGCAAAACAACTCCGTTGGGCCGATTTCTTTTCTCGTTTCTCTTTCACAGTCCATTTTTTCCCCGGGAAAACCAATAAACTGGCTGACGCGCTCTCGCGCCTACCTGGGGAGGGGGGTGGAACTGCCTTACGAGACATTCCACGCACTGTTCTCTCCCCCTCCCAGTTGGGGCTGGCTGTCACCCGATCTCAGACATCCACTCCCCCTTCACCGCCCATTCCCAGTCTCGTCTCTCCTTTCCTGCGGGGAACTTCGAGGCCCGGGGCTGCATGAACCTCCAGCGGAGGAAGGTGACTCCCAGTTGCGTTTGGAGAATGGAGTTTGGCGGAGGAGGGAGTGTTGATGCGATACCTCCCCCCCTCCGCGGGCAGGTTCTTGAAGCCTGCCCGCGATGCCCTTCGGCTGGACATTTTGGCTTTCTGAAAACTCTGCATTTGTCCCGCCGTCAGTTCTGGTGGCGCTTGTCGCAAGGACGATGAGGCATATATTAAAGGTTGCTCTGTTTGTGCAGAAGCCAAATACATTCCGGGAGAGCCCCATGGGCTGTTGGAACCACTCCCGGTGGCCTACCACCCCTGGGAAGTCATCTCCATGGATTTTATTACAGATTTACCGGAAAGTCATGGCAACACGGTCTTATGGGTAGTGGTTGACTTATTTTCTAAACAAGCCCATTTTATTCCATGTGCTTCCATCCCCTCCGGCTCCTAAGTTAGCCGCGGCTGTTCATTCAACATGTTTACCGTCTACACTCCGCCCCCGTTAAGGTGGTCTCCGACCCATGACCCCAATTCATTCAAAAGTTCTGGAAACTGGGGTTGTTAGGGGCCTTGTCGCCGCCCCCTACTGCGTTCAAAGTGGCCGGTGAGTCGGAGAGAGCGAACAGAACCCTAGAGCAGTATTGACGTTGTTACACCAGCAACTACCACGGAGATAATTAGTGCTGAGCTCATTCCATTTCTTGAATGCGCCTATAACAATGCGGTTCATAGCAGTACAAAGAAAACCCCCTTTGAAATTGTGTCTGAGTCGCTCCTTCCGCCCGTTGCATAACTTCATAACAACTTTGGATCCTCCAGAGTTTCAACAATGGATTTCATCCCTAGCCCGAGGGGTGGAAATCGGTCGAGACCGTATACAACCAGGCTAAGGACTCCCAAAGGCTGCAAGCGGATAAAGCACCGCTCGGATTTCCCTCTGCGTGTGAAGCTTAGGTGTATTTGTCTACCAAAAATCTCAGAGACATGCATAAATTTTCCAAACTAGGCAAAAGATTAGGTAAGGACCTTTTCAGATTACTAACGTGATTAATGATGTAACTGCCCGAGGGGATTTGCCTAACTCCCTCATTAACAGTCATCCTGTCTTCCATTCCAGTTTACTCAAGGAGGCTCCCGTTTCCGATGCCTGTACACGACCACCGGAAGAGACCCCCACCCGACTATTATTGATGGCCACAAGCACTCACGAAGTGGCATGCCATCCTGGACTCTAAACTGTCATGGCGGCTTGCAATATTTAGTAGTCTCTTGGGTGGGATATTCCTCTGGGTATAATCAATGGGTTTATTCCGAAAATATTGACGCCCCCACCCTTATTTCTGCTTTCCACAGGGCCTTTCCGCATAAAACTGGGGGGAGGGGTCTTCTTTAAAGAGGAGGCAGAGTGTAAAGGTTTCAATGGTGTTGATGGGAAGGGGCAGCAGCCTAACCTGGCAGGTACATTCCACAGCCGAGGCCGATGGAGCCCAGCTTCATCGTGAGACTTTATCTCTTGTGGAGATGATGAGGTCTCCGTTCCCATGGGAAGCCGGGAGGGGGATGGGATGGATAGAGTTATAACCTGTGCTTCTGGCGGGAAGTGTCATTCCTGCCACTGCGTGTACTTGAGCTTTCTAAGATGTCTGAATAAACGGTCTTTTTCCACCGAAGAGCCTTTTATTTCTGCTTCTATGGAATTCCTTACAGAAGGTCCGGATGGATCGGCCGCGCCAACCCCGTCTAGGCGACGGACTTATTTATGTCCGCCCGCGGAGACTTATGGAACCGATCGGGTTCCTGAATGCCCTGCGGGACCCTGAGCCCTCTGGTACCCTCGATGAGCAGGTGGCGGCCTGGAATTCCAGACTCTCCGATGCCATCGAGGAAATTGCTCCCAAGTGCCCTCTGCACCCCCGCTCACGGCAGGCTCCTTGGTATACTGGGGAGCTGCGCCAGATGAAGCGGGAACTCAGACGGCTAGAGCGAGCATGGAGGAAGTCTCGCGACGAAGTGGCACGAACAACTTATAGGACGTTTATGAAGGCCTATGAGTTGGCGATAAGGAGGGTGAAGAGGGCTTATTTTTCATCACTCCCTGCAGCGTCTGCTAATCTCGCCGAGCAGTATTTGGGACTGTTGGGTCCCTCACCTCTTTGGTGGAGAGGGATCTACTGATTCTCAATTGGCTATTGGCTGTGAGGCATTTCAAGAGCTTTTTTGTAGACAAAGTCATGTCACTCCGCCGGGGACCTTCCAGCCACGTTACGATTACAGTAAGGGAACTTCGAGGCTCCCTACGCCGTCTTCAGGTCCAAGCTTGGACCGGTTTTCCCCACTAACTCCCTTGAGCCCGATGTTGACAGGGTCCTGGCTGCTGTTAGACCTACTACTTGTCCTCTGGATCCGATTGCCCCTCCTGGCTAATAAAAGCCTGCCGGGAGGAGATTCGACCCCACCTGTTGAATATAGTCAACTGCTCCCTTGAGCAAAGAGTGTTTCCGGGTGGGTTGGAAGAGTCAGTGGTCCGCCCACTCTTGAAAAGACCATCGCCAGATCCTGGCGATCCTGGCCAATTACCGCCCCGTTTCCGAATCTTTCGTTTCTGGGAAAGGTAGTTGAGATAGTGGTGTTGGAGCAGCTTCAGGGAGTTTTCCTGGAGGACACATCGGCTTCGATCCCCTTCCAGTCCGGCTTCCGTGCTGGACATGTGGACGGCGAACCGTCCTCGTCGCCATCACAGATATACTCCGCATGCAGCTAGGCCGAGGCGGATTGGCGCTGCAGATTCTATTAGATCTTGCAGCTTGGCGTTTGATATGAATGCGATCACGACCTTTTTGATCCCACCGCCCACAATACCTCACAGATCACGGGGCACTGTCGGCTAAGTGGATTGCCTCGTTTCTCCAGAATTCGGGGTCAGCAGGTATGGTCGCGAGGATGAAGGCCTCTTATAGGGCCCCACTTAGTTATTAGGTTCCCCCAGAGGGCCTTAACTTTCCCCGCTCTTATTTAACATCTACATGTCACGACCCCTTGCTCAGCTGGTGCGGAGTTTTGGTACAGTTTGTCACCAATATGCGGATGACGCCCAGCTCATTCTGTTGATGGAGGGGGGGGCGGCCTCTGCCCCTGTAGCTCTACAGCACTGTTTGGAGTCGGTTGCTGGTTGGTTGAGGCAGAGCAGGTTCAAACTTTATCCAGCGAGGCGGAGGTCCTTGGTGGCTGGGCGGGGAGAGACCAGGGGAATTTCGGCCGCCAGTCTTGGAGGGGTTGAGTTGGCCCAATGCATCTTTGGCCTGCAGCCTGGGGAGGTCGCGCCTGGACTCCTTCACTATCGATGGAGGAGCCAGGTGGCCCATGTTACCCGGGTTGCGTTTTTTTCACCTCCGCCAGGCTCGGCGGCTGGCTCCTATCTCTCCCCTCCCAGTCCGACCTGGCCTGTGATCCCATGCGACGGATCACCTGCGAGGTTGGATTACTGTAACTTCGCTCTGGCGGGCCTTCCCTTGCGACTGATCCGGAAGTTGAAGCTGTGGTCAAGAAGCGTGGCAGCCCGGCTCTTGACAGGTGGTGGTTATTCAGATCACAGCATCACCCCTGTGCTGCGCTGCCTGCACTGGCTCCCAGTGTAAGGTTCGGATGCGTTTTCAAGAGTGTTGGTAATGACAACTTTAAGGCCTTGCGGCGGCATGGGGCCCTCATACCTCACCGGGACGCTATCACCCTTATGTCCCAAATAGGCAGCTCGCGTTCGGCGGCGGCAGAGCTGCTGGAGATCCCTGGCCCTCGCGATGGATGGCGGCTGGCCTCGACCCGGGCCAGGGCCTTCACGACCCTGGCCCCTGCCTGAATGGAGATGCTCTACCTCCAGCTTGGTGAGTTCCGCCAGGGCCTGCACCAGGAACTGAAGCTATTCCACCGGGCCTTTGGGGGGGCTGGCCGCGGTTCTATCACCCCCACTGAAGCTGCCGTTTCCATCTGGCCCGGCCCTGGTTTCCATCTTGGGCCGACCTATCCCCTCCCTCCATTGGCCTCTAGTCCGGGCGCTCTGATATCTGATATTTTAATCAGTATGTAATTGAAATCGCTATTAAGTTTTAAAGTTTTAAGTTTTAATGAATTAAGCTGCACTCTTGTATTTGATATGTTTTATTGATTGTTATTGAATGTGCAGCCATTCTGTGAGCCGCCTCGAGCCCTTCGGGGGTGAGGCGGCTTATAAATCTCATAATAAATAAATAAACAAACAAACAAACCAGAGGCCCAGCACCTCCACCAGGTCGGGGTGGATTAAGCAGCGCGAGCACCCAGAATCAATAAGGGCATCTGAGCGGGTGGTGGCTGGGGATCCCGGGATTGATAGAGTGACAGAGACAACTATTGGCTTGGTGGCAAGGGTACTCACCTGGGATGTTGCATTTTAATGGGGTTGGTTTTTAACATGTATAGAGCCACTACTTAATGATTTATTTAATTAATTTTGATATTATTGATTTTATTTTGTGCTCTATATGTTCTGTTCACCGCCCAGAGCCCTCCGGGGGAGGGCGGTTTATAAATAATAATAATAATAATAATAATAATAATAATAATAATAATAATAATAATAATAATAATAATAATAATAATAATAATAATAATAATAATAATACCGGTGTGACCTGGGCATCAGCGCTCCTCACACCAGGTCATTGTCGTTTCCCGCCAGGTTGTAGTCCTGGATCATTGAGCTCTCCGAGTCGCTCGAGTACACCTTCGAGGTGGCTTGGACGGAGGCGACCGGCGCTGTCATGGAGTGCAAGCACGCTGCGGGTTTCTGCGGGTTTTTTTTTTGAGCAGGGCCGGTTGTGATTGGCCCCGGGTGCAACTTGAGTGTGGCGCTCCGGGCACGACACGGCGAAGTGGCCCTCCACAGTCGTGGCAGAGGCCCAGGCAACGGTGCGCCGGGCTGTTGTCGGGGACTCCTGGCCGGGGGCTCCTCTCATCGGTGGGCAGGTGGGTCGGGCAGTTCGGCAGGCATTGGGCACGGTTCCATCGATGCTCCAACTGTTCTACCTGACAGATTCTCAATTCAGCTTCCCCCGCTCTCTGGATCCATTCCATCAATGTCCCTGGATCCCCATTGATTAGTTTCCACTGTAGGACCTTCAGGTGGAGGGTGTCTTTGAACAGTTGCACCAGGACTAGTTCCGGCCACCCTCGGAGGCAGCTGGCGAGTCTGCAAAACTCCGCTGCAAAGTCACTGACAGCGGGTCCCTTGCCGTAGTCGTTGCAGAGAGTCCCGGGCTTTTTCTTCAGTCAACGGGTCCTCGAAACGCAGTCGTAAGGCCAGGAGAAACTGCTCTAGGTCGTAGAGCTCTACTGCGTTGGTTTCCACGAGGCCCACCAGCCAGTTCGCAGCCTCCCCTCTCAGCTGGGTTCCCAGTTCGAATACTCGTTCATGGTCCGTCTGGAAACCGGCTCCATGAACCTCCATGTACGAGCCCGCCTGTATGAGAAAGAAGGCAAGTTCATCTGGGTCCCCACTGAACGTTACCCGAAAGCTCTGGTGGGGTTGTTGGGTGGCGGTCAGGTTGGCTTGGTGGCGGGGCGTCAGGATGGTCGCTCGTTGGGTGGGCGTGTCAGAGGCTATGGTCAGGTTGCCTGTGACGTAGTCCGCCATCGTACTCTCAGTCCGTAGGGGTCCCTCTCGGTCGCGGTCGGCCATTAGTGCTGCCACTTGGGTTTGTAGGGTCGACAGGTCGGCGCGCAACTGGTCCCGTTCTAGTTGAAGCTCCGTCGTTCGTAGCTGCAAGGCTGCGTAGGCCCGCTGTTGCTTGTCTGCTTCCCGGGTCACCCTTCGTGCCAGTTCTTGGGATCTCGCAAGAAAAGTTGTTAGGTGCAGCCGTTCCACCGTCCCCATGCCATGGAGGGTCCCCACTCCAGTCCATGACTCACGTCAGAGTTGGACTCTCTCTTCCTTGATCGGTGAAAAGTCAATGGGAATGGAGCACTCTCCATGCCCAGCCATGTTATGGAGGTCTGAGCACGGAAGGTTGCAGCGAGAGAGAGAGTTCCAGCACAATGTAAGACTGGACACACTCAAACGAAGTCGACTTTGAAGCAAAGGAACGAACTTTATTGAAATGTGTTGCCCTAGGTACAGGGTGCTGGAACTGAGGGTTCTTGCCCTCAGTTCCAGTATATATAGGGGTTGTAGGGGGCGGTCCCTCCCAGTGGTGGGAACAGGAATAACTGGGGAAACAAACTTAGTGGGAAATAGAAACTTACTGGCAGGGCTGCGGCCCTGACAGGAAGCATCCTCAACAGATCTCCCCAAATCTGCCAATCTTGTTTCACTGCTCTGGGTCAATTGTGGGTGTGTCCATCCGACTGTGGTTTCCCCCCCAATCGCCAGTAACTCCAAGAATGCGCACACTGCCTTGCGGGATAGCATCAAGGTCCTCGCAGGTCGGCATTCTCTTTTAAAAAGTAGACAACTGAATGCCTCAGGAAAAGTCTGAAATGACGGCATGTGCTGCTTGTCCACAGAATTCTCATTTTAATTCATTTCTTATCTGCCTTTCCCACTGAGGCTCCAGACGGATCGTGTAGATAAAAACAATGCGGCCCGAGCGCTATTATGCATACAATCAACAATGCAGTAAAAGGGGATTACAAAATTAAAAAGCAGTCCACTAAATATATTATACAATAAAGCAGTGTAATACATACAACAGTGATATGAAATGGGATTAGGAAATTAGAGAAACTGTGTAGCAGAATAAGGTATACAACAAACAAACAATGAAACTAACAAAGTAGATGCCACAGGCATTAATAAAGACCCGATTTCTTTTATAAAAAGGCAGACCTGCTACTAATATCTGTGAGGATTCATCTGAAGCAGATTTGATCCACAGGTCTATGGTGGTGTGTTCAACCTCTTGTACTGGCAATCATAGGTTTAATCTGCAAGTCTAAATATTTATCTGACTCCTCCACTACTATCCTGAACATACATTATCTTTATGGTGCCTGATTTGGCTTAGGAACACAGCATGCATGGAGAAAGGGCTTCGGTCTCCTCTCCCAACATGCAGTTTCTCTGAACTGCATCAGTCATGGGGTCATGCAATTTGATGTATAGGAGAAAGTCACATGTATTTTACAGAAGGGAAAAGAACCTGTCTGGCTCTAGTGTGAACTTTAAAACTCTATTTTTAATAGAAAAAATTAAAACATTTATATACCAGAAGCATAACTCTTAATAAACAACAAAAACATACATATTATAAACAACAACAGCAACAATAAAAGAGTGAACAGTACACACATGGGGGACCCCAAATACAATAATACCAAGTCTCTGCAATGCAGTCATCACTTTGAAAGAGATCCACTAATGGTGTAGAAGTGAAGGATACCAATGTCTGATGCCTTTCAAATACTCAACTTCCGTAGATGAGTTTCATGTATTCATAGATGAATGTACACACATCAGGATATTGATAAAATCCTTGACTGGTGGTCAATGGAACTCACATGTATCCCAGGAAACTTGTAGGTTTCCCAAAACAGCATGCCACTGGGACTGTTTCCAGTTGGGAATATGGCCCAATGGGGAAGGACGAGGCTCATTTTCTACTTGTGTCATTGTCCTGATTCAAATAGGGTTGCCAGCTCTGGTTCGGGGGTAGAGGAGGGGAATGACTTCAGCAAGGTATGATGGCAGAGTCCACCTGCCAAAACAGCCATTTTCTCCAGAGGAACTGATCTCTGTCGCCTGGAAATCAATTGTACAGTGGAACAATGGCAATTCGTTGGCAATTCATCCAGGAAACCTCGGTGAAAACCGAAACCGACAAAAAACCGAGGCTCCCATTGGCAAGCAATGGAACAGCAGGGGGTTGCTGGTTTTTGTCAGGAAATTAGCACGCGCCAACGAAAATGAAGGTGACGAACGAAAACCAAGGCAACTTTTCATTGAAAAAACCCGACGAAAACCAAAACTGACAAAAAACGATGGCAACAATAACTGAGGTTCCACTGTAATTCTGGGGATCTCTGGCCTCCACCTGGAGGTTGGCAACCATAGGTCCAAAGCAGACAACTGCATGCATGGAAATTGAGGATAACCAGCAACTAACAACTGACCATCATGTTTGACAGTGTAGGACCCCCCAACCCAGCCTGTGTGCTCAATAATGCGAGAATCAGCCTGCATAATGCTGAGCCAGTCAGTAGCTTCTTTGATTGACTAGAAAACTACAAGTACGGTAAAATCCAGGCTAGAAAATGTGTTTTCTTAAGCTTATTGCTTTCACCGAGCAGTAGGATTTGCCCCTTCAGGACTAGAAGGGGGGATCCCTGAAGGTCTAACATTTGTTGGGTCTACAAATGGTTTTTATTCTGGACTGGGGAAGCATCCAGCAAGATATGATAAAACCACTATAGATGGACATCAGAGGCTTATTGTTAGTACTACTAGAAGTAGCAGGAATAGTTTGTTTATATCCTTTTCTTGCTTTGAAGAGCTCAGAGCATATAGATCTGTGAGTTTTCTGGGCCTCCTCCCATTCACACAGCTTATATTGAGAGTTGAACATAGTTGAATTCCATCATAGGCCTTTAGGCTATTCATCTGTTGTTTCTCGCTTCTGGGAACCAGTAATGGAGGATCCCTCTTCCTCTTACCACCTCACCATCCTCCAACATTCCAATACAATAAAATCTCTCCTGAAGAGGTGAACCAACATTTCACCCTCAAGAGAAAGTCTATGGCTTAACAGTAGCCATCAATCACCACTGTCCCCCAGCCAATGTTATTTCCATTATTATTATTTTCCCAATGAGCTGCTTCAAATGACAACATGAGACTGAAATTGTTTTTCTATGGGTATCTAATGCCCCCCTTTCACACGTTTTGATTTGCTTTATCAAAATTAATATTTTTCATTGCCATTATTATTTTCATTCTGACCGCTACTAAACATTAGAAAGACTTCCTGATAGAATGGTTTCTCAGTGGAACAGGCTTCCTTGGGAAGTGGTGGGCTCCCCTTTGGAGGTTTGCAAACAGAGGCTGAAGGGCCATCTGACAGAGATGCTGATTCTGTGAATTTGAGCAGATTGTGAGCAGGAATGTTCAGCTACTTGTGACCTTTTTTTACATGCCCAGGGTAATGCCAATTTGCCACTTCGGGGTCAAGATAGAATCTTCCTCCAGGCCAGATTGGCCAAGGATCCTAGAGATTTTTTTGCCTTCCTCTGGGCCTAGAGCAGGGGCCATTGTGAGGAGGGGAAGTAGTTGTGAATTTCCTGCATTGTGCAAAGGGTTTGACTAGCTGACCCTTGAGGTTCCTTCCAACTCTATAAAGCATCCACTTTATCCAAGAAAACAGATCTGGGTAATATGGAGATTAGGTGTAATTCCAGGATCCCTGGAAGCTGGCATCCCTAGAAGAAAGCTCTTATCCTGTTGAATTACCTTTTCCCCTCCCTCTAACCTCTATGAGTTCTGAACCACAGATTGTAATACGATTGAATATTAATAGCTGTCATTCATTTTCAAATTAGTTTTCAGTGTAATAATATGAACCGAAAAGCTTTTCTGGTCCAGTTATTTCATTTATTAATATCTGAATGCACATTCCTAGATTTAACTGTTACTTGTTCAGGTGTTTTGCAATGGGGACGTAGCACCTGCAGGAGGTGAAATGCTCACCCGCATTGAACATATCTTCTTGTTTTCTCTTCCTCATTGGCAAGGACTAGATATTCACGTACAAGAGGTGCAAAGAGGATTTAACCAAGTTGTACAGATATTCCCCCAGTGGCCAAGAGCTCCCTTTCATGCTTGCCAACTCTCTCCTCTCCTAGACTCAACTGATCTTGCCACCTTGATCCATGTAATCTTGTGGCTAGATTACTGCAAGGCATTTCATGTTGAGCTGCCCTTGAAGACAACCTAGAAATGCAGCTGGATCATAATGCAGCAGCCCAATTATTGCCTGGGGTTAGCCAACGGGAACATATCACACCTATCTAAAAACAGCCACCATATAAGGTTACCATATAAGGTTGTCAATCTCTGTGTGGGGCTGTGGATCTTCTAGAATTACAGCTGTTCTCCAGACTACAGAAACCACTCCACTGGGGAAAATTGCTGTTTGGAGAATGGACTCTATGATATCATAACCCAATGAGGTCCCTCCATAAGTCCTGCCCTGCCTCCATGCTCCACCCCTAAATATCCAGAATTTTCTGAGCCTGGAGCAGGCAAACCCAGTTGCCAGACTGTTTCTGAGTTCAATTCAAGGTGCTAGTTGTGACCTTCATGGCCTCTAAAGGATCATCTCTTTGCATTTGTCCCCATGTACCAGGGACGTAGGTATAAATTTTTATGGGGAGGGTTCAGGGGTAGGGCCACACCCCCACCCGCCCCTAGGGCATGGCCACGCCTCCCCAAGCCCTGCCCCTGGCCTAGCGCTTATAAAAGCAGCTCTCTAAGGCCAGGGACGGCAGACTGCCCTGCCCTCCTCTGCCCCCACCAGCTGGGCTTGCAGCCGGCAGTTCCTTCTGCCCTCCCCTCTGGGCACAGGCATAGAGGGAAAATGGAGCCCGGTGCAAAATCTGAGTTTTGCGGGGGGGGGGGCTCCCGGGTCGCCGCTGTGATGCTGGAATCCACCCCCAAACAGCATCACTTTCAATGGTGTTTAAACTAGAGAGCTCAAATTCTCCTTTTAAATCCACCTTAAAGGGAGAATCTGGGGTCCCTAGTTAAGCAACATTGAAAGCGATGCTGTTTTGGGGTGGATTATCCCCCACCCTGAAACAGCATCACTTTCAATGTGGCGTAGTGGACTGGTCCTGCCTAGCTTCCAAAATCTGATGAGATCAGGAGCAGCAGTAACGTAGTGGTTAAGAGCATGTGTACTCTAATCTGGAGGGACCAGGTTTGATTCCCTGCTCTGCCACTTGAGCTGTGGAGGCTTATCCGGGGAATTCAGATTAGCCTGTGCACTCCCACACACGCCAGCTGGGTGACCTTGGGCTACTCACAGCTTTTCGGACCTCTCTCAGCCCCACCCACCTCACAGGGTGTTTGTTGTGAGGGGGGAAGGTCAAGGAGATTGTAAGCCCCTTTGAGTCTCCTACAGGAAAGAAAATCCAAACTCTTCTTCTAAACTGAGGACCTCAGATTCTCCCTTTAAATCCATGCCGAAGGGGGTGGATTTAAAAGAAGAATCTGGGGAAATTTGGGGGGTGCCTGCTGTCAGGGGTGCAATTGTTAAGATAGAAGCACCAAACTTTGGGGGTATCTTTAGAAGACTCTCCTAGTGATACCACCCAGGTTTGGTGAAGTTTGGTTCAAGGGGTCCAAAGGTATGGACCCTCAAAGGTGTAGCCCCCATCTCCTACTAGCTCCCATTGGAAACAATGGAGGATGGGGGCACCCCTTTTGGGAATCCATAGCTTTGGACCCCCTGGACCAAACTTCACCAAACCCAGGTAGTATCATCAGGAGAGTGCCCCAAACAATCCCTGAAAGTTTGGTGCTGCTAGCCCAAACAATGCACCCCCTGCAGGCCAAAAACCGAAAAAAACACTAAAAAATTTAAAACTCACAAACGGAGGGGCGGCGCTTTGGACATGAATGGGAGGGGGTGAACCCAAGGAAACCCCCCCCCCCTTACCTACATCCTTGCCATGTACCCTTGGGGTCCTTAGGTTGCCACTTGCTTAACACCTCCTATTTAAGGTCACCCACTTGACAGCAGATAGAGCCTGTACCTTTTCTATTATACATCCCACTTTGTGCTACAGGCTGCTACAGGAGATGACAAGTCTCTAGAAATGCTTCAGTGACTCTGCAAGACTATTCTATAATCTACCAGAGCTTTTAATGGAGCTCCCTTTAGAGACAAGGGTTGTTTGTTGTTTTATTTTCTATATATTTTTAATTTGTGGTTTGTAAGCCACCTTGCAGATGTGGAATGGTATAGTATAGCCTAATCTCATCAGATTTTGGAACCTAAGTAAAGTTGGGTGCTTGGATGGGAAGACTCTGCAGAGGAAGGCCATGGGAAACCACTTCTGTTTAAAGTATTGTTAAAGCCTTTCACGGCCAGAATCACTGGGGTGTTGTGGGGTTTCCGGGCTGTATGGCCATGTTCCAGTCGCATTTTCTCCTGACGTTTCGCCTGCATCTGTGGCTGGCATCTTCAGAGGATCCTTTGAAGATGCCAGCCACAGATGAAGGTGAACCATCAGGAGAAATGCTACTGGAACACGGCCATACAGCCCGGAAACGCCACAACACTCCACCTCTGCTTAGTCACTTGCCTTGAAAACCGTATGGGATTACCATTACTAGGGAATGCCAGCCTCCAGGTGGGACCTGGGAATTCCCCGAAATCAGAGGTGTAGCTCCAAGGGGGTGGGGGAGCATGACGCACCGGGAGCCTCTTTGCGGGGGCATTCCTAGGTGCATTCCAGGGCAGGGGCAGGCGGGGGGCATGGCAGGGGTGGAGGACACACTAGTGCACTGGGCGCTTTCCCTGCCTGAAATTACAGCTTATCTCCAGACGACAGAGATCAGTTGGCCAGGAGAAAATGGACATCTTGGAGGGTGGACTCTATGGCACTGTGCCCCACTGAGGCCCCCGCCCTTACCAGGTCCCAAACCCCAAATCTTCAGGAGTTTCCCAACTGGATCTGGCAAACCTAGCCTCACCTGGCAATCCAAATCACCCATCCTGGCAACCCTACCGCAAGTCGGCTGTGACTTGATAGAACTTTGCATGCGCCCGCGTGCACACACACACACACGCTGCCTTGAACCCAGTAGTGGGATCCAAAAATTTTAGTAACAGGTTCCGATGGTGGTGGGATTCAAATAGTGGCGTAGCGCCAATGGGGCTGGGCGCGGCATGATGGGGGCGTGGCTGGGCATTCTGGGGTGGGGCATTGCTGGGCGGGGCTGTGGCAAGGACGCAACCGCTGCGCTGGTCCTTGGGCGGGAAACGAATGCACGCAGGCGCAGGCTGCCACGCACGCCGGTGCACCTGCTGCTAGACTTCTTCAAGTTCTGCACGCTACTGCGGAGGAGGGGCGTAACTAAGGCAAAAATCATGTGGCAAAATCACCAATTAGTAACCCCCTCTCGGCACACACAAATAATTAGTAACCTACTCTCGGGAACCTGTGAGAATCTGCTGGATCCCACCTCTGCTTGAACCACAAGAAAAGGGTGGGATGTAAATACTCTAGTTAATAGATCCAAAATAGAGAGTTCGGATACCTCAGAATACTGTGTGGCACTTCCATTTGCTTCTGTGCTGGCCTTTTAGTTTGAAAACTGAGTGCAGTCAACCCCATCGTCTCTTCTTACAACTTCCTCTGGTAAAAATTTCCCTGGTAGCACATATCACTCGGAGCAGCAGATGTACTGCATAGATTTAACTCTCATGACTGTTCCGAAGGTATTGTAATTTGGCAGGAGAGCGTACGAGTCTCTGTAAAACATGTCTGCAGTCCCAAAATAAAGCGACCTGTAGTTTTTCTTAAAAAACATAAGACTTTATTGAGAACTGAAGCATGCGAGAGATAGACGAATTCTGAGGAATATAGAAAGAACCAAACCTTAAATCCATGCTGCCCTTGACCCGCCCCCTAGCTGGGCCCAAGAGCCGCAGTTACAGTAAGATAACAAAGGGAAGAATACCAACATTCAAATACAGAGTTAACATTTCAAAAGGCAGGGCTTGGCCACACCTTGGAGAGCTGTGGCTGCATTTTAGCTTTTGTTTCCTGGAAGGCTGGAATGGGGAGGAGGGATGAGCCAAGAGGCCGATCCTGACACTCGGGAGGGAGAACAATTGGTAAAGCAGTGAGTCGGCAATGTAGATCTATGCCCTTGTTCTGGAGCAGACGTGGTAGAAGAAGAATTGGTTTTTATTCTCTGATTTTCTCTGCTTAAAGAGTCTCAGATCGCCTGCCCTTCCCTCCCCATAATGGACACTTATGAGGTAGGTGGGGCTGAGAGAGTTTCGAGAGAACTGTGACTGGTGCAAGGCTGTATGTGCATGTGGAGGCTGCATGTGGAGGAGTGGGGAAACAAACCTGGTTCTCCAGATTAGAGTCCACCACCCATGTAGGGAATCAAACCCGGCTCACTGGATTAGAGTCTGCCCCTCTTAATCACTACACCAAACATTGAGAGCCAGCATGGTGTAGTGGTTAAGAGCAGGTGCACTCTAATCTGGAGAACCGGGTTTGATTCCGCGCTCTGCCACTTGAGCTGTGGCGGCTAATCTGGTGAACTAGATTAGCTTGTGCACGTCAGCACATGCCAGCTGGGTGACCTTGGGCTAGTCACAGTTCTTCAGAGCTCTCTCAGCCCCACCTACCTCACAGGGTGTTTGTTGTGAGGGGGGAAGGGAAAGGCGTTTGTAAGCCTCTTTGAGTCTCCTTACAGAAGAGAAAGAGGAAATATAAATCCAACTCTTCTCCATTGGCTGAATGAAATACATTTGTGCCTGTCAGGGGAACAGTGTGTACCTCCAGGGCAAAGAACATTTGTATGAGAAAGGCTGCTACGATAGCTCCTCCACCTGCCCCAATTGCAGTATCCTAGTGGAGAAGTCACAGACCACATTGTGAAGCCTCCATTGAACCCTTGTGAGCCCGAGGCAGCAGGCCTAGTGGGCATGAGGGTAAAGGTTAAAAGCACAAGTTGAGCAGGTCACGTTTGTGGATCCAGACACACAGGCAACGACCTTTAGCTCACTGTGCCCAGAGGAACGTGTTAATCCCCAGAAAACGATCATCAGTGTCAATATTTCAAACAGTGCATTAGGTGCAGTCAATTTTGGTTAAGGCTGTGCCTGGCTTATGTATAATTCAGCAACACGGCCCAGCAGAGGCCGCCAAGGGGGTTTGGGTCCGCGTAACCTTATTGTTTATTAATAGGAATGCTTCGGGGAGGGGAATGGTGAAATCATATCAAACCTGCGGATTACACACAGCCTCGTTTTCCTTGGGCTCCGGTCCCTTCCCCACACAGTACAGATTACATTGCCCCTCTTGGTCCACCGGAAAAAGTCCAGTCCACTGAACGAAGGTGTGCCAAGCTCAGATAAAACCGTGGCTTTGAAGTCTGGGAGTTTTGTTTGCGAAGGAAATCACAGCACTTCCTCTGGGAGACAGAAGTGGTTGCCATTTCTCTTTATAAGTAAAGGCGGGGCTAATGAGCCAAAGTGGGGAGAGGGTAGGCTTCATCTGGATGGAAATATGTTTGCGAGGGGGAGGCAGCACTCCCAGATCCTCCCCAGACGCTCTAACCATTACCTTACAGGCTGGCTTTAAATGGTTAATTAGTGTGATTAATCAACTGAAGCTCAAGTCACAGTTTAACATTCCTCTTCCAGTTAATTGGCAAAGAGTCTGGGATGTCAAACGCATCACTGTGCAAAGCTGGAGGCCGGCTTGCTCCCTTGTCAATGAACCGTGTTTAATGGGCGAGAAAAAAAGAAGGATAATTTTTTCCTTCCGGTTTCCATCCCAAGCTGGAAGAAAGGTTGCCTTTCAGAGCGCAGTTATTAAGGCTTTCCTTTGACTAATAAAAAAACTGCAGGCAATCAAAAGGGGCAGAGATTCACTGAAATCAGTATTCACCTGTCTTTTAGAGGCAGATTTTTAATTTGTAAAGCTACGTTAGGTTTGCTGCTTCTGAAATAGGGAATGTTCTGTAGTTCCAAATGTGCACTTCAAAAGAGACTGTGTTCTCAGCTGAGGGAAGTCTTTAATTTCTTTTCATAAACTATTATTGCAAATATAATGATTTAGAAGGCATAATACTTCCAAATATAAATACTGTAGTACCTCAAAAGAAGAAAAAAATGCATTGATCTGCCCAACAAAGATTCATCTGACAAATTTAAGAGGAAACTCTATCTGTACCAGCATGGTGTAGTGGTTAAGAGCAGGTGCACTCTAATCTGGAGAACTGGGTTTGAGTCCCTGCTCTGCCACTTGAGCTGTGGAGGCTTACCTGGTGAACTAGATCAGCTTGTGCACTCCAGCACCTACCTCACAGGGTGTTTGTTGGAGGGGGGGAAGGGAAAGGAGATTGTAAGCTTCTTTGAGTCTCCTTATAGGAGAGAAAAGGGGGATATAAATACAAACTCTTCTTCTTTTACATTATGATATATACGTCACCTTTGATTTCAGCCTCTGTTCTGCTGTGATCTCACTAGGTGGATTTCTTTTACAAGGACAGTTAGTTCTCATTCCCCCCTCGCCAAAACAAACCTTGTAGGTTTTGTAGGGGTGTTGTTGTTTTTTGAAGCTTCCATGCATAAGTGTCACATATCATTACCAACCTTCTGGTAGGACCTTAAGTTCTCCGAGAATTACAACTGATCTCCAGACAATGGACATCAGTTCCCCCTGGAGAAAATGGCTGCTTTGGAGGATGAACTCTATGGTCACTGATGTCTCTCCCTTTCCTAAACCTCACCTTCCCCAACCTTCCCCTGGGGGTGTGGCCATGCCTCCCCAAGCCCCGCCTCCAGCCTCAGTGCTTATAAAAGCAGCTATCTGAGGCCAGGGACTGCAGACTCCCCTGCCCCTCCCACCCCGCTCTGCCCCCCCCCCCACCAGCTGGGCTGGCAGGCGGCAGTCCCTTCTGCCCTCCCCTCTAGACAGAGGCATAGCTAGGGAAAATGGAGCCTTGTGAAAAATCTGAGTTTTGCCCCCCCCCCCCATGGGCGGCTGCTGTGATGCTGGAATCCACCCCCAAACAGCATCACTTTCAATGGTGTTTAAACTAGGGAGCCCAGATTCTCCTTTTAAATCCATCTTAAAGGGAGAATCTGGGGTCCCCAGTTAAAACCACATTGAATGTGATGCTGTTTTGGGGTGAATTATCCCCCACCTGAAACAGCATCACTTTCAATGTTTAAACTGGGGACCTCAGATTCTCCCTTTAAATCCATGCAGAAGGGGCATGGATTTAAAAGGAGAATCTGGGGAAGTTTGGGGGGTGCCTGCTATCAAGAGTGCAATTGTTAAGCTAGCAAAACCAAACTTTCGGGGTAACTTTAGGAGACTCTCCTGATGATATCACCCAGGTTTGGTGAAGTTTGGTTCAGGGGGTCCAAAGTTATGGACCCTCAAAGGTGTAGCCCCCATCTCCTATTAGCTTCCATTGGAAACAATGGGGGATGGGGGCACTGCCTTTAAGTTTGGACCCCCTGAGCCAAACTTCATCAAACCAGGGTGGTATCATCAGGAGAGTCGTCTCCCAACAAACCTCTGAAATTTTGGTCCTGTTAGCATAAAAACCGCGCCCCCTGCAGGCCAAAAACAAAAAACACTTTAAAATACAAAAAACACAAATGAGGAGCAGAGCTTCGGACATGTAATGGGGGGGTTGAACCCAAGAACCCCCCTTAACTATGTCCTTGCCCCCACCCCCCAAATCTTCTGGAATATTCCAACTTGGAGTTAGCAACCCTAATCCTCCCCTTCCCATCTTTTCCCTTGCTTCACACAGAGTGTTTTCCAAACAGCATGTTTTCTAGGAAAACTGTACGTGTTCATCTATGGTTGGCTGGTTCCGCTGCTCATGAGCAGGGGATTGGAGGGGTGGGGGTAGGGTTGTCAGATCCAGGTTGGGAAACTCCTGGAGATTTGAGGATGGAGTCTGGGGTGGACAGTTACCTCAGTGGGGTACAATGTCACAGAGTCCATTCCCCAAAGCATCCATTTTCTCCAGCAGAACTGGCCTCTGTAGTATGGTGATGAGGTGTCATTTTGGGGGATCCCCAGGTCCTGCCTGGAGGTTGACATCCCTGCTTCATCATGATGTGGATGGTGTGGGTTTTTGGACCTCCCTGCCCCCATCTGGCACCATTTTCTCTACATTTCCCCTCCCACCCTCACCACTCCCTGCCACTGGCAAGCCTTGTGCCTTAAATCAGTAGTCGATACAGCACTATAGTTTCATATAGTGAGTAACTTACTAGCAGCATGGTAAAAATAAAAGTAGTCCCCTGTGCAAACACTGGATCATTACTGACCCATGAAGTGACATTACATCACAACGTTTACTATGCAGATTATGCAAGGACATAGTTAAGGGGGGTTCTTGGGTTCAACCCCCCCATTACATGTCCGAAGCTCTGCTCCTCATTTGTGTTTTTTGTATTTTAAAGTGTTTTTTGTTTTTGGCCTGCAGGGGGCGCGGTTTTTATGCTAACAGGACCAAAAGTGGTTTGCCGTTGTCTTTCCCAGTTGTCTACACTTTACCCCGAGCAAGCGAAGTACTCATTTTACTGACCTTAGAAGGATGGAAGGCTGAGTCAACCTTGAGCTGGCTACCTGAAACTGACTTCTGTCGTGATTGAACTCAGGTCATATGTGCGTGCAGTGGGAGAATAGCAGGAAATGGTGGGAAGGCCAGAGACTCATCTCCATGTGGAAACAATTTTAGTCAAACCACTTTCTCCCTGCCTGAATAATCTCATATAGGGATAGCACTGCTATTTGTTGTTTTCCTGTCTGATTTGTACGCTGCTCTGGGCCCTTCGGGGATAGAGCAGTTTATTAAATAAACAAACAAACAAACAAATAAATAATGCTGAACTAACTGGTAGAGTTATTGTAGGAGTTATAGTACAGTCATATGTAATAAATAAGATTCAGTGCAGTAGAGTGGTTGGTGTATCAGACTAGGAGGTGAGAAACCCAGGTTCAAATCCCCACACTGCCATGGAAGCTGGGTCACCTTGGGCCTCACAAGGTGGTTGTGGGGGGTAAAATGGAGGAGGGGAGAGCGATGAAAACTGCTTTGGATCCCCATTACAGAGAAAGGTGGGTGATAAATGAGGTAAGTAAAAAAATCAACACATTAAGCAATGCACCGTGGACAGAATTCAGTGGGACACATCCTTCCCTGAACTGCATGGCATCCTCCCCCTGTGACACTCCTCCCCCAAGGCCATCAGCCCATTGGAACTTTTCTCAGTGGCCTTAATGGCCAATTCATCCCCAACTCACTCCTGTAGTAGAGTTCTCACGAGATACAGCAGTCCACATTTTGAGACAGCACCTTCAGTAAGGGCTGTGGCTGCCAGCCTCAAGTTCACCTGGAATTGCCATTGATTGCCAGACCACAGAGATTTTTTCCCCTGCAGGAAATGGCCACTTCAGAGGGCAAACTCTATGGGGTCTACGTCGGGGAAGTCCTCAAGGGACCTCATATCCGTGCTGAGCTCCCGCTCCTCCCTAGACATCCTGTCCCCAAGTTCTACCCACAAATCTCCAGGAATTTCTCCAGACAGAATTGGCAATCCTAGATGAAGACCAATATATCTTTTCCCAAGTGTAATTATTTTGAAATTGCATTGGGAGGTTGCTAATTTCAGCAGGGGAACAAGAAGATAAGGACCAGAGGAAGGGCCTTTAACCTATTCTCCTCTGGCCATTTTTTCCACAGCACTCACGATTGTGGGGTGGGGGTGGGGGGTGGACAGGGTGTGTGCATGCAATTTGAGTGCACCATGAACTGGATATTAACTGGACCTTATGGGAGCCTTCAAAGGCTATAGGGATTGTTACAACAACAAACAACTTCCTCTTTGCCTAGGCATTTGGTTAGCCTCCCTGGAAACCACTCTACAGCTGCTGGGCTGGGGACTGGGATTAGTTTACTGTTATTTTTATTGTTGTTTTTATTATTATATTTTATTCTTGATGTTTATTGAGTTTGGTTTTTTTAACCTGTGTAAGCCACCTAGAGATGCAGGGTATAAACGTTTATAAAGAAATAATTACTATTACTATTATAATAATATTATTTTATGAAATCACTGCCACCAGATCTTCAGCCACCATTGGCCTTCAGATGCATCGGGTTCTTCTCAAGATCCTAAGATGTAATGTCTCGGCATAGTATATGTGCTGATCCAAGCAATGTCGCCTTTTGTAATTGACAGATGGAGATTTTTATCAACATATAGTTGGCTCAAGTGCTGTCCAAGTTTTTTTTGGAACGCAGTGTGCCAGTAATCACTGGGATCACAATTGCTGGTTTGTGCCATAATCTCTCAACCTTCTTTTTCAGATCTTGGTATTTTGTCCTATTTTCTAGTTCTTTTTCTTCAGCCCTGGAGGCATTGCTACATCAATTATCCACACTTCTTATTTTCATCCACTGTTTTGCCTGGTGTATTATGTGCCAATGCCTTATCTGTTTGCGTGCGGAAGTCCCACAGTATTTTGACCAGCTTGCTTTCCACTACTTGTGTGTTCCCAACCTTTTTTTTCTGTTGGCAAATGATGATTTTTACAGATTGTAGTGGGTGGCTGACTGCAGGTCCGAGAGGAAGCGACCTGTCAACTCCCTTGTGATCAAGTTAGCCTGCAAACCTCTGATAAACATACTCTTCATTTTTTTAAAGGAGGAAGTTCAGCCTCAAAAGAGGCCTGCCAAGTTAAGCAACTTGAACACGTTTGCATACACTCGCTGATTTTCTCTAATCTGTTCTGCTTCTACTAGTCACGGGTGGAAGCAAAGAGCAATGCTGAGCGCAGAAACCCAGCCTTCTGACCAGTGAAATATCTGCTTGGTGCACATGCACAGCTGGCTTCTGAGACTTCCCCAATCATCCCCGCGAGCTTTCAAGCCTACCTTTGTAGCCAGAAGGGGTAGAAATTTTGCTTATTAAAAATGGCAGAAATGCTCAGGTTGCCAAAGTCTGCTTCCAGCACCAATTTGCTCTGTCAGTTTGATCATCACATCCCCCAGCTCCCTGGTCTTCGGGGCAAAAGATGACAGCCGCCCCATAAGGGAAGCCTGGTTCTTGTTTGCTGTCTTGTCATGTTTACTCTGCTGCTCCCCTCCTCTCGACTAAATGCTTCTTCTGTTTTGTGTCTCTATTCCTTCTCCCTTGTTGCCCCTTTCCTCTGAAACTCCAGCCTCCCAACCTCTTTCTCCTTGCAGCGTTTGAAACCTTGCTCCATTTTTCTGAACATCCCCTTCTCCTTCCTTTTGTGACTTTCCCCCCTTCCTTTTTCCTTGAGTCTTGTCTTGCATAAATGGGATGAGCAGTGCTCTTTCTGGGAAACGCCATTATCATAAACAGCACCTTGCTGTTGACATACGTTCTCAGTATTATCTTGTAGCCCAGTTGACATGTTAAGAAGTGTGGGTTCAGCATGAGGAGATGCTTTACACAACCCTCTACGCAACTTGTTACCTCCATTTGTGCAGGTGTGAATTAGTTACCAGTGCTTTGATTCCAGCTCTTGGGTACAGAACTAAGCGTGCAGCCACTTGCAGGGTTGGAACCAATCCTGATATCTGAAAGAATAGTTTTCCAAATGCTCAGCCTTCAGGGGAAACTTTTCCATCATGTAAACCTCTCAACTGAGGAGGAAAGAGTTCTAGGAACGGGAAAATATTCTAGGATGTGCATTCTGCTCACATAGGACTGCCAGATCTGGGTTGGGAAATAGCTGAACGTTTTGGGGGAGGAGCCGGAAGAGAGCAAATTTCGGGGAGGGGCAGGACTTTACTGGGTTATAATGCCATGAAGTCCACCCTGCAGAGCAGCCATTTTATCCAGGTGAATTGATCTCTGTTGCCTGGAGATCAGTCGTAATTCCAGGAGATTTCCAGCTGCCACCTGGAGAATGGCAACCCTAAAGATGGAGTTGTCAGTTCCAGGTTGGAAAATACTTCCACAGCAAGCAAAGGCAGGAGGAAGAAGCGTTCTCCTGTCTCTGCTCTCTTTGTTTCAACTTGCATGGAGGGTTTTAATGCCAGCACTGGAAACAGCTACCTGCATCCTGGAATGGTGCAGTCCACTTGACCCACTCCTTCTGCATGTGCAAACCAGGCCTTAAGCCCTCTTCTTGCATGCAGTCAAGAGCTGCATCTCCAATTGGCTTGCCAACTTCTAGGTGGCATCTGGAGATCTCCTGCAATTACAGATCAGTTCCCTTGGAGAAAATGAAGGGTGGGTTCCATGGCATTATACCCTGATGATTCCTCTGGAACCACAGAACACCAAAACGGAAGGTTTGCTCGGTGCTTTCCTCAGCCATTTTCTTGTGCCTGCCATCCCCCCACCCCCCCTCTTAGGCCACCCTAACATTGAAGGCTTTCTGCTGCCTTTAAAAAAAGGTATCTTATACATGTGTCGTGATAAAGCAAATGCTGATTTTTTTAAAAGTGGTACAGGAGGAAAATGTAAAAAGCAAAGGGATGACAATGATAAAATGGTGGAGGTGTGGTCAAGAACATCAAAACTGTTTGCTTTGCCATCCACACAGCCAACCTGCCTTTCATTAAAGGTCATAGCAAAGCTGGTGCGAGAAAGAATGAGGGAAATCACGGGAGGCCCAGAAATATACAAAACAAGGATGGAATGAGGACAAGAAGGGATGCCAGGTCATCCTTAGAGCCAGTGTGGTGTAGTGTTTAAGAGTGTCATACTCTAATCTGGATAACCTGGTTCAATTCCTCACTCCACCACATGAAGCTTGCTGGGTGACCTTGGGACAGTCCTCTCAGAATGCCCTTTGCCTACATGGACACAGAAATGGCAAACCGCCTCTAAAAATCTCTAGCCTTGAGAACGCTTTGGGGTCACCATAAGTTGACTGTGACCCAGTGGCATAGCTTCCAGGGGGCAGCCACCATTGGGGTCATGTGGGGGTGGAAAATGGTCCCCACCCCTCCTCTTCCTCTTATCTCGCCTTGCCCCACCAAACCTGGCAGAGGCTGCCGCTGTCAGACTCTCGAACGTGGAAATAACAGAGACCGTAGGAAAGTCCAAAAGCAGTTTATTCCAGGTGATACGAAGAGTAACAATGTAAAGCAGGATCTGAGCTAGAAAGGTATATTATATTATACAAAACAAGGATGGAATGAGGTATATTATACATGTGCTAGAGCTCTCAGATCCAGGACTTATATCCTTTAACACCCCCCCACCCCCCACCCCCCGCGTTTCACCCTACACCAAATGTCCGCTACCGTTTCTACTACAAAGCTACAAAGAACCTGGGAACTTTTCACACTCTTTGAAGATGGGCTGCTGCCAGGAGATTGCTAGGAAAGGAAGAAGGAAACAGGAAAACAATTGCAAATCACACACAGCAAGACATCAAGATACCGACAGGCATGGTCCTGACAGCTGCTGCAGGGCTGCATACACCCCTACCAGGGCTGGCAGAGCCCACTGCCGAGCTGTGCGTGGCCCAGCCCGGCCCTGTCAAGGCCAGCGGTGGCTGCTGTGCATACCCCTGCCCAACCCTGCCCCACCAGGGCCGTCGGAGGCTGCTGAGCATACCCCTGTCCAGCCCCACCTCGCCAGGCCCTGCCGCCAGCTAAGCAGCATGGGGGGGCATGGGGCAGTGGAAAACTTGGAGTCTGCCCCAGGCTCCATTTTCCCTAGCTACACCCCTTCTGTGACCTGATGGCAAAATCACACACACAGCCCTCCTTGGCCATTGACAGGAGCTGCTGCTCTAGGTTGGGAAACTCCTGGAGATTTGGGGATGGAACCTGGAGAGCAGAGGGACCTCAGTGGGGTACAGTACCATAGAGTCTACCTGCCAGAGCATCCATTTTCTCTAGGGGAACTGATCTCTGTAGTCTGGAGATGAGCTGTAATTCCAAGGGGATCCCTGAGTCAGGCCTGGAGACGGCATCCCTAAAGACAATATAGCCCGTGGATACTAAAAAAAGAAAAGCACTCCAGGCTTGTTCACCAAACAGACACAACTGTTATGTTAAACTGCCGAACACCAACAAGATCACACTGACCAGTGCAGTTATGCAGGTCTTTCTTACTTGATCACAGATGCTGGGCAGAAACTGGAGCAAGATATTAAGGAGAGGAGTGGGTGTGAGTATGGAGTGGGGGAGCTGCCAGTACAGATGGGGAAAGCCGGAGTTGGCTAGAAAGGGCTGCCTGGCCTGACAGCTGTGTGTCTGTGTGCGTATGCCCGCACACGCATGTGTGCGCCTTGTCACCTCAGCTCCAAGAACAACCAAAGGAAAACTCTGCAGTGTCTGAATTCTCTTGATCAGATCTGGGGGTTGTCAATTCAATTCAATTCAACCTTTAATGGCATACAATCTGGGGGTTGTCACAACCGTCGCCTGACCCAATTATCAGAATGCATTTCTCAGCGAGAAACGAGCGCCGTGCAGCTTCAAAGGGCTTTGTAGCCTCATAGGGCCCAGCGTGCTCCCCAGAAGAAAGGAAGCAGCCATCAGAAGATCCCGCACCGGCCTGCTTTCATCTGGGAGGCACATGTTCCAGCTGTCACATCTTAGCTCCTGCCTCATATCGTAATGAGAAGGCCCTCTATTTCCCATTGATTTATTCCATGCTCCTCTGCCATCGTTGGGGGTCGGGGCCAGGGGAGTTCAAGCCCATGCAAGGCGAGGTGTGTCATTAAATGCTACAACATTACAGGGACCCCTAAGGCGTGGAAAGCAAGGGACGTGTGCAGAGAACATCTTCCTTTGTCAAACAGAACAAAAAGGGAGAGGCCCAAGAGGAAAGGAGATAAAATTGTTTGTGGGGGCAGCTACTGAGACAATATTTAATTTGTCGAGGTGGACAAGGTTAGAATTAGCCAGGCTGGGGAGATGTAAAGATGCTTTGGACTTGCCCAGCTTCACAAAGGTGTAGATGCAAAAATCCAGTACTTGGGACTGGAACAATGAACTGCATGCTACGTTTTAGTTCAGCCAGGCTCGCTAGGTGGAACTGAGGAGGATTCATGAAATTGGAGGAGATCTTGGCCTCCTTTTTTCAATTGTGGACTAAAAAGAGAGATTATTTTTCCTTTGCGAGAGTGGGATTTTACTTGAGGTGTGCATGTTCAAGCCATTTTTACCTCTGGGAATAATAGGCTGGGGGGGGAGGGGGCGTTGCAGCATTTGAAAAAAAAGCCATGAAACCTCTGCATAGTTGGACAAAAGAAATGTATGTGTATTGGAATTCAAATCCTCGCTCCACTCACTTTCAGTTCTCTGTGGACACTAAGGGGCCCACCAAGTATTTTTATAAATTGGGGCCAAGTTAGGGTTTTGCCCAGCATAGCTTCTGACTAGCCACTGGAGATCCAACTAGCTGCCCAGATTAAAATAACTTTCAGACGCATTGTTGGTTTTATTTTCATTCATTTTCCCAATAAATGTTTAAAATTACCCATCTTCTCTCCCATAATTGTGCTTCTTCTATTTGTGTGGCTCCAAATCTTGCAGCAGCCATTATGTAGCTGGATCCAACTGCTGTGGCAGCAATTTTGTTTTTTGACCCAATTCCTGCGGCAGCCATTATGTAGTTGGACCCAACTCCTGTGGCAGCCATGTAGTTGGACCCAACTCCTGAGGTAGCCATTTTGTAGTTGGACCCAACTCCTGCGGCAGCCGTTATGTAGTTGGACCCAACTCTTGTGGCAGCCATGCAGTTGGACTCAACTCCTGAGGCAGCCATTTTGTAGCTGGACTCAACTCCTGAGGCAGCCATTTTGTAGCTGGACTCAATTCTTGCCGATGAAATAAATTACTTACTACTGTGTTATATATAAACCAACAGCTTCTCCATTGCCTTAAAATCCCACTTACCAATTTTGCTTCGAGTCTGATCGGTTTTTACCTGCTGTGCTAAGAAAACTGTATTTCTTCCCTAAAAATTTGGGACTCTTGGCACAATGCAAGACTTTAGCTCCTCTGCACTCTCTGACTTGAAAGGTCTTCCCCAAAGTTGCCAAGCAAGTCTAGATAAGACTTGTGCTCCTTTATTGACCAACCTAGATTTTAAATCATGCCTAGACTAAAATGGATTGAAATTTACCTTTTGTGTCAGAGTATCGTGTCAGACTAGGATCAGGAAGACCCAAGTTGGTATCTCCATCTGTTCTCTGAATGACCTTAGACCTTTCTCAGTCTAACCTACTTCATAGGGTTGTTGTGAAAATAACATTAAGAAAGGGAGAAGAATGTTATAAGCCATTTGGGGAATCTGAAGGGAAGTAAAGCAGCAGCACAGTGATAGAAAGTGACAGCATCACAGCTGATTTCTGGTGACAAGAAATGGTCAGAGGTGGTTTGCCATTGCCTTGGTGGTCTCCCATGCAAATACTAGCCAAGACTGACCCTATTTAGCTTCTGAGATTTAATTAGATCAGACTACTTGGGCCATCTGGGTCAGGGCAAATTGGATCAGGGCAAATATATAATAAGATGAATTCATGATTTAAACACTTTCTAGGGGATGACCTTATCTTAACTGTGGGTCAAAAACTGGAATTTCAGGCTGCTGGTGAACTTTTTAATCTCCTTAACCTGGATCTTTCGAATTTGATGCATAGACATCTGAAGAAAGAGCTCTACTTCACGGGAATGTGAGGTAAATGAGTTATGTATTTTGATATCCCAGCTCAGGAATAACCATCCTCCATATTATTGGGAGGCAATTTATTCTTCACAGAGTGGTCCAAGGGATGAAAATGGATTTTGTGACACTGTCCAGCTCATTGAAATGAAACTCAGTGATTCCTAGTATGGTGCATGTGGGCACTCTGGCATCTGTGCGTCCTTTTCCTCAAAGCAAAGCAGTGGATGCTTCATAAGAGTTTTTCTCTGCAGGGAGAACCAATATACAGCTACCTTTATCACAGCATGAAACTTAGCTTGCTACCTTCCTATATGTTATGACTGAACCCAGCTCCTATGGCAGCTATTTGTTGGTTGGTTGTGCCCCCCATGGCTGAAATTTGACAATTGTGCCCACTCGGTTTTCTTAAAATTCCAAATGTGTTCTCTGGCTCAACAAAGTCGGAGATTATCAAGTGCTATAATAAACTTTCAAAGAGGTCAGCAGCTGAAATGTTCCTTGTATAAAACTATATATTCTGCACCTTCTCTTTCTCTCATTTAGGGTATCCTGCTATGGCAGGAAACAAGCCTGCCATCACATGTATCCTGACATCACTTCTGGCGGGAACCTGGAAGTGATGTCATGTTGCTCTAGGAATCGCTGGAAACTGGTTTTACCATAGCATTTCTAGCAATGACTAGAGTGATTTATTTATTTATTTATTTATTTATTTGGATTTTTATACCGCCCCATCCCCGAAGGGCTCTGGGCGGTTTACAACATATAAAATACAATATAAAATAAGTAACCATTTAAGGCAGCGATAAAAATTATCAATTCCTATTCTAGTTATAAAATTCAGCAGGTTAAAATGGCCGTCATTTCAGGTTTTTCCTAGAAGTGACATCACAGTGCATGTGAAGATGACACCCAACATGTCCCCATCCCACTCTGAGCTCCCACCAGTTCTCATCTATTCTCATATTTTGAAGTCAAAATTTCTTTTAGATGCTGAGTGAAATTATGGCCTCATTCTGAGGCCTCCATTTATGTTGCTCAATGGTTTGCAAATGCTGCTTTGGAAAGTCCCTGTTCCTAAAAGAGGTATTATCCAAACTGGATCTGGTGGGGCAGGCGGGGGGGGGGGAGGGGGAGGGATAGCTGTTAAAAGTGTCTTCGGAACAGTTAACAAGGATCTTTTGGGTATGTTTACAGAACTTTTATTCCAGAGTGTTATTTCCAAAGGAAAAGAGACAGAGACCAACCAATTCAATGAAAGATTTATATACTAACAATCAAACACACTCCACTAGGAGAAGACCAAAGCAACAAAACCTTAAGACCGCAAATAAACCATCCTCTCCCTCCCAATGCATGCATACTCACATGCTAGGAGCCTAGTATACGGAAGACAGAAGAGTCAAAGGAGGGAAGGGAGGATATTTGAATGGGCGATGCTACCTGATCCAAGCGGGACAAGAAGTAGAGGATTGTTGGGAGTCCATGCAGCAGAATTCCAATCCCAACAGCAGAATTGTGATATCACTTACAGGAAAAACCTGAATTGTTGGGAGTCCGTGCAGCAGAATTCCAAGAGTGTCTAGGAGAAAAGTGGGACTTGCAAACAGTTGCATGAGTATCCAGGTTGTGGGAAGATTTGACACACTTTCCACCCTCTTGGGATGGTCTTTCCCACTTTCCCAGGCTCAAGAAGTTTTCATTTGACTGAGCTAAGGTAACTGCTGTCAAAATCGGGCAGGAAGATTAGAAGGGGAAATACCTGCCATTCCAGTTTTAGGAGTGGATGTGGACAATAGGTGCTATGGTTCATCCTGGGTGAGTCAGATGTTAGGCTGTCTTTCTCAATGGTTGGATTGGATTAATGACAGCTAGAAATGGACATTTCCTTCCTGAAGCATCCCTCAGATTAGAACAAGAATTATGTGATTCTATTAGGTACGCCTTAGAGCTGGCGGGAATGTAAATGATTTATGTATTTCAGTGGCACTCTGTCCCCCTGATAGAATTTACCTAGGTCATGGCAGATCAGGTGTTCTTTGGAGACACATTTTAGGGATCCTCACTGCTCTTCAATTTTAAAGCCTTCAAAACAATGACAAGGAGATTGCGGATCAGATTTGAAAGGCCTCACAGAAGACATGATCAGTGGTTCCAAGACTTCTCAAAAAGACTGGATTCCCCAAAGGAAGGATCAATCTTCCATTGAAATGAGTAGCTATGAGGGAACACCACGATGAAGGCTGCTGCAGGCCCAAGAGTTCTCATGATGCCTTGCCTGAACTGACTGAGTGGTCTTCAAGTCATGGGGTGGCATTCTCATGGGGGTCCCAAGTCAGGTCATTACTGACTCATGGGGTGACATCACATCACAACATTTACTAGGCAGACTGTTTATGGGATGGTTTGCCATTACTTTTCCCAGCCATCTACGCTTTACTCCATGCAACTAGGGTACTCATTTTATCAACCTCGGAAAGGTAGAAGAAGAGTTGGGTTTATATCCCCCTTTTTCTCCTGTAGGAGACTCAAAGGGGCTTACAATCTCCTTTCCCTTCTCCCCTCACAACAAACACACTGTAAGGTGGGTGGGGCTGAGAGAGCTCAGAAGAACTGTGACTAACCCATGGTCACCCAGCTGGCATGTGTTGGAGTGCACAGGCTAATCTGAATTCCCCAGATAAGCCTCCACAGCTCAAGCGGCAGAGCGGGGAATCAAACCCGGTTCCTCCAGATTAGAGTATACGTGCTCTTAACCATTACGCCACTGCTGAGTCAACCTTGAGCCAGCTACCTGAACCCAACTTCCAACGTGATCAAACTCAGGCTGCGAGCCGAGCTTTTGACAACAGCCTACCACTTTGCACCACCATATTTTAAAGTACTTTTCAGAAGTACCTGCAGCTATCTCGCATGCAATAGAAAGCAAGCCATGTCTTCTGAGAGCATGTTGAAAAGAACAGCTAGATGACACAGAAGTTGGGGAAGATTCCTACACAGCTCAGTTTCTAGCCTTGCTCCTCATTGTGGTTTATCTGATACTGCACAGCTTTGTGTTTCCTGTCCCTAGCTCTCTTGAACTGCAACCCATGTTCATTTGTTTATATCTTATCTTTAACACACACACACACACACACACACCCATGGATTGCATCATTACCCTCTCCTCTGTTCTATCCTCACAGAAGTGTGTGACTGGCCCCAGGTCACCCAGCAAGCTTCTACGGCACAAGTGGGAATTTGAACCTGGGTTTGCCGGATCCTAGTCCAACACTTCAACCACTAAACCACACTGGCTCCTACCAGAGGGGTCATAACTTTGGCCCTTCTCTTCCTGACACGTGACTCTGATGTCACATGACCTCTTGTTATGTGCGTGCATCTCTGTGACTCCCAAATCAGGGAAGGTAAAAAACTATTCCTTTACAAAGTATTGTTGAAGGCTTTCACAGCTGGAATCACTGGGGTGTTGTGGGGTTTCCGGGCTGTATGGCCATGTTCCAGCCGCATTTTCTCCTGATGTTTTGCCTGCATCTGTGGCTGGCGTCTTAAGAGGATCTGATGGTAGTAAAGCAAGTGGAATACATATACCAGTTTGGTCTGTTTTCTGACTTCTGTCCAGCCAGCCTGTTCTTTCCTTTCCAGAGTTTCTTGCAACTGTTGAATGCCCAGCAGTACAAATTTGCCTCAGTATCCTGTAGAGCACACAGGACTTCCGTGCTCCACCATCTTTGTATGAAGGCTGAAAGTTTGGATAATGAAATTTGGCAACATGTCCTTCTAGCTTTGAAAGAACCCCACCTCCCTCCTCTCTCAGTCTGGTTACCCAATACTTCTTAACTCAGATATCAACCACAGCCCTTCTTAATGCTGTCACTTAACCAGGTTGCTGGCATTCCTTCTCCCAGGGTGCAATGACAAACTCTTCTGGATAGCAGAGACGTTCCTCCCATTGGGCAAAGTGGGCAGTTGACCAGGGCGCCGCCTTTTGGGGGGCGCAAAAACTGCTGGTTCGTTTGTGGGATTTTTTGTATTTTCAGTATTTTTCCGTTTTTGGCCTGCAGAGGGCGCAGTTTTTAGGCTAGCAGCACCAAAATTTCAGGGATTTTTCGGGAGACTCTCCTGATGATATCACCCAGGTTTGGTGAGGTTTGGTTTAGGGAGTACAAAGTTATAGACTCCCAAAAGGAGTGCCCCCCATCCCCCATTGTTTCCAATGGGAGTTAATCAGAGATGGGGGCTACACATTTGAGGGTCCATAACTTTGCACCCTCTGAACCAAACTTCACCAAACCTGGGTGGTATCATCAGTAGGGTCTCATGAAGATACTCTGAAATTTTGGTGCTGCTATCTTAATAATTGCACCCCTGACAGCAGGCACCCCCTAAATTTCCCCAGGTTTTCCTTTTAAATCCACCCACTTCCTGCCAGTGCTTGTTTTCTTTCTTTCTTTTATTCTCTCAATGCCTAATAAAGGTTATTATTATTATTATTAAATCCACCCCCTTCGGCATAGATTTAAAGGGAGAATCTGAGGTCCCCAGAATTAACATTGAAAGGGATGCTGTTTCAGGGTGGGGGATAATCCACCCCAAAACAGCATCCCTTTCAATGTTGTCTAAACTGGGGACCCCAGATTCTCCCTTTAAGGTGGATTTAAAAGGAGAATCTGGACTCCCTAGTTTAAACACCATTGAAAATAATGCTGTTTGAGGGTGGATTCCAGAATCACTTGTTTAAACTAGGGAGCCCAGATTCTCCTTTTAAATCCACCTTAAAGGGAGAATCTGGGGTCCCCAGTTTAGACAACATTGAAAGGGATGCTGTTTCTCCTAACTGGGGGGACTGGATACAACACCATAAAATGTTTTCATAGCAGTAATAAAACATTTTGAAAGCATTTTGAAAATGTTTTCAAAAATATTTCTGCAGATTTGTGAGTTGGGGCATGTTCTATAATGTGATGGTGACTTTGAAACGAACCTGGTGGAAAAAATCTTTGTTTGGTCATGGTGGGGGAGGGTGGCCGCCCATGGGGGGGGGGGCATCAAACGCAGGTTTTGCCCAGGGCTCCAGTTTGCCCAGGTACGCCACTGCTGGATAGAATACCACCAACTAAAAACCCACCTCTCTTTATTGTTACAACCAGTTTGAAACAGGTGTGAAAAACAGAGAGGGGCTTGGAAACAAACAAGGATATTTTTTTTTTGTCTGTGGGTCGAAGACTGAATAATAGAGGCATCCCTAGTGCCCGTTCATCTTACTCTGTTCCTGGGGGGTGTTTGTAGGTTTTTTTCCTTTTCCTTTTTTGCAGAGCTTCACACCTGCAAAAGCAAGTTTAACCAGGCATGACACTGGGAAAAAGAAATAACTGTGTACAGCGCAGGCAATTGTGTCTCTGTTCTGAAAAACCACCTGTGTCCCTCCAGCCAGAAAGAATGAAGGGTGATGTGTTGCATTACCTGCCACGTCGCCTTCATTTCACTGGTAATCTTCATTCCCTTCCCTTTATGTCCTCATATGTACCTTGGCATGATTCCCTTGTTCATATGCTCTTCCAGAATTGCAGGCGACAGTGTTTATATATATTTTTCCTAGCACAACACTGTTTGTTCAACTGAATCCATGCGCCCACACAATCTTGGTAAATCGGACGCAGAGAGGTTTGCTGGGTCCCTAGAGGCTGACACCCCTGTTTTGGAGCCTTCTTTTCTGAAAAGCACCTGCTAGAACCAAGTATCCTCCAACATTTCCCCCAAAGTCTCCAAAATATTTATGAAATGCTGCTGAGCGCTCAATAGCTTGAGGGAGGACAAATGCTAAATTAGGGCTGTCAGTTGACCAGAGGTAAAAAAAACCAACAACCATTCCAGCTTCTCTGTGAAGCCTTTTTGTCTTGTGGCGGTTGATCTTTTGTGTATGTGAGTCATCTGATGATGAACATGCATATATATAAATAAGGCTTTAGCTGGAAGGGTACAATAATGCAAACACATCATTAAAATGAATATTGTGGGGGGGGGGGGACGGAGAAGAAAAACAGGATCGATATTAACAGGGAAGGTCCAGAATAATGGCTAGAAAAGGAAGATAGTGCGAGACGTCCATCCAGACCCATTATGGCAAAAATTTTACCCTTCCCCCCTTCACAATATTCTAGTGAAGTTTACTGCTTACCAGAAACAGAAAAGACACAAACAGCCCATGCCTTCTATGGTCAAGAGCGGTTCGAAGAATGGGACTGGCAATTGTGTAACTGGATATAGTTTTTTAAAAGTGGAAATTATGTTAAATTGTTTAGTTGTTGGTGAAGGGTTTCCTATGTCCTTGTGGGTGGAACATGTAAGATGTAGATCAGCAATGCAGCCTGTGTGGTTTTATGTTTTCTTTCTGTAAGTATCTATTGTCATTGATTTGTATTTTTAATAATGTTTTTACCCTTTTTGATTGACGTTGAGGAGAAGAATACTGCACAGGTGTCAGGGCACAAGGACACAAAATGGAGAAACAGCTCCCATCTGAATCTAGGGATGCCAGCTCCTGGAATCTAAGCTGAGCGTCTGATTCCCATCTGAATCTAGGGATGCCAACTCCTGGAATCTGAGCGTAATTCTATAAAGATCAATTCCCTTGGAGAAAATGGCTGCTTTGGAGGGGGGGAGGGGGGGCGGTGGATATGGGAGGTCAGAAGTTGTAAAAACAAGAAAAGGGCTGGTTAGGAGCAGCAGTGGCATAGTGGTTAAGAGCAGGTGCACTCTAATCCGGAGAACCGGGTTTGATTCCCCCCTCTGCCACTTGAGCTGTAGAGGCCTACCTGGGGAACTAGATTGTGCACTCCAATGCACGCCAGCTGGGTGAACTTGGGCATGTCACAGCTCTATGGAGCATTCTCAGTCCCACCTACCTCACAAGGTGTTTGTTGTAGGGGGAGGGGGAAAGGGAAAGGAGATTGTAAGCCCCTTTGAGTCTCCTTAAAGGAGAGAAAGGAGGGGGGCATAAATCCAAACTACTCTCCCCTCCCCCTCCCCTCCCCTCCCCTCCCCTCCCCCCTTCTTCTTCTTCTTCTTCTTCTTCTTCTTCTTCTTCTTCTTCTTCTTCTTCTTCTTCTTCTTCTTCTTCTTTAGTCACCTTCTTTACAGTCACTTATCAGGGAGGGCGATGGAGTCCTAGCCAAGGGAAAAGGCTGGTTCTGGTGGGTTTTCTGGGCTGTGTGGCTGTGGTCTGGTGGATTTTGTTCCTATTGTTTTGTTCCTTTTTTTCCGGCCACACAGCCCGGAAAACCCACCAGAACCAGTTGAATCCGGCCGTGAAAGCCTTCGAAAAGGATGAATTTAGCAGAGCATTTCTGAACCTATGGAAGGAAATGCAAAGGTGCAAGTCATCTGTATCTGAAAATGGAATTAAACCAAAGTGCTTTCTGCACATTCGTATCTTCAGACCAGAAATCCCAGCCCTCTAAGCAAACTCGGCAGTGAAAGGAATATATTGCAGTTCCCACAAACATGAGTGGAATTCCTGCTGCATGTGCTCAGAGACATCCTCTTCTGCACTACCGTGACTTCACAGGTTGTAGGGCTTGACACTGAAATGATGGGTGGTTGCCAGTTGTTACGAGTCCTCTCTCCACTGCCTCAACCTAACCCTTGTGGTGGCAGAGAAGAGAGACTGGGAGCAGATGACCTGACTTTCCTGATCTCCAAAATAGCCCCCCCCTCCCCAACCCCAATGCCCAGGGGGGAACGCAGTGACTCAGTCTCCTGGTTTCAACGCTTGGAGCCAGCGTCCAAAAATGCCGGGCTCAGCAAAAGATGAGCGATGCTGTGGCAAGGATGGGCATGGGTGGGGCACAGGTAAGTTTGGGAAAAGCCTTGCCTGCTACACTGGCACCACCTTACATGGAGCAGAAACAAATCCAGGCAACCCCTTGGCCTGGGACTGCTGGCACCTTGGCTAAGGAGCTGCCAGGCTAGGCCGTTCCCACTGCCTCCCACCCACGTTCTGCCCACCACGCCCTGGCTGATTGGTTCATGCAAAATAAGGTCTTATAAGAGCTGACACTCGTTCGCCTCCTGCGGAGTGCAGAGCTGGGGAGGTTCCCTTGTAGATTCTCCAGCTAGGATTGCCATACTTCGCGATGGATTTCAGGCCGGCAGTTCTCAAAGATTGCAGACCCCAAACCCTCCTTGAACCCCTTGGCAATACACGGGACCAGTGAAGCTAGAAGCGCAGGGAATTATAGTCCAGGAAAAGGGGGAGTCAGAGCTATATCCTCTCCAGCATCAAAGCTAGGCTAGCGAGCAGCAGACTGAGAAAGACATGGACCGAAAATAGGAGCTCGGTACCAGGTGTATGCTGGCATGGGGCAAATCTGGGGATGGAGTTATGGTTGCCAGCTCTGGTTTGGGAAATACCTGGACAATTTGGGGGTGGAGCAGTGGCATATCTGCAAGAGGGACATGGGGGTCATTTAACCCTGGGCATCCCCCATTGGGTCATGTGGGGAGCCTGCCATGGGCCGCCCCTCGGCCTGGCCCTGCCAGGCTGCTCCTTCAGTCGGCGGAGGCTCAAGGAGCAGCCTGGTAGGCCTCCAGCAGATGCACCTCAGCCTGGCCCCGTCAGGCAGCCACTGGCAGGTGAGTGGCAGGCAGCCACCAACTAAGGTAAGAGGGGGCGGGGGGGGCAGGGGGGGACCCGGAGCAGGTGGTTTCCCTTGGTATGCCTCTGGGATGGATTCTGAGGAAGGCAGGGTTACTGGTAATTAAGGTTACCGACCTGCTGGTAGAGGTCTCCTAGAATTACAACGGATCACCAGGTGACAGAAATAAGTTTCCCTGGATGGAAAGGCTCAGCGTGGACTATAGTGGACTTACATGCCTGCTGAAACCCCTTTCTTAGCCAAACTCCCAGGCTCTAATCCCAAATCTCCAGCAATTTTCCAACCTGGAAACACAAAACCATATTATTAAGGACTGACAAGATAACAGCAGCAGTATACAGGTGTTGTCCCTGGCAGCTATTTGACTTGGAGCCTTTCTCCTGTTTTGCTGGACAACCTCTCATGGAGTCCAACTGTGCTGAGTAGCAGCGACGTATTTGCCCCGGGTGCCACTGATCTGGTCATGTGGGGGGCACAAAATCGCCCCCCCACGTGACCAGAAAGATGACAAGCTTGGGGGCGGGGCCACACCCCCAAGCTTATAAAAGCAAAGGACTCAGCATGGAGCCTTCCTGTTGCTTGTGTCCTTCCCAGAGGGGAGGGCAGAAGGGACGGCTCAGAGCCAGCAGCCAGGAGTGGGTGGGGGTGGGCACCATTTTCCCTTGGTATGCTTCTGTTGAGCAGGACACTACAGAACCACTGTGGTATAGCAGTTAGAGTGTTGGACTAGGAACCGAACCAGGTTTGAGCCCCCTGCCAACCCCCCCGTTCTGATGTTTGCTTGGTGACCTTAGACCAGTCGGTTCTCTCAGGCTACTTTACAGGTTTTGATCCAGAAGAAGGTAGCAACCCTGCTCTTCTGTTGGAAACAACAAAAACATCTCTGCTAAACTCCAAAGGTGCCTTAGGTCAAACTCAGTTGTCCTCCATTCAAAATACCTTTGATTTATTCTCTGCCTCAGCTGAGAGAGAAAGATAGGATGCTGGGAACACTATAATGACTAGCCTCATTTTACAATCTTGCCTCATTCCTAGAAAATTGTCACTCAAATAGAACACAATGTGTCTCGCACATTTAAGAGTCCAATTGTCAGTAAGATTTCTCAATTTTTCTGTTTCATTCCACCACCACCACCCCCCCGCATTTCCAATGTGTAATGCAATGTGTATTCAAATCACGTACCAAGAAAAACAATGTGAAATCCAATTATTAATTATGCCAATTATTTTTTTCTTATTTTATTTTTTCTTCAGCGGTGTCTATGGGTGGGCAGCACCCACTTTCTTTCCTCACAGCCACGAGGGCTTGGAATTTGAGTTTTATTTTTGTTCGAGAAAACGACGTTCTCAGGAAGCAGAGCACGGCACCTGCCACATTCTTTACTTCCCATGGAACTGAATGCTATTCTGAGTACACTGCAGCCTGTGTGGATTGGGATTTGGATTAAAATCCCTGCTCAGGGGAAGTCTTTGGATTGGTCATTCTTCTTCAGCATCAGCTATAATTCTCTCTCAAATTAGAATATCCTTTACTGCATGGTTCCTGTGATGATCTGCAAGATATAATAATAGAAGAGCACTTTTTTTGTTAAAAACCAGTTGCCCTCTAACTTGTAGGGGCATCTTACTCCTCACTGTAACAAATGCATACACTAAGGAAATGGGTCTGTGGGTCAGGTTCCTTCCACTCCATGCCAATTCTCCACTTAGGCTTTTGCAATAACAATGAAAGCTACAGAGATTATCTCTCTGCCCCACCATGGCATCAGGCCAGGGGCGCAGTGAGGGGAAACTGCGCCTGGGGCACATGTGTGCCCTGCGCTCCCACCATGCCCCAGAACACCCCCATCATGCCCCCGCACAATGAGTGCCCGGGGCAAGACGCCTCACCCTTCCCCCTGGGTGCTACGCCACTGCATCAGGCACACACCTGAAGTGCTCTTGCTTTCTGACAAAAAAGCCAAGAGCAAGAGCAGTAGGCGTGCAACAACTTCCTTGTACATCGGTACCAGGAAGTTTACCATACGCCACTTCTGCTCCCCATGTGTAGCAACCTCCTTGTATATTAGTACAAGGAAGTTTGCTGCACCGAGATTCAGTTGCCAGCATGCTGTGGGGCCTCCTGCGTAATTGGCCAGAGAATCATTGGGTGCACTTTGCCCACAAAATCAAACAAACATACAAACAAAATTTATCAAATCTGGTTTGGGAAAGGTCACAGCAAAGCAGGGAAAAAACAAGGGAAGTGGTTGATTAGGGGAAAGTGTGGTGTTAATTGTGCCTAAAGGGAACACCTCTTCCCTGTTTCTCCCTTCCACAGCAGACACCCCAGGCAAAGATCTCTCCTGTGGCTTTGATCCAGTGACACAAAAGCAGAAATAGAACAGAACTTAGCACAGTTCTGTTTGCACAAGATCTTGTGCAACGGCTAGCACTTTCCTCCCCGTATATTCCAGTGCTCAAGACCATGCCCAACCGGAAATGCAAGTGGAGATACAATAAATTAGCACCAGTGTGACTAGCATCATCTTTTTCTTGCTTTGCCCCCTTGCGCAAGAGCTGTAAGATAGAGGTGTCAAACTCTGGCCCTCCAGATGTTCACAGACTACAGTTCCTATCAGCCCCTGCCAATTGGCCATGCTGGCAGGGGTTGATGGGAATTATAGTCCATGAACATCTGGAGGACCAGAGTTTGACACCACTGCTCTAAGGCAAGCAGAAATTTGGCACTGGAGTCCACCCATTATATTTGAATTTGACTATACGCTGCCTAGAACAGCAACTTTGATTTGAAAATATTGAATGTGTTTGGGAAAGTCTTCCTGCTGTGCTGGAAAAAGCTCCCAAAGAACAGCTGCCAGGACAACAGACAAAATGAAGTTCCAAAAACCTGGATCCGAAGTGTATCTCATTAACTGTACTTACACATTGTTTTCACATGTTCAACTATAGGAGTTTTAGAATACATGGAATTCAGATAATTTCTCTTCTGTGTCCTCCTCCACAACAAAAGGAATCTATCTGGCAAATTGTATTCCAGTTTTTTTCCCCCAAGGAGTTTAGTGAGGATACACAGTCCTCCCTTCTTCTGTTTGGTTGAATCTAGCCAACTTTTTTGCTCAGCCAATCTCCCTCCCTATTATTGCCATTGTTTGACACATCTTTTTGTCCAGCAGGTCCTCTGATCCCAAATGGAGCCTTTTTCACAAGTGAGAAGGTTCATTTGATCCAGCCCATCAACCTCACAATTCCAAAAACCTAAAATATTCTCAAAACCTTCATGTTGCACCTGCGTATTAAAAATTTGACTGTTTTCAGGACCAGGAGCTTTGCTACAGGGACTTGAGAAATCTGAACAGATTTTCCAAAAGCAAGTGGTAGAAACAATATTAAAATTCTGCTCACTGCAACCTTCCCTGCTTTGCCCAATGGTTTTTATCTGTTGTGCTGCCAAACTGCTGCTGGATTTACCCTGCTGATTTATTGCAGACAGGCTTTTAATCTGAGCCAGGGCTGAGCCTGGAAACCTGTTTTTGGTGCCAGGGGTCAGCCCTCACAGAAGCAAATTAATCTGACCAAGATAAGAGGGCAATCTTTCTTAGGACCAGGTGAAACATCACAAGAGCAAGGAGGTGGGTGAAGCTTTAATCAGCCCTAACGAAAGCACTTCTCTGGAGGTTTTTCTTACAGACCAGTGAGGCGACCTGCAATTTCTGGCCCCTAAAGACAGGATTCTTTCCAAACAGAGGCAGAATATTTTGCTTTTATTACAAAGCACCCCCTTCTCCCCACAACACATTTAAGAACTGAGAGATTTTTCGACCTTCTGGACAATAAATGGAATAAATGACATTTGCTGTTTTTCAAAACGGTAGCCAGTGGCGTAGCTTCCATGGGGCAGGGTGGGGACAAATGCCCCAGGCGGGCCCCCATTCAATCACATGGGGGGCAGAAGATCGCCCCCACACTCCTCTCCCTTCTTCCCTCAGTTGTCCCCAGTTCCGCCAGGCCGCTTCTTCAGCCAGCGGAGACGACCTAGTGGGGCCACTGCAGGGAGCCCCTCGGCCTGGCTCCACCCCAGCAGGCCCAGCAGAGGCCACAGCCGAACACCTCTCGGCCCCGCCTCAGGTGCCATTTCCCTCCGCTATGCCTCTGACCATAACAGAGGACATTTTGGCATATCCAGTCGGGCGCAAGGTTGAGGCGTCTTCACTGTCATCCATGCCCCTGTGTCAGTCTCCCAGGACACACCGTTTCCAATCTCTGAGTCCCCGTTCTCCAGTGACCAGTCTTCAAAGGAAGATTCCAGCAGCAAACTGCTGTGCTAAAACTGAACAATTACTTTTAGGAGATATTTTTGTTCCCCACATTCCTTTTGATGCAGCCGGGAATCCTTCTGTCAAGATAAAATGTTTGAATAAATAAAATAAAAATATGAAAAGGCAAAAAAAAATCATGTATAAAAATTAGTATGCCATTCTAACAGAGCTGGAGTTGTCAGTTTGTGGGCGGTGGCTGGAGGTCTCCTGGGTTAGGACAGATCTCCAGGAAACAAAGATCGGTTCCCTAGGAGAAAATGCTGCTTGGAAAGGTGGATTCTATGACATGATACCCCACTGACATCCCTCCTCTCCCCCAAACTCTGACTTTCTCAGTCCCCCCCCCCCCCAAATCTCCAGGTGGCAACCCTTGGGGCCCATGTCTAATCTCAGTAGGGATGCCAGCATCAGGTTGGGAAATACCAGGATATTTTGTGGAGCCTGAGGAGAGTGAGGGTTGGGGAGGGGAGGGGCTTCAGTGGGATGCAATGCCACAGAGTCTGCTATCCAAAACAATAATTTTTCCAGGTGAACCGATCTCTGTTGACTGGAGAGTTGCAATCCCAGGAGATCTTCAGCAGAGACATTGGAGGGCAAAATGGCGCCCGGCCCTGGCCCTGCCCACCCCCCGGCGGGGGCGATTTTCTGCCCTCCATGTGACCCACTGGCGCACACCTGGTGTGCGGCCCCCGCCCCCTTATAGCTACACCTCTGATCTCCAGCCACCACCTGGAGACTGGCAACCTCCTATAAGCCTACCTAAAAACTCTCCTAAATGTAAGGTTGTGACTTTGTTATAGTTGGTAGTTTGAGCTTGGAGGAGATTCCTTTGCCACGTTGGGCTGACTGCCCAATACGTCTGTTATCGCTTGCTTAACCTTGCTTTCCGTCTGTGTGATATAGCCCTGTGTGAAACTGCTTTTGGTTTGTTAGGTGGGAACGGTTAATTGTTTATGTTCAGCTCTTGGCGGGAATAGAGGCCCGTAAAAGCAGCTGCCCGACAAGGGGGGGGGGGTTAGAATCTGCATTGCCTGTAGACGATCATGAAAGCCAGCTCAATACAGAACTATTAAGGTTGCTTTTGGACTGGACCTTGCTGATTCCTTACACTAAATAGCTCTATTTTACAGCTTCTCTAAAAGGCCGTAAGAAGAAGTGGCTGCACCACAGTTTCTCAGAGAGCTTTCTGCAGCACTGGGGCTACCACAGACAATGATTTAGCTGTTAGGAACTGTCTTACCAAGAGCAAGGTGATACTGCAAGTCAGTGTGATGTAGTGGTGGACTCTAATCCGCTGAACTGAGTTAGTTTACTCTGCTCCTCCACATGAAGCCTGCTGGGTGACCCCAGGCTAGACCCAGTTCTCTCAGAACTCTGCCCCACCTACCTCACAAAGTGCCTGTTGTGGGGAGAGGAAGGGAAAGTGAATGTAAGCCACTTGGAGACTCCTTAAAGGTAGAGAAAAGCAGGATGTAAAAAAACAGCTCTTCATCCTCATCCTGTTGTGAAGAGACCAATTGTGGCATGAAGTTCGACGCCTCCTCCTGAGGACTTAATAAAATCCCTCAACCATTTCCTCAACCACTATAGGTATTAAGAAAACTAGAGTGATGGCCCATTGCTGTTATGAACAACCTCTACTTTTCTCAATTGCATTTTAATGTTACATAATTACATGTCAGCCTCTGCTTCCTGCATTTCATGATATTTTGATTGTGCTGGCTAATCAGTCCCCCCCTCCCCCCTCAAAACGTGACCCTCTACAATACATGCATCTGACGAAGGGGTCTCCAGCCCAAAGAAACTGAAGCAAGAATAAAGACTGCTGTGGCAGAAGACTCCTGTTTGTCTTTACCTCTTTCAAAGATCATGCTGTGGAGTTGAGCAAGATTTTATAGGTCCAATCAGGATATTATGTGCTGGGTCAGAACTGGAGGATGTGTGATAGAAAGGCAACTCCAGGTTTTGGGAAATTCCTGGAGATTGGAAGGTGTAGCCCGAGAGTGTAGGATTTAGGGAGGGAAAGGGCCTGTGTAGGGTAAAATGTCACAGAGTCCACCCAGTTTGCCAGCTGTCAGGAACTGTGCCTGGAGACTGGGGGGCATTCCTAGCTGGCAACTTTGTAACAATTTGTGTTGACAGGATTGGTACCTGGGTGATGGAAGGGTGCTTTCACTTCAATGTAATTGTTGCAAGATATAAGGAATCAGCCTGCTATATGTAATGGAACTTTCCTTTCGCTTCTCTTGATCGTTATGGCTTTTGGTAGATAACTAGCCTGACCCTGGCAAGTTGGTCCCTGTGGGGGTGGACAGCCAGGTGGCTGCATCTTTCCCTTTCACCAACCTCGGGGCGCCTAAGTTTCAAAATAACTCTTTTCTCACATTCTTTGGAAAAACGGGAGGGGGAACTCTCTGGGGATAAAGGGACCTAGCAAGCTGGGTGCTCTGTCAATAAACGCTACTGATCCAGAATCCAGAGTCTGTTTATTCACTGTAGGTCTCAGACCTAACACCCTCTAGGCAGAAGATGGAGACCTTGCAACAGATCTCCAAGCATCAGAGGTCAGTTCACCTGGAGAAAATGGCCGCTCTGGAAGGTAGATTTTATGGCATTATTCCCCACTGAAGTCCCTCCCCTCTCTGAACCCCACCCACCTCAGGTTCCACCCCCCAAATCTCCAACCCAGAAATGGTTAACCCTAGTCCACTCTGCAAAGCAGCCTCTTTCTCCAGGAGGAGCCGAATAAATCTTTTCAATGACTAACTAATAAACAAACAATTGATGTAATCTGGAGATCAGGTGTAATTCCAGGAGATCTCCAGATCCCACCTGGAGGTTGGCAAGCCTAGGATGTGGCTGGAAGGATTTGGGTAGGAGAAATCCCAAATGGGAGCCAATCCTTCTCCTCTGTTCAAGATAAGCTGGTCTTGCTGCTAATAAATATACACCTGCTTGTCACAGAGCACACCTGAGGCCCTAAGGAATCATTTAGGGCGAGAGGCTGAATTTGCACAGCCGCCATGTCCCCAAAGGCCATCTCATTCCACACTGCCTACAATGTTTGTCATGGCCAGGAAGGTGAAGATATAGATTCCACAGCACACTTGGGAAGAAGCTCTCCCTTCACACATGGAAGGCACTCTATGCACAGGAACATTTGCCTGGTGATCTTGTGCTACTCCCTCCCTGAAGAACTCTGCACATGCTCTGGAGCATCCAGGCATGAGGGCCACATTTTTTTTTGCAACCAGGTGTTGACAATGCTAGTATTAATCTTTAAAAAAAATACGGTCACCCGAAGCAAACATTTCAGGAATAATCCTTGACATGTTTATTCAGAAGCAGATCCTATGTTACTCAAAGGGCCTTACTCCTCAGACAGTGTCCTTAGGATTCCAGGTTTTTAAAATCTTTTCCAGGCACACTGTCCAAGGAGCTCTGGTTCCCTGGCCTGCCTCACTGGGACAGCGTGAAACAACATGCGGGGGGTGGGGGGTGTTCCAGTGCTAGTCCGAGCAGCTGGAATGATTTCACAGACTGGTAGCAGGTGAGGTCATCTATCCCAGGGAGCGGCTGGGCCATCGCAGCGAGTCATGAGAGCATCGAGTTAATTTTCTCCGCAGCACGCCCGAGTCTCTGGAATGTTCATAAACCTGTTGCCAAGGAGTGGTGCGCGGTTGCTAGGTGGTGCTGGCAACAGAGGGAGTACCCGCATCAGGTGACAGGCGGCAAACAAGGCCAGACTGTGCCAAAGAGCTTCAGGGAGAGCAGAGCTGGGTTGGGCCTTCAAGCAGAAACTGGAAGGAAGGCTGGGGGAGGCAGCGGGGGGGGGGGGGAGCAACTCGCTGGGTCAACATTACCCAGTGGAAATTTTCATTCCGACCAGCAGGGGAACCTGGGGTGGGGCAGGGGGAGGGAAACCAACAAAGCAATGAGCTTGGCATCCAATTCAGGGATGGGGAGAAACAGGTTTGCATCTATGAAGTGTGGTGTCAAGCCCATCCATGCATGGACAGGCCTCACGTGGTCACCTGTCTACTGTGTTTGAACGCCACCCTTCCTCTTAAACTCAGAGTAGTAGATGGGGGTTTCCCCTCCTCCATTTTTACCCTCACAACAATGCTGTTGGGTAGGCTGGGGGGGGGGGGGGCTGGCACAAGGCTGCCTAGTGAGATTCATGGCCAAGTGGGGATTTGGATCCATTACTCTCAGATCCTACTTCTGTACTAATCATGAGCCAGACTAGCTCTTTTGTAGAATAACCGGCAGCTGAACACGTGAACTATCTCCCCTAAAAGTAGGGTTGCCAGGTCCCCCCAGCCACCAGCAGGATCCAGGCTGGAGAATTCCTGGTCCAGGCTGGAGAATTCCTGGAGCTTTGGGACTGAACCTGAGGACGACAGAAACTAGTGGGATACAAGGTCCCAGAGTCCACCCTCCAAAACAGCCATTTTCTCCTGAGAAGCTGATCTCTGTAGTCTGGAAATGAGCTGCAATTCTGGGGATCCCCAGGCCCCACCTGGAGACTGGCATCCCTACCTAAAAGACCTGTCTTTCACTACGTCTTAAAGAGAACACATAGTTTCCCTGTATTGCTCTGCTGTTGCAACCACATTCCACCCTTGCAAATCTCCCTCCAAGGTATGCAAGATATGTATGGAGTGAGGAAAGGCCAGAGGTGAAATCATGTCCATTTCTCTTCGGTAAGCTCTGCTCTACCAAGAAGAAGAAGAAGAAGAGTTTGGATTTATATCCCCCTTTTCTCTCCTATAGGAGACTCAAAGGGGCTTACAATCTCCTTGCCCTTCCCCCCTCACAACAAACACCCTGTGAGGTAGGTGGGGCTGAGAGAGCTCCGAAAAGCTGTGACTAGCCCAAGGTCACCCAGCTGGCGTGGGTGGGAGTGTACAGGCTAATCTGAATTCCCCAGATAAACCTCCACAACTCAGGCAGCAGAGCTGGGAATCAAACCCGGTTCCTCCAGATCAGAGTGCACCTGCTCTTAGCCACTATTCCACTGCTGCTCAAGGTCAAAGATTCGTGTCTTTCTTTGGCTCTCTTCACCCACCCCAACGACCCTACCAGCTGGTCCTCTGCACAGTTGGAGCCCCAGGAATGAACTTTCTAGGGGGTCAGGAGTGACTGAAGAAAAGGACAGGAAAGCAAGAAAAACTTATGATCCTGGATGCCTGGATACACCAGCATATTTTGAAGTACTGAAAGGTGAGATTAAAATCTATTCTGTTTGATCAGAGACGTCCTCGTTCCTACATTCAAAACCACCATTTTACGTTAATATCATCCAGAAGTGATACAGCTAGGAACCTGTCACCAGACTTCCATTATTATTAAACCGAATTTGTTTCTGCAGTGACTTCATTCTCCTCGTAAGGCAAACCTGCAGCAAAGGTTATGGAGATTGCGAGAAAGCAATTTAAGCTGGCCCAGATAACTCATTGCTTGATCTGAACTTCGGTATACTCAGTCCAAAAACCTGTCCGCTAGAATACAGGCCTGGCTCATCTGAAGTAATTATCTGCAATGTCAAACTTTAATCAGACAGATCAAGGTGACTTTTATGTCTAAAATCTCTTCCTGTCAACCAGGATTAGAGAATCTTATGGTATCTTGGAAAAAAGTTCACATATAACATTGATGTGGGCAAATAAATCCTATTCACCTGGTCACCTGCAGCAATAACCGGTGGGGGCGGAGAGGGCATTTAATTCCAAAGGTGCCAGAAACACTATCTCTAAACATTTACCTTTTCTCACCTGCAAGCTATAGACACACAATTATAAATATTATTACAGTAGATTACACACACACACAAATTTGGATAGCTGATTTGGTTAAAGCCCACAATGCCACCTAGTGGGAATTTCTAAGACAGCACAATGAAGAAAATGACAGTATTTTAGATCGGGTTGAAATCACTGCATCACAGCTAACGTCTAATCATCCACCTTTCACTTGTCAGTGACAATTCTGCAGTTTATCAAATGCACCAGCATCTTTTCTTTCTCTCTTCTCCCCTTCCCTAATTCTTTAGAAAGCTGAAGTTGCAACTGGCTCCTTTATCCCATCTGCAGCCCCAAATGAGCTGCTACCTACTTTTTTCCTTGTGTCAATGCTCATGTCCTACTGCTTAATAAGAAGCAAAGCCAATCTGCACCTGGATCATCAAACACATGACCTATTTCAAGTTCCGTATCAGTTCTGTGAAGAAAGACCCAGCTATCTGTTTATATATTTTACTGCATTCTGCAAGGAACAGTATATATAATGCCTCCTATTTTGATCTCCCAACAAACTATCAGGTAGGCTAGGCAAAGAGAAAGACTGTCCCAAGGGTACACTATAAACATCATGGCTGAGTGGAGACTTGAACCCAGGACTCTTCTTTCCCTGTCTTAACCTTCTAGCTAACACACTGGCTTTATCTTGGCTAGTTCAAAAATGGTAAGCTTTAGGCTTGGCTGGCATAGATTTAGCCATCATTTTCAGTACAATCCAAGCAGAATTATTTCAGTCTCAGTCCACTGAACCAATTGGCCTTAGGTTGAAATAACTTGGCATAGGTTATCAAGTCAACCATTTAAATTTTCATGTGTGAATTGCATCTATTGAGAACAATGCTAAAACCAGTTAGAAAATGCTTTCGGGCTACAGTGTTTGACCTGCTCTATTTCATCTATGCACATGATTTGATGTGGCATTTTAGAGTCTATGTGTCAACTTGTCCTGAAGATGCTCATGGTCTCAAGCATGTCCCATAACAGTCGGTGCCCTATCACCAACTATGGGAAAACCTAAGGGCAGAAGGTACCAAGGCAGCATTTCAAAATGTAAAAAGCACGAGGTGCCAGAAAACTCAGATACAGAGGACATGAAAAATGGAAACAGATCTTCCGTATTTGGTGGGAGTGTTCTACATCAATTGATTTTGGCAGATGGTATCACACTGCTTAGAACTTAAGAGGAAGTCTGTTTCAGTTGGTGGTAGTGGAAAGTCACAGCTGATTCATGGAAACCCCACAGGGTTTTCAAAGAAAGAGATGTTCATCGGTAGTTTGCCATTGCTGCCTCCATGTCACCACCCTAGTATTCCTTGAAGGTCTCCCATCCAAATACGAGTCAGGACTGGCCCTGCCTAGCTTCCAAAATCTGATGAGATCAGGAGCAGCAGTGGTGTAGGGGTTAAGAGCAAGTGTACTCTAATCTGGAGGAACCAGGTTTGATTCCCTGCTCTGCTACTTGAGCTGTGGAGGCTTATCTGGGGGATTCAGATTAGCCTGTACACTCCAACACATGCCATCTTGGTGGCAGTGGGCTAGTCACAGTTCTTCGGAGCTCTCTCAGCCCCACCTACCTCACAGGGTGTTTGTTGTGAGGGGGGAAGGGAAAGGAGTTTGTAAGCCCCTTTGAGTCTCCTTACAGGAGAGAAAGGGGGGGGGGTTATAAATCCAACTCTTCTTCTTCTTATCCAGAACCATGCTTGTTTCAATTACCCCTACAGTAACACTAATAAATTATGACGTGACGTCTCTTCGTAAAACAAGATTTAGTATTATATACATTTCTAGCAGCCCATCTCGTTTTTTGGAAGAAAACTTCAAGAACCGCCAGATAAACTGAAGGTCTATTTAAGCATGATTAGACAGATTTACTTGATGGAATCTAACAGTTTAGTATATCCAGATAAATGGAAGCAAATCATCTCAGAGTTGGAAAATGCTGAATAGGAATTATATTCATAACGAACAGATGCCACAATGCATTATTTTGCAAATGATTAGTTTCATTGTATTCAAGTGCGAATGTGCACATTAAAAAAGGGTAGGGGGAGAAAAACCAGAAGGCAACAGTAAAAGAACTGGGAGGTATTTTATTAAAACTGAGCTAACATTTTTCTTTTAAAAAATCTGTACAAAGAAAAACAAAAAATTAAATTAACGAAGAAACAAAACACTACAAAGGCAACACTATGAGGTTTTTAAAGGCACTTGGCAAGCCTATTTGAATGTACCTATTATTCCCTTCAAGAACCAGGTGAGGAAGAAGTCAAGGAGTCTGTCGGAACCAGAGCAAAGCATGCTGGGAGTCTGGGTCCTAACAGGAAAGTCTTTGGGGCACTGGAGTATGGCTTATATTTGGTCCTAAGGAGTGTCAGTGGCTTGGCAAAACCAGATGCATAGCTCATCACTGTTGTTTGCGTGCTGATGTGGCTAGCCAAAATCACTATATGAGGCCACGCTGGAGGACCATGAGTGGAGGTTAAATCCAGTTGCTGCTGCATGGAGATTTGTTTCCAACATTGTTCATAGGTCAGTTCTGGAAGTGAAGCACCATGGGACATTCAAAAAGCATTTCTGATTGGCTCAGCAATCTGAGGTTCTAGGCAGGAGGAGGTGTGAAACTAGATTTTTTCCAGCCTTGCTGGGACATTGGCATAAGACCGACCTGAAGGGAGAGGTCCCCCAAGGCAAGAAACATGATGGGATGCAGAGAAGGGAACGTCCACCAGCTGCAGATAAGCCCACTACTGCAACCTTGGTGGACACAAAGAATTAGGATGATCTCTCACTGGCAGATGATGTGAGGACCAAATGTCTCATTCAGCCTTCTCTGTGAACAAAAAAATGCAAGGTGTTAAAAGACCTTAACCCTAACCCCACCCTTCCAGCCACTGCACAATGACCAGATACGGAATGCTGCCAAATGCTGTTGACATACTCTGCTGCGGTGTCACTCTCTTACTGCTGCCCACTTCAGAACTCATGCAGCATGCGCTCAACAGTCCACCCGGAAGCTTTGGAAGTTACAGAAGGCAAGGTCGGGGGTGGCATGACTGTGCATGCATGGGGAACTGGAAGAAAGTCCCTGACATCCACTGGAAGCATCTGCAATTCTCAAACTCTTGTGTAATCACTTTACGTGGACTGCCAGAAGCCAAACTGAACATCTACAGGTGGGTGGACGGATGGACAAACACAGACACACGGACAAAGGCATAGCACACAGAAGATGCAACATGGGGGAGAAGAAAGCCATTCAACAGGAGAAGACATGAAAAGATCCTGGAGGAGGGAGCAGAAACAGGACCAAGCATCACAGGCCAACCCTCCATCTGGCCCTTAATGACCTTCATCCGCTCGGTCGCCCTTGGATCGTGGCTCCTGCCACCACTTGGCCAGAAAGCCTTCTTCATAGTCACCATTCCCCTCAAACTCCGAATCTGACAGTGATTCTGAATCCGTCTCCTCGTAATCACCTACCTCTGCCTGAGAAGAGAAAGAAGAGTCAGTCATGAGATAACTTCACAGGCGGGTGTGGGTACTATTTTGATGGCTGGTACACACTACAACAGTGAAGTGTGGGGGTAGCAGGCACAGGATTCAGTGCCAAAAGAAAAAGAAAGAAACCTAGATGCTTCTAGTCTCATGGCTGCAAAAACGGTCCACACCATGCCGAACGAAGGCTCAGAAAGCAAGGGGGTGGGTGGGAAGCCAAGCAGGACTTCCAGCAATGATTTATAACCCATGTTGTCCCCAAATCAAGGTAGCTAGCCATATTTTAAAAGTGGCTGCTACGTCTATGCTGTCCTTCAATTAAACAGTGTGCCCAAACCTGAGGAATTGCGGCACCAGATTTCTGCTACTTTCATAGCTCTTGAGCACAGCAATTCCACACTATTATGGGAGAGGATTTCCTGTTGATCCCTCCTTCCAAACCCATCTGTATGTACAACAGGGGTGTCCAACTCTGGTCCTCCAGATGTTCATGAACTACAATTCCCATCAGCCCCTGCCAGCACGCTACGTTTAGAGTTCCAAAGCAAGGCTGCAAATCTATCCTATTTCTACGTCACCTGTTCTGATTCAGATTTATTTATTTACGGTCATAGACCAATAGTAAGGCATAGAACAAAACAAGTTCCAGATATAATAAAATAATAAAATGAAGGGCATTCCAAGGAAACCGTAAAATTATTCACAACTTAAAATTTGTTATAAAAATGGAAAATAAATTAACCACTAAACAATTAACCCCTAAAACTTAAATATAATTAACCTCTAAGAAAAACCCTCCCTTCTTTCCTTGCTTTTACCCTCCAATTTCCCATTTTCTTTTTTCTCTTTTTCTAACTTTCCTTCCCTCTCCCTCCCTTTTATTTTTTAGTTTACCTTGATTCCTCTCCAGGGGTCCCATTAGTAAAGATACAATAGAAGGGCAGGACCCCTGTGCAAACTGAATGGATGACCTGTGGGAATTTGTGCTGAGATATTTTAAATTTCAATAATAGTTTAGAGTGTAGTTTTAAAGTATTTATGATTTTTTGTATTGGTGTACCAGACAATGGAAACTGCAGTGAGCCTTTTAGGGAAGAGCGGTGAATAAATCCAATAATAACTTAAACATAAAATAAAGGTAAGATTATTTAAATCCAAAGCAACGGCAGGTGGCCAATTTATCCTCAGCAATGATGCTCAGTGATTGGTTTGGCTAAGAAACCCTGACAGATCTCCCACCAACCAGCCTCATGGATAAACGAGAACCCATAACCTGATTTTCCCCGGTTCTCCCCCCCTCGCCCCCACATCGCCCCAAGCCAGTGATGTCCTCTGAACCCCTCACCTCATCATCTGACTGAAGGTACTGCTTGGCAAACTCCAAGAGTTTTTTCTGTGTAGATGTCTGGTTGTGATATTGCAAAGCTTCCTAGGAAGAGGAAAGAGAAGACACAAAATATGTTATTAGTTTGAGACAGTGTCAATGTTAGCGGGGAAGGGAGACATTATCTGCCAAGAAAGCTTTGGCTGCAGTCTTGGCATGCTGGAACTAACCACTGGGATAGACTGCCTTTGACTCTCACTGCCCACCAAAGTCACCTTGATGTGCAAAGGCCTTCTGTTCCCAGTGACTACCCTTCAGGCTTAGAGCAGGAATGACACACAACTCGGCTACACATCCATATGTAATTTCCCCCCTCCCCTTCTGAGGAAGTCCTTTATCCTACACTGCAGCTGCAGTTTAGCATGTGGAAGAATGTGCCCTTTGAACACCCAGGTGGCTTCTAAGTGCAGAAATCAAGAGGCCTTCGGTTTAACCCTTTAACTCTCACCCCCCTTTGGCAGGCATTTGTAGCCTGAGCTTGCCAGATGTTGAAAGGAGCAGGAAATCAGGAACGTATGAATCAGCTGAATAAGACCTGGGGCCAAATATCTGCCTTTCCCCTTTTTGGAGATCTTTGAAGTTCGGGCTTGCCATAGGCACAAGTCAAAGGACTCTTGGTCCCTGACTTGTAGCCCATGGCTCTGTGGAAGCTGTGCCAACAGAATCAGCTCTAGATCGAGGTGACCTTAGAAATCATCACTGGCTTCAAGAATGTCCTGGTGTGGCGTTTATAAAGGGAACAGGGATCACAACAGCCTCATGTAAAATTTCACATAGCTCCACAGTGCAGTTATTACACTGTTTCTCTAAAGCTGTAACCCAGTTCTGTTCCATTGTTTACTGTTTACTGTTTTATTGGATACACACCACTGTGCTGTGCTGATTTTGAAACCCAGTTTGCAGTAACATTTTTTATTTGCACTTTCAAGTCAAAATCCAAAGCATACAAAAAACAAAAATTGACCAAGTTATATCTGCCAAGATGCAGATTACTTTCTTCAAAATCCAAAGCACCAAAAGGCCTTTTCCTTGGCCAGATTCAACACCCTACCATCTGCTCTCCTCTACGGAAGATTCCAAAATGTTGCTAATGTAGAAAGACTCTGCCCCCGTAAGCTGGGATGTCCCAAAACTGTACAGCACACTTTTTTCTATAGCCCGTTCTATGATGAAATTTGAGCAAAGTATATAAATCCCAATTTAAGACAGAGGGCTGAGTTTCCTGATAGTTCCAAGCTGATCTTCCTACTAAATAGCCCCATCTTAGAAATGTGCGAGAGCACAGCTAAATTTCTGCAGAAACCCATTAAACTCCATCTTCCGAATAAAGGGTGCTAATTTTTGTTCTGCTCCTTTTTACGATTGCATCAACTCTTCTTTTTAACTCCATGCAATGTTGTATTGTATGATATCTTTTATCGAATCTCTGCATATTTCAATTTTTTGTATATTATGTAACATTTTATAGCCTGGATGCCAATAAAGGCCTTGGATTGGACCAAGTGATAAAGTATTTATTTCATGGAATAAGGGGAAATCTCCTCTGGACCACGCCTTGGTGCTATTACACCTAGCCAGTAAATACTCAATCAATGCAGATAACAAACTCTACGCTGCCTTTATTGATTTAAAGACTGCCTTTGACTCTGTGCCAAGAGTACTTCTCTGGGCAAAACTGGCTGCCCTCAACATTGATGCCAGACTCCTGTTCTTAATTAGGCAACTGCACACAAATACCAGTTGCCAGATCAAGTGTTCCCACGAAGGCCTTTTGACAGACAGTATTTCAATTTCCAAAGGGGTCAAACAGGGCTGCGTCCTGGCCCCCACTCTTTTCAATCTTTTCTTAAGTGACCTCCCCTCTGCTCTCTCAGCAGTGAACCGCCATGCCCCAAAACTGGGTACATCCCATGTATCAATTCTGCAGATGATGCTGTCCTCTCTCGATCCAGAGTTGGCCTCAGACACTTAATAAAGCGCTGTGTGGATTACTGTGAATCCAACATACTGACAATTAATTATGAAAAAACCAAGGTATTGGTCTTCTCTAGGCGCTTTAAGAAGCTCACATGGGCAATGAAAAGTACCCAAATTGAACAGGTTAAGTGCTATAAGTACCTTGGTCTCTCATTCTTCTTTAATCTTTCATGGGTAACCCATAGGAAGGCCACTCTCCTAGCTACATCTAACAGTATGTCAGCATTATTATGTTTCTTTTACAGCAGTGGCCACTCCTTTATCCCTCCTGCCCTCAAATTTTTCAATGCCAAAGTTGCCTCGAGATTGCTTTACGGAGTCCCAATTTGGATTCAAGCTATTAACCACTCCTTGAATTCTCTTCAATCTAAATTCTTTCATAAGATAACTGGACTCCCAAATTGCGTGCCCTATGCAGCCCTTTGTCTGGAGTTAGGTCAAAACTCCTTGGAATCAGCCACTTGGCTGAGGGCTTTTAGATTCTGGCTGCAAATTCATTTTCTCTTGGACTGTAATTCCCTGGTCCACCGTCTGCTCTCTGACACCCATTCCAACTCCTGGTTTTCCATAATCGAAGAAAAAATGGTTTCTATTGGACTGTCAGTGGATTCACTTTGCCCTTTGTCCTATTCAGAAGCTTATAGAAAATTAAAAGGTCAACTATTGGATAGAGAGTTCTCTGCCCTAATCACCGCAGCCAAGAAAACATGCTCCCCCCTGTATTTTTCTCTCCCATTTGAATGGGGCCACTTGGCACACTACCTGTATTGCTTAATAAACCCTGCTCAAAGGAGAGCCATAATGCTCGCCAGGTTTAATGTTATGCCTTTGCCTTGTTACATGGCAGATTTCATAAGCAAGAAAAGGCTAAAAGATTGTGCCCGTGTAATGATGAATCTCAGTTGAATCTCTGGCCCACCAATTACTACACTGTCTCAGATTCAAGGAAATCAGATCCAAGTATGTGAATCTTACTCCTTTACATTTACCCGATCTCCCCGGTTTAATTAGATTACACTACTTGTTGGACAATCCTGATCCTTCTCTCTGTATGATAGTGGCAGACTTTCTCCTGGAAATTACTAAATGCCAGTAGATTTCCTTCGACTTAACATTTATTTCCTGTATTATATATGCTTTTTAATCCATTTTTATTATTGTTGTACTGTTGTCTATGCCAATAAAGGCTTGCTGCTGTTATTTCATAGAGACTTCCAGTTTCCATTGAATACTAACCCTTAAACCCTAAACTATTATTACTTGGCCACTAAACCTTAAAACGGAATTAAATCTTTAACATAATTATTGATTTAAAAATTCTCATTTGTTGCTACTGGATCTTATTTTAACAGTCCTTAACCTTCAACATCACAAGTCATCAATTTATTCTTTTCTGTTTTTTCACTAATTTTGAAATCCTGTTTGGTGGCATTGCTGATTGTGATTTTTAAAAACTGCATACTCTGCCTTGGTAGGAAAGGTGGACTATAAATGAAGGAACTAAACACACACAATCTTCATTTAAATTGTTTTTCTTTTCCCCTTCAACATTATGCAAGCAGTTTGGGCTCAGGCTTGGATAGGCCAGGCTAGCTCAATCTCATCTGATCTCAGAAGCTAAGCTGAACTCGAAAACTCACACACCGTTATGTGCCATTTGGTTGGTCCTAATAAAAGGCATTGTGCTTACTGCTCCCTCTGTTTTTGGATTTTGTGTTGGGACCCACACAGATGCTAGTAACAGGCTTTTTTGCATTCTCATTTTCCTCTCCTTGTAAGTACCTGTTTCTTCTGGGGTGGTGGTGGTATTTCTGTTCCACTTGTGTTTTGCTTTCTCTAGTCGTCAACCTGACATAAAACAAGTTTACATCCAGTATAAAAACCAGCAGTTTAAATCTGCAGGCAAATAGGCCAGATTTAAAACAATGTGATACCAAATTGACCATTAGAGGGAGCACAACACATGTGGAACAGAAGCACCACCACCACCCAGGAAGAAACAGGAACTTACAAGAGAGGAAAATGGGAATGCGGAACAGCCCAGCTTCTTTCTAATCAAGCCAGCTCTTGTTCACATGCTCACTGGCCGCGGGTTGAAATCCTCCTCTTCCAGGTGCCAACGCTCATGGTAGAAGCGGTAATAGACCAGGTTCTGCTGCATGACCTCATCTCCAGGATCGAAGAGCATGTAGCTGGCCACACTCTGAACTGCATTCTTGATGTCATTCACTGTGCAAAGAACAATACACTTAATCAGTAGGGAAGACCCCTTGGGTGACTGCACACAGCAATGACTCTCTGAGGTTCTCTTGTTGCTGCTGCAGCTGCTGAAGAAGTGAAGCAGAATTGGTATTTCCACATGGCATGTTTCCTCGCATTTTCCCTGCCCCAGTCCCTTGCAGTGGCTATTCCCCACCCATGGGGGCGGACTCCAAAATATTCAGCATTCTTACTTTTACGTCCCTGTCCAAAGCTGGCGGGAGATCTGTCAAATGCAAGTGGCGTGTGGTTGTGTCGGTGGATTTGCCCTCCCTGGGGCACTTACCTCAGTGGAGGGCCTCTGTTGGCAGAACAGAGCCATTTCAGAGATATGGCCAGGGTGGAGCCTACATTAGTTGGCTTCCCCCTGGCCTTTTCCTGCTGGCACATCAACATCCAGGGTTTGGACTTACACCACCCAAAAGAGCGCAATGGAGGACTTTTCAGCAATGCAGTCTTTTTGTTATTATTTTTGCCTCCCCACGCTGCCAAGAAGAAGAGGAGGAGGAAGAGGAAGAGGAGGAGAAGAGTAGTAGTAATTTAGATTTGTACCCCTCCTTTTCTTTATAGTAGGAAATTCAAAGGGGCTTACAATCTCATTTCCCTTCTCCCCTCACAACAAACACCCTGTGAGGTGGGTGGGACTGAGAGAGCTCCGAAGAACTGTTACTAGCCCAAGGTCACCCAGCTGGCATGTGTTGGAGTGTACAAACTAATCTAGTTCACCAGATAAGCCTCCACAGCTCAAGAGGCAGAGCAGGGAATCAAACCCGGTTCTCCATATTAGAGTGCACCTGCTCTTAACCACTATACCACACTGGCTCTCTTGGGGAAGCAGGGCAGTGCTGAAGTGCTGCTGCATCCTGCTGCCAGGGACTCTGGATTGTGCTGCGCGGTAAGCAAAGCAAGCATGGCTGCATAACTGGCTCTCAACGGCTAACCTATGATCTTGAAACCAGCATAGCCAAATGGAACCTCCCTGTCCAGAGGCAGTATACCTCATATCAGATGTTAGGAGTAAGCAGCATCCTATGGAAGGGTGAAATTTGGGCAATGATGCCATAGGGGTATTGGATGAAGGCCTGCCCCACGCCTACCTGAACAAGAGAATTCAGTAACAACCCCTCTGCTAGGGATGGACAGACCTAAACCCCCAGAGACCTGTACCCCCAAATCAACCCTCTCCCACAGACTCACGCTTGTAATATGCAAACTGAAGGTAGTGATACATAGTGGCTACAAACTTCTCCACAAAGTAGCCACCTACGTTTGGGGTCAAGTCGGCCTCACAATCCACTTTGCACTGTAGGACTTCAACAAAGTGATCTGGATGTGGGGTGGGGGTGGAAAGCGACAAGAACAGACGTTTACACATAAATAAATACCAGTCTCAACCTCCCCCAGCCTCTTGCTCTGGAATCCCAACTGCACTTTCCCATTTTGGACCCCCCACCCCCACCACACACAATTCCCAGGATCTTTCTGGATTTGCACCCAGAGGCTCCCATTTAATCTAGCATTCCTAAAAGGACCGAAATGACTGGCTCCTATTACAGAGCGGGATCTGAAGGCTCAAGAAAGCCTGCCTTCTGATTTGGAGGCTTTGATCCCAAACCTAGAGAATTACTTTGCACAGCCATCCGAAACAGAGTTACACCCTTCTAAGTCCATTGACTTCAATGGGCTTAGAAAGGGGCACCTCTACTCAGAATTGCTGCCTTAGGTCACCTGCAAAGAATTTCTTTTTTGGGTGTTGTGGTTTTTTCAAGGTGTGTAGCCATAATCTGGTAGTTTTTGCTCCTAACGTTTCACCAGTATCTATGGCTGGCATCTTCAGAAGCATGTCACAGTATGGTGTGTTCTCTCTGTGACATGAGAAAGAAAACACATCTTACCATGGCATATCTCTGAAGATGCCCCCCTCCCCCATTGGCGAAATGTTAGGAACAAAAGCTACTATACCACAGCCACACATCCCAGAAAACCCACAATACCTAGTTGATTCTGGCTGTGAAAACCTTGGACAATCCAATTTCTTTTTCTTAAATACAGAGTTTCTGCAGTCTCTCTCCCAACTTCATGTTACAGTGTTTAAGAGACGGTTTTAACAGGCAAATCATTTTTTTTTAAATAGACGTTTTTCCCCCTCACCCTAATTTTGTATACTTCAACTCATGAAACCCAGTCCCTACCAGAAACACAAAAGAAGAGTACCAAAGAGAACTAGTCTTTGCCCTTACCTTCAATGGTTGTCTTTTCCCCTTTGCCCTTACCTGCAATGGCTGGATAAAAATCCTTAAAGTCATGGAGTTCGTAGCTGCCTTCACAGCCAGCCAGACAGTTCTCATAAACCTTGTAATACTCAGCTAATGCATGCTCCATGTCTGCGATGCTGCTCCGGAAATCTCCGCTATTATACAGCTTCACAGCTCGCACAAAAACTGTCTGCAGGCCAGTGGAAGGGAAAGGTCACAGGTCAGGCTTAACAAAAGGAGTCCCACACCCTCAAGCTCAGCTGTCCCCTCAACTTCAGAGTTCGAACAGGGGTCCAACCAGAAGTTCCATGTACTACTCTATCTCAATCCTTTTGGCTACATGTTTACCTTACCAAGAACCTCAGGACGGCCTATGTGTTTATCCTAAAGTTAGGTCAGGCTCAGAGAATATGGCTGGCCCAACATCATGCCGTGAGCTTTCATGAATTTGAACCTGGGTTTCCCATTTCTCAGCAATGTACCACACTCCCAGTACTCTCAGCAATGTACCATACTGGTGCAGAATTCCTAAGGAAGGCATGTCTGTGCCTTCTTGCTAGAGTGCAGTACTCAGAAGTTGGGGATGCCCAGTTTTTGAAAACAAAGGATGTGTTTTTGGCTATGTATGTTAGAAGCAACGTAAAGAATCTTTCTCCACAGCCGTGATGGCCTCTGATCAGGCATTCCAATATCCATTTGTGAAATGAGCTCCGTGGTGTGAGCAAGAACACCTGGAGTTGTACCTTGAAAAAGCCAACGCTATGACCTTTTTTCCTGGTGGAGCAAGCCCCATTTCTTTCATGGTTTGCTGGTTTGGTGGGTTTTGCAGAAGAGCCAGCTGCGCAGAAAGTTAACAAGGCCAGCCTTTCTCAGTGGTTTTCTAGTTTACAAATGGACTGCACAAAAATCCAGGCATTTATATTCGTTCAGCACCTTGTTTGTTTTTAAAGCACAACCCATTTGCAAAACTGCTCTGAGCAAGGGGAGGGATCATAGCCACCCACCAGTCATGCGCTGCAGAGCCAGCCACCAGCCAATCAGCATTCCGTATAACTAGATTTGCTGCAGAAATCAACAGAACCAATTTCCTTCTGCTCTGTCCTAGAGGAGAATGTACACATCTGTCAATGATGCAGAAAATGTGCTTCCAGAATGCATTGGTTGCTGTTTTCCCTATAAACACCCCAAGTCTCCCTGTCAGTTATTTATGAAGTGAGAACATTAATTATCCCCTGAACAGTACTTCTGGGATGGAGGGATGAACCAACTTCCACAGTATTTTTTAAAATATTGCTACTTTTGAACCTGCCACTTTTAGAGGTCTGTTATTTGAGGCTCTTTTTGGACTACAGAGGTGAGAAGCAACCAACAGTCAGTGCATAGGTTGCTGATCCGGCACACAGCACCCCTTCTTTTAACACATTCAGGCACTTCAAGATTCCCGATTTTGGTCTTGCAATGGTGAAAAGTGCCATAAAATCACAGACAATTTATTGCAAACCCCTCATGGGGTCTCAAGGCAAAAGGTGAACAGAGGTAGTTTGCCATCATTTGCCTCTCTGCGGCAACCCTGGATTTCCACAATGGTCTCCCACCCAAGTACTAACCACAGCTGACCCTGTTTAGCTTCTTATCTAATGAGATGAAGCTAGCTTGGGCCATTTAGGTCAGGGAAGAGGTGGTTTGCCATCATCTTCCTCTTTGTAGTGACCCTCAACTTCCTTGGTGGTCTCCCATCCAAATACTAACCATGGCCAACCCTGCTTAACTTCCAAGCTCTGATGAGATCGGACTAGTCTGGACAAACCGCACGCTAACACTACCATGATCCATAAAAACTCTCCCATCCACCTTCTCCCATTCACCTCATATGGTTGTGCTTCCAGGTCCACAAGGTATTCATCCACCTCCACCATAGTTTTGTAGTAATTTAGGTACCTCTGAGTCACCTCATGCTTGGGATTCTTCTGCAGGAAAGTATGAGCCGCAGAGACGGCTTTCTCAATCTTGTTTGCCTGAGAAAAATACAACAAACAAACAAGTGAAAAATCACCCTACAGCAGAAGGGTCTATACAAGCTCTGCTTGGAATCCCATTCTCTAAATGCCATAGTTATGGGATCACATTCCTCCCCTAAAGTCACACACAAGGCCCTTTCTTAAGATAGATGAGCTCTAGGTCAAATCAAACCTGATTTATCCCAGAAGCTAAAGTGACAAACTAAGGTTGTTGTACTTCAGTCACATTAAGAGAACTCAAAAGTCACTGGAAAAGACAATAATGCTAGGAAAAGTTGAAGGCAGCAGGAAAAGAGGAAGACCCAACATGTGATGGATTGACTCTAGAAAAGGAAGCCACAGCCCTCAGTTTGCAAGCCCTGACCAAGACTGTTAACAAGAGTGTTACCTAGCTTAACAGGGGTTATGAACTTATTACTAAGGAATTTCCACCAGCTGCTAAGAGTGTAACAGCACACATATGTTTTAAAATAGCAATGGGGAAATAACTTGACTTGGCAATGCGAGAGGCGGCTAAAAGGGGATTTTTTAGACTATGTACATGGGGAATGAATGGCAAGGAGCGTTCCGCAGAGTAATGCAAGAGCCCAAATTGAGTTTTAAAATATTTATATAAATTTGGTTTCAAAGGCATACATACAGCAAGGCATAAGAGCACATACATACAAGTTCCTAATATATAGAAAGGTTGGAAAAGTAGGTGGGAGGATAGAGAGGGAGTTGGGAAGCAGCAGGGTGATACGTTACCTAACCATCTTAAGGAGCACACGAAGTAGTAGAAGGCAGGGATTCCACACCAGCACAGAAACCCAGTAGAAGACAATATATCGTGTCTCATACCAACAGGACCAAGGGAGGTTCAAGTTAGTAATGAGCAAGGTGTTACAGGTGAACCAGACTTTTATAAGGTAGATCGTTCTCTTGGCGGGGCCAATTGCACTAAGTTTCGTTTCTACACATCTGTGCTGGGTTTGGGGTGCTGCTCTAATTAATCAGCTCACCTATTACTAAGTCCGAGACAATAGGGCCAATTGCTTTGTTAAGCTAAATTGGAAAGCGCTGCAAGGCTTCATGCAGATTAACTCTGTAGAGACACTGCCCAGGTTATTCAGATTTGGCTGAGACATTTGATTAGGACAGGGTGAGTGGTTTAGGGGAGTCATAACAATGGGTGGAGGAAATGCAGAGAAGCAACCATCTGTTGTTGACCTGGTTTCTAGAAGAGATAGTGAAATGCAGCATCTGATACCAAGGTGTTTTTCCATATTCTTTTGTCTTACAGTATCTTAGCAAGGTGTAGTAATCAAGCATGCCCTCAAACAAAATGAGACCTCCAGGTTATGCTGGAGTAACTCATCCCCTTGATTAGATTTTGTGAAGTAAACCTTTGACTTGCTGTCAAGTGGACATGCTGCTACCTACATAGAGAAGTGTATGACAACTGGCTTCTGCCAATATGATTTTTGAAGAAAATATTATGGCAATAATATGTGGGGGGTGATCAGGGCCAAAACAAGAGGGACTTCCGGTGTGGACACGGCCTTTAGATCATACAGAGGGACATGCAGTCTAATCCTCCGCATCCCCTGAGTGGGGACGGCTTCTTTTGCTCTCAACTGGAAGAGTAAAACACAGAAAGGTGGGGGGATAGCCTTCGCCAGTGCTCCCACAGCAGGAGGCCCAGGATTGCAGACCCTTTCATTAAACAATGGAGAAGACTGGAGAGCGTGAGCGAAGATGCGACCAATCCAAGTGTAAAATACAAAGAAACCAGAAGAGAAAGTAACTTTTGGTCTTATGAAAATCTCTCTCGGTGCTCAAACGATATGAGGGAGTGAGGAAAGAAGAAATCTGGTGGCGCTGTAGATCGCAGCCAGAGGAATGAAAGCTATTATTTAAACAAAAGCGGTGCTTGATCACCCTGGGACTGCCTGAGCCCCCATGAACTATTGAACTCAACCAGAGCTGGTGAGTCAAGCCTATTGAAAATAACAACTGGCAGGTTTCAGAAGGTCACTATTGGGTCAGGGAGAGTAAAATACCATAGAGTGGTTGGCTAGAAGGCACACATATGGATTATAAAGCATTTGCAGAGCAGAGTATTAACAGGGTGAAAAAGAAGATGGAAAATACACTGCCAAGAGGTAAAATAAAGAAAGGACTTTCTGATTCACAACAACGCCTTGAGAAAATATATTCATAACTAGCGGGGCCCAGCCACGCGTTGCTGTGGCTTATTGTGGTGAAATGGAAAAGGAACAGTAGCAGCAAATCAGTTGCAGAGGCCAGCAGTACGTGCTCATGCAAACACGCAGCCAGATACTGTGTGATGTCATTGATGTGTGTGCCCGCATTCCTTGGGGGGGGGGGGGAATGGAAAGGCATCCCTCCCACACATCTAGGCTGGCTGGTCATGATCCTTTACCTGGTAGTAAGTTTGGTTGGTGGCAATGGGTGTCGCTTCTGAGGAAACCGAGGGGCGCGACGCAGCCATTCAAAGTATGTCACAGTTGCTGTACAGAGCTTACTCCTGAGTAATGCGTGCCTGGTTTTCTTAACCATAACTGCAGTATTCAGGGAATCTAGGGTGCCTGGCCCCTCCCTCCCTTCTCTTGCATGTCGCCCCTCACTCTCTTCCCTCCCTCACTTCTCTTCCCTTGCATGGCACCCCTCCCCCTCCTTCCCTTCCCTTTTCCTCCGCTAGGATGGGTGGGTCATATCAAGATGCTGGGCCCCCTGCCTCCCCTCCCTTGCATGCCACCCCTCGCTCTCTCCCCTCTCTCACTTCTCTTCCCTTGCATGCCTCTCACTCCGTCCCTTTCCTCTCCCTCCCTCTCTTCCCTTGCATGCCACCCCTCCCTCTCCCTCGTGTGTATGTGTGTGTGTGTTTCACTTCCACTCGAGTTGCTGCCTATGTACTGTTTTCACTGCTTATATCTGGCTGTCTGAGTGAACATTCTAAGCAGCACGAACATTCTAAGGGTGACAGTTACACACAGGCAGCTGCATGTCCTTCACCAGGGGGCGCCAGGAAAAAGCCGTTTTACCTGGGCCAGGTGTGAAATTTCAGGTATGTGAACATCTAAAACACTCTCGCCTGGCTGACTATAGTGGCTGGGAATTTTCAGAGGAATTGGCCCAGCAGTTACTGAGGTATACTGTCATCAACAAAAACATTGTTAGCTTTTTATGTATATAGATTGAAAAACCATGACTGCAACAAGAAAGGCACAAGGAAACAATGAAACATGGAGACTCAAATGGGAAAATTGAACAGTTACTGGAATTAATGATTAGTTTTCAAAAGGAAATAACAGGACAATTGGTGGAAATTAAGGAAGACCTGAAACAATTAAAAAAAACAGAAGAAAGTTTACAGCAAATACGAGAGGGAATTAATGAAAATGATGCACAAATCAATGATGTAGGAGGTATAGTGGATACCTTACAGACCCAAATGGAAGCTCAGGCAGATGCAGTTGTTGTGATGGAGCTGAAATCCAAAGAAACAACCCTTAGAATACGCAGAGTTCCAGAAAAAGATAATGAAAACCTGGCTGAAAGGCTGATTTCGCTACTGGCTGAGACTTGGGAAATGAAAGAAAAAGAGGCAATGAAGGAAGTGGACCAAATCTACAGAGTGAATTCCAGAATTGCAAGAGAAAAAATACGACCCAAAGACATTATTATTCACTGTGTAGGTAAAATCTTAAGTGATATGATTCTGAGAAAACAATCCTCTAAAAAATTGCAGATCGACGGAAAGGATTTAATAATTTTGAAGGAGGTCCCGATACCAATTCTAAGAAAAACGAAAGACTACACAGAGCTCGTTAACCTGAGAGCTAACAGCACCAACTTCCGCTGGCTGGCACCTGAGGGTGTTTCTTTCAAAGAAGGAGAAGGAAGATACAATACAATACAAATACCTTTGATGGCATAAAATAAGGTGGTAATATACAAAATATGTTAAAACCAAATAACTAAGGCTAACAAAAAGGTTTCTCTTTAAATCCAAGTGCCTTAATTAAAAACCTGGCAACTAATTCTGTAGTGTGGGGATGAAGAAAGAAGATACAACATAACTTCGGTTCAAAGAGCTCAAGATTTCGTGAAAAAGTACAAAACCAACTTCCAAGCCATTGAGAAACAAATCTTCTGCTTGCTTGAGGTAAAAAATGTCTTGTAAGAGCCTGAATATCAATGTAAACGGATAAGGTGGGTAAGCCTAAAAAGGTTTTTCCCCCCAATTACGTAGAGAATAATCAGATTACTGTATATACTTGCGCATAAGTCGAGTTTTTCAGCCCTTTTTTAGGCTGAAAAATGCCCCCCTCGACTTTCACGCGAGTCAGTGATTTTTAGGGGCGCCCCCCCTCAGGCTTGAGAAGAGGCCTGCCTGTATTCCCTTCCAGGCTGAAATGGCCTGCTGGGAACTACATTCCCCAGGAGACCCTGGGAAATGAAGTTCCCACCAAGTCGTTTGAAGCTGGAAGGGAACACAGGCAGGCCTCTTCTTAAGCCTGCTCCGTTTGTTAAACTAAGTGTGGGGAGGGTGCTGCGGGGTGGGGGGAACCGTGCAGGGAACCCCTCTTGACTTGCTTTCCTCCCTGAGGCAGGAGTGGACATGTGTGGTGACCCTCTCCTACCTCTGTGCCACTGGCTGCTGCATTTCCCACCCTTGACTTATACATGAGTCAATAATTTTTCCCAGTTTTTGTGGCAAAACAAGATGCCTCGACTTATACTTGGGTCGACTTATACACAAGTATATACGGTATACAGCAGGGGTAGGGAACCTGCGGCTCTCCAGATGTTCAGGAACTACAATTCCCATCAGCCCCTACCAGCATGGCCAATTGGCCATGCTGACAAAAAAAACTTTGATGGGAATTGAAGACCCTATCAGAACATCCTGGTATCGAGTCCCTGAGGAATTCCCTAATATACTGAAGGAAACACACCATTAAAAAGGGAAAAAGAAAAAGAATATATTATTTCAATCCCAAGGAAATTAGGAATGTTATGCTTTACAAATGCAGGGATTTTTTTTTTACAAAAGGATGTTTTACAACCAAAAGAAATCTTGGTAGATAAGGAAGGTATATAGGTGTAGAAATTAATTACTGTTCTGAAAAAATAATGATGTTGGGAATATATGCCCCAAATGAGAACAAGTCCCAATTTTATCAAAAATTAGTTGATCATTTGGCAGAAATACCAGGTAAACATTGGATAATAATGGGTAACTTTTACTGAGTGGTTGATCCATTAAAAGATAAAATTAAACATTGCAAAATTGAATAAAAATTAAACGGTAAATAAGGGAATGGAAAATAAATTACCAAAATCTTTTTTTGATTTGATGTTAAAATTGGAACTTCAAGATGTTTGGAGGGTACGTGAGGGTAATGCTAAAAAATTCACATATTATTCTCCTAGGCATCACTCACACTCCAGAACTGATATGATCTGGTCCTCCAAATGGTTATGTTTCAATACAAAAAAAAAAAAGTTATTAAGGCCAAGGACATTATCAGATCATAATGCGATTAGTTGGGAATTGGGATCGATAAATAACCGCTTACAAAGGACAGTAAAGGATTGGATATTTTTAAACCCTCAAGCTAAAAATGAAATTGGTAAAAAAAACTTCAGGAATATTGGGATATCAATAAAGGTTCAGTGACAGATGAAGGTATAATATGGGATGCACATAAAGCAGCAACTAGAGGATATATTTTAAATGAGATTAAATTAACAAAAAGGAAAAAACAGAAACAAGAGATAGAAAATGACCTGAAAAAATGGAAAAAGATTTATTACAGACAAAAAAGGGAAAGTGATAAATAAGAAAATTAAAAGTTTTAAATTTCAATATGAAATTTTAACGGATCAAATATTAATAAATTTAACTTATTTAAAACAAAAATATGCTTCAGGAAATATACCAGGCAAATGGTTGGCAGCAAAGCTGAGGATACAAAAGGAAAAAAGTGAATCAACTCGCTTCTATGGACAGACTTTCACATCAGATTCAATCATTATCATCAAACAACTATGTGAACAATTGGAAGCCCTGGTTTACTAACTTGACTAAAATTAATGATATATATGTAACATCTGTAGAATATTGATTATTTTTGTGAAAATTCTCACTCTTTACTGCCCTGGAAGAAGGTTGTACAAATTTACTTTTAGGTAACTTGTAATATGTTATATAACTTTGATAATTATTCAGATTTATGAATTTTGTTTTCCTTCCAAGGGTAATTGTATACTTTCCCTTATCAGTTTTTAAATATAAAGGAGGTTTTAAGTTGAATGTTTAATATAAATGATATTTAGTGGTAACAATAGATTTTCGTAAGAGTGTTTGTACTAATAAAATTGGGTTGGGAGGGAGAGGCAGTTTGGGAGGGAAGGGATGGGAGGGTCTATTTTTTAAATATTTGTTAGAATGGGGTGGGTAAATCTGCTTCACTGTTTTGGATATAAAATATAATATGCTCTGTTTAGGGATTAGATAAAGTAAAGATGTTTATCTTTTTTATTATTTTCTGTTAAAGCATACAAGCTATCATGTATTCCTTCATTAGAAATTTTGATCTCTGTATTTTCAATATGCATTTTTAAAATTATCATTATGCAATAAAAATCAAGAGGATGCTTTGGAGGACATGGATTCATAGGGTTTCTTTGAGTCAGAAGTGACTTGATCACACTTAATACATACACAAGGGTCACCTCCAATATGGCCCATGTGAGTCAGTTTCCCATCAGCACTAACAGTTCATGGGAAATGCCTCTACCAAAGTGATTAACTTCAAGCCATTCCAACCAGGTCACAGAAGCAAGTGGGCTTGCCCAGACAGGTCTGGGTATGGCTACTCACAGAAGCCACACAGAAGGTGTTGTATATTCCATGACCACATTTGGTAGATACCAAATTTGGTATCACATGCAGGACCCAACATTTCAGCTTTCATTTGTCCCAAGGGGAAAGACAAGTGTCTAATCCTTAACGGTACTAGTGTAGATTGACAATTACTGGTGAATTTTCAGAAGCCAGAGTGGCACACTGAAATTAGACTTCCAATAATAAAGTTCCTTCTTTGGCTTTTGAGATTTCAGCAGGCATTTCCCACACTTTCAAACCTTCTCTCATAGTCTTAGAAGCTAGAAACTTGGGGGGGAGGGGAGGGGGGGAGGAGGGAGGGAGGGAGAGAGAGAGAGAGAGAGAGAGAGAGAGAGAGAGAGAGAGAGTTTTGTTTTGTTTTGTAACCAGTACCAGCATAATGCAACTGCAGAACATAATACAGCTTTGGGTATATTATTTCCTTGTCTTCTCTGATAATATTATAGAAAGGTAGAAATCCTTCTATCTAAGTAAGAAGGAAATAGCAAGTGATAGAAAGTAAGAGAGAGAGATAGAAAGAGAAAAAGAAAAAGATTTTAGATTTACCAGAAGGTTATTTCTTCCTTCTCCCCATTATTTAGGAAAATAATGGAGAGAAAAAGGTTCAGGCAAGAATACAGCTTAAAGTCATTGCCCAGAATCATGAAAAAGTGTCTTTGTTAAGAGAAAAGCATTCAATGTTCCTGCATTCCAGAAAAAGATACTTTTTAATGCTTGTGTGCAAGTTAAAGGCTCATGAAAATATATATAAATAACTTAAGCAAGTTTTCTTGAAGACATTTTAGTATTAAGAATTATTGCTCAGAAATAGCAAAAGACACTTTGCTTTCCAAAACAGCCCCTATTGTCTCTTCCCACATTCCAAAGAAAAGATACTTTCACTTAGCAACGAGCTGAGAAAGTGTGTGTGTAGAGGAAAATAACTGACCAAGCAGAATTAAAGCAAAGAAAGAGAGTCAAGCCATGTGAGAAACTATATTCTTAAGAATGTGGACACAAACTGTGTATCGCCATGATTAACAATGATGGGAATACTGAAACGTCATGAATTGACAGGGTTTGGTTTTGCAACATTTATGATGCATCAGCTGTCTTTATCCTATAAGAACTGTGACTTTTGTATACTCAGGGTGACTCCTCTGATTCGAAAACAGACCCTCTGAGGGTTTGGAATAAAAATTATTTATTTAATTATTTCTTGTCAGCTCAAGCTTATTAGCTTACTTTTACCCCGTGCCAACACTGTTATCTGAAAAAGAGAGCTCCAACTTACGGAAGCTTATGCTGGAATAAATATTGTTAGTCTTAAAGGTGCCGCTGAATTCCTGTTTTGTTTTCCTGCTACAAATAGAGCACAGATAAACAGAGCATCTGGATATAGATTAGATTAGATATTTAATTTATATACCGCCCTCCTCCAAAGGGCTCAGGGCGGTGCATAACATAATAAATAATAATATAATAATACAATAGGATTCATTGGGGTTCCCAGTCCAGAGGGAAAGCACTAAGATCTCTTTGCTGACTCCAGTCAGGAAGCTGAAAGCAAAATCCTGTGTAAAAAGGGAGGAGGGAACAAGCCCACCCGTAGCTGGCTTCTGATCCTTCATTCTGGGGCAGCTGAAACATCCTTTTGGAGGACTCTCCCTGCTGATTGGCCTTAAGTGCAGACAAAGACATTTACTCACAAGGAAACTATTCCAGTGATCTGGCTTGTTCACCGCTGATTTCTACTGCTATTAAATTTTAACATCCTGAGTCAGAACCGCAGACCTGCTGTTTAAATCATCCCCCCCAAATGCCAGCCGTTTCTTTGCACACTGGCTTAGGAGAAACAGTCTTCGTGGACTTTTCCATTCATTAAAGATTTTCTAATGCCTTCTGCTCTTCCGTTTCCTTCATGGTGTTAAATGCCAGGACCCTGGCATGGGCAGTAAAGCTCACCTCTGCTGCTTCAAGGCAGGAAAAGAACACAGCATTTTGGGGAAATGGGAAAGCACAGGGGAAAGAAACTTCCTCTCAAATTACTTCCTTGAAGTCTCTCTTAGACAGTTCACTGGCCTGGAGAACAGGCATTTATATTTTTCAGCCTGTGCCCGAACAAACAAGTTCTTGCAAACAAACAAGTCTTGTAAACTCTAACCTTATATTTTCAAAACTAATCTCTGTAACACTTCCTAGTGCAAGAATATTTGAGAGCAATGAGGGCTAGAAACTCACTCCCCTTTTGAAAAGTTCTCAAAAACAGAGAATCTTTCCACTGGCTGTTTTCTGTTGGGTTTATATACCTTTGCCTTGCAAGATTCAATAACAGCCACAGGGACTGCTGGTCAATATTACGGTAGTTGATAAGTCAAAGACAAAGAGACTGGATGGAATATTATTCAGGAAAGATTCTGTTAGGTCTCGGAACCTTAAGCCAACAAACAGACTCTGAAGTATTGATCAGTAGCGTTTATTCAAAAAGCATCAAAGCACCATACTTGGTAAAGCCAGTTCTGAGGAAGCTGGCATTCACAGTCCCCTTGATCCCCCATTGAAAATCCCCCCTCCCGTTTTCCCAAGAGGTTGTAAAAAACAGTATTTGGAGATGAGGTGCCTCAAGGTCAGGCAGATAGCAAGAGAGCTTCCTGCCCCATGAGATAATGGATATAATACAATTCCCATGGGACAGAAGTTCCAGGGAAAGCCTAGCTGTCTTCCAAGCATGTGAAGCCATAAAGTAGAGATCAAGGAAAGAATGCACAGATGACAGTGGATACATATAGCAGGCTGGTTACATATATCTTTCTAGCAGCATTATTTTTTCATTTTACGCAGTTAAATTGACTTGGGAATGTGTTTCAATCACCTAGACAGCATCCCCCTGACAACCAATGGCCACATAGAGGTCAATGTACTTGCTTCTTATGATGCTGCAGTGGCAAGATTCTTGTAGAATTGCCTGCCCCTCCCTGGTCATCAGAGGGGGATGGGGGCAAGCATTTCCAGATCCAGGCTGGGAAACTCCTGGAGATTTGGAGATGGAGCCTGGGGAGGACAGGAATGCCAGTGGGGTACAATGACATACTGTTCACTCTCCAAAGCATCCCTTTTCTCCAGGGGGAATTGATCTCTGTGGTGCAGAGATGAGCTGTAATTCCAGGGATCCCCAGGTCCCACCTGGAGGCTGGCATCCCTAGATTCTTGCCTTTGCTGCCTGACCTCTTTAGATGAAGAGAGGCACCTCCCAATCCCCCCTCCCTCACAACTAGAGGAAGATGGAAGAGTGTTTTAAACAAAACTGACTAAAGCTGAGGGTGATTACTGAAGGAAAAAGATTATGGAAAGGTTATTTAGAGACTACAGTGAGTTATGACACTATATGTAGGAAAGGTCTAGGAGACAGTGTCATAGATAACAGATAACCTTTAATGGCAAAGACCCAAAACAAGATATAAAAAATTAAAAGACAACATACAAAGCAAAATCAAGGTTGTTCGTTTATGATTGTGCATAAAAACCTGGCCATTAGCTCTAGAGCATCCCTGGATTCATTGTTTAACAGATAAACTGTCTTCTGTTGGTCTGTCCAGCACTCTAAGCCCATCCATAAGGTTGAGAGGAACTTTGTTCTGGCCTGGTTATGAAGGGGGCAAAAATACATGGTGTACAGTTTCTCCAGTTTTCAGCGTGCAGCTGCAAAAACGCTCGCTATGGGAGGAGACAGTGTCAAAAATATTTTACACCTTGGCCAGAGGCTCCCTAGATGTTGGGATCCTTCGCTTCAGCCTGCCAAGCCTGAAGGGGAATCCGGCACTGACCTGACCACATTTCAGTCCACTAGACTGGCTCGAGTACAGTACACTGTCTGAAGTAACCCCTCCAAAGAACTCTGCAGCAATCCCCACCCCTCGATCCTCATCTGTCTTTCACTTTTACACCCAGACACAGCATTTACAAGTGCCTTGAGTTCCCGCAAAATGGGGGCAGTGTGCCAAGGAAGAATGGGACCGGGGAGGCTAAGAAGCGAACGAGCTCTCAGAGCAACTCAGGAGTCCGGATGCTGGGACGTGGCACTGGAGAACCTCTGGTACAGGAGGGATGGGGGGAGGGGAAGGGGGAACCTATCTCATTGGTGAAGGAGGTGGGGAAGCAAAAGGGAGAGGAAAGAATGGTAAAGACTAGGAGGTGTTGCCAGAAAAGGACTGGTTTGCTCATCTGAAACTCTGCAGGAGACGGCTCTGGTTTAAAGGGTCAAAGCACTGCAAAACAGAAGAAGTGCAAGAAAAAGTATCATCACAGATGGAAAAATTCCAATTTGAGTGGCAGAAGTTGCTTCAAATAGCAGAATGGGGTAATAGCGGTGGGGGGGGGGGGCAGGGAAAGACACAATGAGACCCTGGCTCAAATCCCCACTTGCCATGAAACTTTTCTTGGAAGAAAGACAGGGTACAATGCTTCAAATACACAAAGCCCTTCTACATGGGAGTTCACCGATCCCATAGATTCATCCCTGTGAATGGTTACACAGGACAGCATTACAGATAAGTGTTTTGATGTATGCTCAAAGCTAAACTCTCCAGTGGAAGACAGCCGGATGAGATGTTTCGTTTGGGAATGGGAACAGATGCTGAGAGGTCTTTGAAGCACGCATGGAAAACTGACTGTAAAATGCAAAGATCCCAGTGACAAGCCCAAGGCAATTTTGGCTCCAGATGATAGAAGCTGAATTACTCAAACTGGAGATTGGCACCAAGCAGGAAAGAAAAGGGGGGGGGAGTTTTGGATTTATACTTTGCCTTTTTCTCTTGAAAGGAGTCTCAAAGCAGCATCCAAACTTTTCCCTTCTTCTCCCCACAACAGAAACCTTGTGAGGTAGGTGGGGCTGAGAGAGTTCTGAGAGAACTGTCACTAGCCTAAAGTGACTCAGCAGGCTTTGTGTGGAAGAGAGGGGAAACAAATCCAGTTCACCAGATCAGAGTCCATTGTTCATGTGGAGGTGTGGAGAATCAAACCTGGTTCTCCAGATGACAGTCCACATGCTCTTAACTATTACACCATGCTGGGAGGGAGGGAGGGAGGGAGAGAGAGAGAGAGAAAGAGAGAGAGAGAGAAAGAAAGAAAGAAAGAAAATCAATCAATCAATCAATCAATCAATCAATCAATCAATCAATCAATCAATCAATCAATCACTCTTCTAGGTTTAACTTGCCATATCTCAGTTAACAGGTTGGAAATAAGAAGAAGAGTTTGAATTTATATTCCCCCTTTCTCTCCTATAAGGAGACTCAGAGGGCTTACAATCTCCTCTCCCTTCCCCCCTCACAACAAACACCTTGTGAGGTAGGTGGGGCTGGGAGAGCTCCAAAGAACTGTCACTAGCCCAAGGTCACCCAGCTGGCCTGTGTTGGAGTGCACAAGCTAATCTAGTTCACCAGATCAGCCTCCACAGCTCCCATAGAGCGGGGAATCAAACCCGGTACTCCAGATTAGAATGCACCTGCTCTTAACCACTACACCACGCTGGCTCTCCTTCACTCAGGTGATCAAGCTAGATCGATGACATTGCTTTGCAGATATGTGATACCCATTTGGGAACACACCAGGCTGCTTTGTACTAAATCAGACCACTGGCCCATCAAGTTCAATAATATCTGCTCTGACCTAGTAACAGCCCTCTGGAGTCTTAGGTATGGGGCTCTCACTTCATACATTACTTGGCCTTTTTACACTGGAGATCCTGAGGATTGAATACCAGGCAGATGCCCTACCACAAGGGCTGTCAGCCCCAAGATAGTAAACACCTGGAGATCTGAGAGGTACAGCCTGAGAACAAGATTTGGGGAAGGGAGGGTCTTCAATGGGGCATAATGTCATAAAGTCCACTTTCCAAAACAGCCATTTTCTCCAGTCGAACTGATCTCTGTTGCCTAGAGATCAGTTGTAACAGCAGAATAGTTGAAATAGCGGGAGATCTGCAGCTATAACCTGGAGGTTGGCAACCCGTCCTACCACTGAGCTAGTGACGGAGGGACACGTGTTGTCATCATCATGTGAGGACCGTGTCCTCCCCTACGTCCCGACTCTGTTGGTCCTCCATCTGTTCAAACTGGATGGGATGCTTAAGGCTGCTTAACCCTTGGGACCGATTCCCCTGCAGAATCAATCAAGCAGGAGTCTTGGGGGCACCTTAAAGAAGAGCCCCGTCGATTCGGGCGTCGAGACGCACCGCTTCCTCCCACGCGTCTGGCACAGGAGGGAGTCCCGGCCGCTCACCTTATAGAGCGCGTAGTGCAGGTACAGGTAAGGCGTCCGACGCTGGAAGTCCCGCAAAGTGTCGGCCGGCGGGTAGCGGAGCTGGAAGACGGGCAGGCCGCGCTGGCAGCCGCGCAGGCAGGAGGCGCGCCGCAGGACGCGGGCGAAGAGCTCCAGCTCGGCCAGCCACTCTCCGCGCGCCCGTGCGCCCCGGCCGGCCTCGCCAAGCTCTCCAAGCCCCAGCAGCGGCCCGGCGGCGGCGGGCTCTCCTTCCTGGGCGCACTCCTTGCTGCAGTGCGCCTGGCTGTCGCGGAGGAGGCGATGGAGGCGCAGGCCGGCCTCCAGGGCGCCCGCGCTCTCCTTCCAGCGCTCGCCCTCATACAGCTCCAGCGCCTCGCCGTAAACGCCCTGCAGCGGCCTCAGGTCGCCGGCCGGGAAGCCGCGGAAGCTGTACTTCTCGTACTGCGCGCCCGCCCGCCCGCCCGCCCAGGCCGCGGCCAGCAGTAGAAGCAGCGGTGGCGGCGGCAGCCCCCGTCTGGGCCGCTCCATGCCCTCGCTGCGGCCGGGCGCCTGCTTCGCCGCAGCTGCTCGGCCGCCTGCAGGCCCATCGGGAGGCTCCGGGAAGCGGGGGGGGGAGGCAGGCAGGCAGGCAGGCAAGGGCGGACGGAGCCCGCAGGGTCTTAGCGCGGCTGGCTGGAGAGGAAAGAAAGGATCTCCCCTCCTCCCTACCCCAGCCTCTTTTTCCTTTCTTTCTTTTTACATTTTTTTAAATTTATAGGCCGCCTCTCCCCCCCCCCCCTCCCCCGCTTACATCAATGGGCGATTTTAGAATGAAGCCGTTTCGATTTCTGGCGTGAGAACCCAGGATGTCGACGAAATGGGCACTTCACTTTTTAATCTGAAGCTGTATGGCTTGTGTAAAAAAGCAAAAATTGGAGGATTGAACAACTGAGAATGAGTAAGAGATGCCTGTCTAGCCAGGAAAGATGTTTTTGGAGTTGCTGGCTAAACGATTCCGTACTGGTGTCTCTAATAATGTTAAAATGTCATATTGGGATCCATCATGTAATGTTTGATCGATATAGTTTTGGGTTGATGCCTTCTCTGTTTAACTCTATTTTTCTAGAATTTTTCTGATTCTATCCTGGCAAGTATACAGTGGGAATCAATAAAAAATATTAAATTAAAAAAAAGAAAAGAAAAGCCAGGATGGTGAAATCAGGCTAAGGAAGGGGAGAGAGAAGAAAGGAATAGGTAAAGCAAAGGACAAGGAGCAGGCAGGCCAGCTCTGTTGGAAATACTCTTTGCTGCCCTCAACCACCAGCCTGGCAGAGTAGGATTATTGTACAGGTCCTGAGGGGCTAGGCCCTGGCCTCATTTGACAGAGGTAGCCTGCACTTTTCAGGCCAGGGGCTACCAGCAAGTTTTTATTTATTATTTATTTATGGGATTTCTATACCGCCCAACCCCCGAAGGGCTCTGTTATCCCTAGAGCAAAGTGCTTTTCTTGGAGGTGTATTTTGAGAGGCGGCCCAACAGATGTGAAGGCCACTCAAACCGCTCAGGGCTTTAAAGGTTTTAAGTGACCTTGCTCTGAATCAAACCCTTCCTCTCAGAGGTTTTTTTTAATAAATCACTGAGGTGATTAACTATAGTTGTTAAAATGACAGAGGTCTTCATCTGAGATGTATTGCTTGTCAGATGCTGGTTTGATTGATTGTATTATATTTGTGTTATGATGCTGTTGTTCACCACCCTGAGCCCAGCTTTGCCAGGGGAGGACGGGGTATAAATCTGAAGTAAAGTAAAAAGTAAAGTCTATCAAAGTCAGTATCATCTTCTCAGGCCGGCAGCTACTCTCCAGGATCTCGGAACAAAACTGCTAGATCTTTTACCTGGAGAAGCTGGGGATGGATGTTACTGTAAGGGTCCATCTAATTACGGTACGAAATTATCAAAAATATTTGTACACATTGCACAGTGTACACATTGCACAGAACAAAAATGACTAGTTCAAAACATAAGTTCTGGAAACCAGATCCTAATGTATATTATGCGTAATTCTTACAAATAGCAACACAAGTATCATTACAATGGATGAATATACCAAATGACCAACAAAACCATTTGCTTTATGGCCTCCCTCAGTGGTCAAGGAAAAAGCTGGGGATTGCACCTGGAGAAGTTGGGGATTGAACCTGTGACTTTTTGCACACCAAGCATATGCTGTACTGCTGAACTGCAGCCTCTTGGGATACACCTTGTGTGACCTGGATTGTAATGGATTCGTGTTCCGGAGGAGAGCCAGTGAAAGTACCTAGCACAGGGGGCCCCAACCTTTTTGAGCCTGGGGCACATTTGGAATTCTGACACAATATGGTGGGTGCAGCAACAAAATGGCTGCCGTAGGAGGTGGAGCCAGGCGCAAAAGGATTGCTGCAGTTTAATTTCTGTAACATAGTGCAGATCCTTGTACTATGGTGGCACCTACTGCCAAAGCAACACTTTTAAAAATCTGCATAGCCAATCACTTGGCTGTGCACAGCCAATCTGCACAGCCAATCTGCACTTGGTGGGTGCCTGTTGGTGCCATGGTGCACAGCCAGTCTGCACAGCCAATCTGCACTTGGTGGGTGCCTGTTGGTGCCATGGCGCCCATGGGCATTACATTGGTGACTCTTGACCTAGTATTTTTGCAGTTAGAACTATCAGCTTGGGGAAAGAGATAACAAGACCCTCACTGTGTTGTGATCAGACTCCAAAACCATCCACGCAACTTGCCGGCTTTTGCACTATAGCAATCATGCCTGTCTCTCTATTTTTGTTTAATCGAAACAGACACGGCCTCCCTTTTACTTCCATTTTACTTCTCCCCTCCATGTCGAGCTGGTTATGGTGCCGCTGAAAGTATTTATTGTACAGGTTGTTGTGGGCTTTCCAGGCTGTGAGGCCATGGTCTGGTAGATCTTGTTCCTAACATTTCACCTGCATCTGTGGCTGGCATCTTCAGAGGTGTATCACAGAGAGAAGATACACCTCTGAAGATGCCAGCCACAGATGCAGGCGAAACATTAGGAACAAGATTTACCAGAGCACGGCCACACAGCCCAGAAAACCCACAACAACCAATTGAGTCAGGCTGTGAAAGCCTTCGACAATACATTTATTGTACAATCTGTTTGATTGTATTGATTCATGTGAGCGTTGTTGCAACTTGAATATGTTTCTGTTGGGATTGCCAGGATCCCCTAGCCATTGGCATGAGACTGGGGGGGGGGAGGGGGGGGGTTGCCAGCTGCAGGTGGGGAACATGCTGGAGATTTGGGGGTGGAGCTTGGGGAGGGCAAGGTCCTCAGTGGGGTACAATGCCACAGAGTCCACCTTCCAAACATAGATTTTCTCCGGCAGAACTGACCTCTGTAGTCAGAAGGTGAACTGTAATTCCGGGGGATTCCCAGGTCCCACCTGGTGGTTGGCATCCCTAGGTGACTGCAGTTTTGCAAATCAACAAGCAGAATAATAGAGACTGTGAAATACAGAAAGTCCCTCCCAAGCAGGGCACCCTCTTTCTAGTCACTTCTTACCCGATATGTAACCTCACTTTTGCTCTTTGTGGACCACAGATTTTGGTTTGTTTATTCTCTCTTATCACTTTCTATTCCCAGGCAAAAACTCTCCCTGCAGTGTAGGTAGAAACTGCATTCCTAGAAGTTTGATGATCGCCCTTTCATCAGAATTAGCAGCTAAACTACTGAGCTGGGCATCAGGGCTCCTGGTAAAAGCAGGGGAAATGTTTCATTGTGCCTTAAAAACCTGCAAAAAACCTTTCAGAAAGCCCTCTGGGCATAAATGACCACAAAGAGATTAGTGAAAAAGTTTTGTGTTGTTTCCAAACAGATATGGGCACTAGGACCTGGGGGAAAGAAGACCTTTGTTGAGATCTTTTTCTGAGCAGTCTTTCATTCAAAATTTCCTTTGCTTTTTTAAAAAAAGAAACAATTTGCTCCCAGTATTTAAAACAAGTGCCACAAGCTTTGCACATTGTGGCCGCTTCTTGCAAAAAAAAAGGGTTAAGGAGGGAGAGTATTTTTGCAAGATCATATTAAAGACCTTCTTGGCAGCCTTGACATCTCTGTAGGATCCCTTACAGCACACAACATGTCTGCAAAATTTCTAGGCAGGATTCAGGAAGCTAAGATATTACAGGAGTATTTTCCTCCTTCCTTCCCTCCCTTTGGGGGTGCCTTTAGCAAACTCTGAATTGCAGCTTCTTCACTTTCCACAACAGCCATCAAAAGTCATGGTGGCTGTTTTTGCCTTGTCCCTGCTTTTTAAGGAGCCCCTGAGCTGGAATACTCTGCTCTTGTGGCCGAGGGATTCAAACTGATCCCAGTTCTATTCATGTGCCACATCATCCATTCCCTTTTCGTCAGACTGGGCCCAGAGAGTGATAGTAGTTCCAGGTTCTGGCCTGATTTACAGAGCTTCCTCCTGCCCTGCAGTTTAAGATATATTGCCTAATTTAGTCCTTTATTTCTTCAACATTCCAGGTGGGAATAATCCCTTACAGTTCTGCCTTTACGATCTGGCAAGCTAAATACAAAATATATTTCCTTGCAAATTTTGCTTTCCCTGCAACAGCAGCAAAGCAGAAAGCTTGTTTGAAAAAAAAATTACAAACTCTGACTTATCCCCCTTCCCCCCACCCCTTTGGATTTTGCATGGGCAAATATAGGCTTTCTGCAAATTTTTATGCTAAACATATTGTAGATAAATGACTTAGAAAAAACATATTATAAATTAGTCTCACAATACTAAAACCAGGGGGCATTCATTGAAAATGCCGGGGGGAAGAATTAGGACTAATAAAAGGAAACATTTATTCACGCAACACGTGATTTGGTGTTTGGAATATGCTGCCACAGGAGGTGGTGATGGCCACTAATCTGGATAGCTTTAAAAGGGGCTTGGACAGATTCATGGAGGAAAAGTCGATGTATGGCTACCAATCTTGATCCTCCTTGATCTGAGATTGCAAATGCCTTAGCAGACCAGGTGCTCGGGAGCAGCAGCAGCAGGCGGCCATTGCTTTCACATCCTGCATGTGAGCTCCCAAAGGCATCTGGTGGGCCACTAGATGGACTCTGGTCTGATCCAGCAGGCTCTTTCTTATGTTCTCATGAAGTTTTTCTGGCATGTCTTTAATCAAAGAATAAACATGTTACTGTCCATCAGACTCAGCAACCTGCTGGGCTGCATATTTACTTCTTTAATTCATTTGTACCCTGGCTTTCTTCTCGAGAACCAAGTGGTTTACATCTTTCTCCCCTCCTCCATTTTATCCTTACAACAACCCTGCGAGATAGGTGAGGGTGAGAGAATATGACTGGCCAAAGGTCACCCAGCGTGCTTGAGATGGTTAGAAACAAACTGTGAAGGCTTACTGTATATACTCGCGGATAAGTCGAGTTTTTCAACTTTTTAAAGGCTGAAAAATGCCCCCCTTCGACTTATACGCGAGTCAGTGATTCCCCCCGCGACACCCCCCCCCCACCACCACCACCACACACTTACTTTAACAAACGCAGCAAGCTTGAGAAGAGCCTGTGTTCCCTTCCAGGCTGAAACAGCCTGCTGGGGACTATATTTCCCTGGGAAATGTAGTTCCCACCAAGTCCAAACTACTTCCTGAAAGGGAACACAGGCAGCAGGCCTCTTCTCAAGCCTGCTCCGTTTGTTAAAGTAACGCGGGGGGGGTGGGGGGGTGGGCAGGGCACAGTTCAGGGAACTCCTCTGCCCGAGAGAAAAGGCGGCAGCCTTCTCCCTAGGGCAGAGGAGGAATGGCGGCGGCACCCTGTTCTGGGCTGCTGGCTGCTTCATTTCCCATCCTCGACTTACACAAGTCAATAAGTTTTCCCAGTTTTTGTGGTAAAACTAGGTGCCTCAACTTATACTCGGGTTGACTTATACACGAGTATATATTTGTTTCGAGTCCGTAATTCATGGGCATGGCCTTCCCTTGCAATAGCCTGAAAGAATCTTCTGAAAAGTGGTTCTTGTAGATAAGTGAGAAAGGTAGGTCAGACATATGAGGCAGCCTTCTGTGGACACCTCGGCCCATCAAGCCCAGAATAACCCAGCCGAGCTATTTCCGCAGCTGTCAATCAGAGAAAATTTTAACATGGGAAACGCAATGAAAAACATAAAAACGAGTTTTCTGCTTCAGTTTCTTTTCTGTTAATGACATTGTGTCAAAAGGTCAACATTGTAAAGTAGAATGCGTTCTTCCCCTCCCCCCAAGGGCTCCAAGTGAGGTGCACATTCCACCTCCCACAGTAATTTTCAAAATTTCATGAATCCCATGTAGCATTTGACTGAATGATGCAGATTGTATATTTTTATTTTACTGTATCTCTCTTACTGATATGGCTTTATGTTATGTTGTTAAGGCCTGTGGCTGTAACACCTATTAAAATTTTACAGTTACACTGTGCTGTACATTGCTTTGCTTGTTTGCATAATGATCTGTTGGCAAATGAGCTGGAATAGACAGTCCTTCTCCACTCGGCACCCCCATTTATTAACCACTCACAAAGACATACAATTGACACTTTTAATTGGTGCAAATATGCATGATAATAAAGGTAACAAAGATGTAGGTAACGTCTAAATAAGCATTAACATACAAACCACGTAACCCACTGGCAGCCAATTTAAGTGTGGTATTTCTTATTTGTATAATAAGGAACAATGCTCATAACATACAATAATATAATTCACTGTTGTATCATCACATGAATTATTTTTCTCTTTTTTCATTCAATAATCCTAAACTAAAGCCTTTTCCTCTTTTTTCAGTCAATAGATACTTTCAAAGATTTATATCACATTCATACTCGTCAAATTGCTTATAAATCTGGTTCTTACCAATTTATTAACAAAGTTGAGTCATACATCTATTGCAGTCTTCAATTCATTGCTGGCAGGAACGCATCCTTGCAGTGCGGCTCTTGATTGCCTTCATCCAGTTATGAGTTGCCATTTACTTGTACATACAGAGGTGTTCTATAGGTAATCTGTCAATGGATATTTACATCATATCAATTCATGAAACTCAAACTTCAATGTCTTATTGAATCCATCACTTATTAAACACATATATATACAATTATAACATACATATATACTGAAATGAGCAATTATTAAGCTCACTAATGTTATTAGTTCCACTTACAAACGCTTTCCAAGAAGCTGTTAGATCCTACCACACCTTCCTCTGGTAGCTGACTCTCTCTGGTTGAAGCTATGTGCACAGCTGATAAGTAACACCTGTTCAGTGTTCTTAAAGACACAGTATTAAAGATGACAAGAAAAATCCAATGACCTGTTTAATCCAATGGAATCTGTTCTAAACTTATATATGAGACGGTTTTCTGCTTGGAGGATAATTCTGTCTAAATTCATGTGAGGAGAATCTCCCTGAAATTGCTGTAACGCACAAAAACGGAGGTCAGTGTCCGTATGGTTATGCGTCAAAAAATGTTCCACCAGTGGTGCTTCCATTTTCTTAGCCCTGATACAACTTCTGTGTTCTGACACTCTTAATTTTAAGGGGCGTAACGTTTTTCCCACATACATTTTAGGACATGGGCACATAATCGCATACACACATTTATCTGAGTCACAGTTAGTAAATTGACGTAATGTCCATACAATCTCAGTATTAGGAACCTTCAGAGAACGAACAGACATAGAAAAATTACATTGTATACATTTTTCACATGGAAAATGTCCATATGATGTTGGTGTAGAAGGCTGTTTCACTAATAAATTAGCACGTACCAATAACTGTCTCACGTTGGTTGTACGTCTAAGGCCTATCATAGGAGGTGTCTGACACCCAGGTAAGTCTGAAATGACATGCCAATGTTTGTAAACACTGCGTTTAATAATTGCTGTTAAATTGGTGTGATCTAAAGACCATATTAAGCGAGATTGTTGTTGTTGTTGTTTCAGTTTTAACAAGGAGGAACGATCTACTTTTGAGATTCTGTCCCATGCTTCATATAGGACCTCTTTGGGATAGCCCCGGTTATAATAATTGTTCACAATACGATTAGCTTCCGTATGAAATCCAGATTCCATTGTAAAATTACGTTTGGCTCGCACTAAAGCATTATATGGTAAATTATTACGTAAACGTCGTGGGTGATATGATTTAAAATGGAGCACCTTGTTACGGTCCGTGGGCTTATATTGTATTGTATATTGTATATTGTATATATATGTGTTTAATAAGTGATGGATTCAATAAGACATTGAAATGAGCTATGAATTGATATGATGTAATATCCATTGACAGATTACCTATAGAACACCTCATGTACAAGTAAATGGCAAATTGGCACTGATGAAGGCACCGAAGAGCGCAATTTCGTGCGATGCGTTCCTGCCAGCAATGAATTGAAGACTGCAATATTTATGACTGAACTTTGTTATCAATTGCAAGAACTTGGATTTATATGAATTTGGATTTATATGAATGTGGATACACCTTTGAAAGGACTATTGAATGAAAAAAGAGAAAAGGTTTAGTTTAGATTATTGAATGAAAAAAGAGAAAAATAATTCATGTGATGATACAACAGTGAATTATATTATTGTATGTTATGAGCATTGTTCCTTATTATACAAATAAGAAATACCACACTTAAATTGGCTGCCAGTGGGTTACGTGGTTTGTATGTTAATGCAAATATGCATGAGACATAATCTGAAAAGGGACCACATGAAAGTGAAATGACTACCTGTATCCCTTCCTCCACTCCCTACCCTGTGGGGCTTTGGCAAGAAATATTCATTTAGGCATCTTTATTCACATCCTTTAAGCTTCGGCGTCCAAAGTCCATCCAGCTCTGGAAGTCATCATCCGTCTGCACAGAATTCTCTTTCCCAGCAAGCTCTGCTGTCATGGAGGAAGCACCATGGTTAATTAGAGGTAGTTGCGGGGCACCGATTGGCTAAAGCTACCCTGAATCTCTGGATTCAATCACCATGGATTCAATCCCCAACCCCTCTCTCTTCTAGATGTTCCAGGTCGTCGGCAGTCTGATGCTAACTGAGACCCTTAAAACCTCATTGACATCCTAAGAATCAAAGCTTCTAAATGCTGCAAGTGAAGAACAAACCCTGCAGGCAGTTGAATGGTTTTCAGCTACAAGGAGTTTGATTTCTGTTCAGCGGAGCTGTTCTGGAAATGTCTCAATTTTGTTTAATCTATTCAGTAATCTTTTTCTTTAAAAAAAGGTGCTGATACTGGCAGAATCCCCACTGAAAATTAAAGACGAATACAACCAGGTTTCAAAAGAAACAGAACCTTTTCATCGAGGTTGCTCCCTCCCCACTGCAGTATGTGTCTAGTGAGGACCTTGATGTCTATCACGGATTCAAACAACGTTACACTCCCCACGCACATGCGTTCTGCTCATCAGGTCTGTTCTGATTGGCTGTTGTGTTGGGGCAGGAACTTTTTTTTAAAAAAAAATTGGCGCAAAGCTATGCTGTTACATAAGCACGTAGGTGCATACATACAATCTCCCTGCCTATGCTGCTTTCTTCTGATTGGCTATCGTGTTGTGGCAGGAACCATACTTTGCCCTTGTCTTGTTTTCCGTTCGCAGTTTCGTGACTGCATGGTTTCGCTACTCGTAACTGTGTGGTTTTGCCATTTTAAATCTTTCTCTGCGTGGCCACGTTGGCACATAAGGCCGATATTGGTTTACACAGTTTAAAGTTGGCACAGAAGGCTAATCTCAGTTTACACAGGCTGTATGTGTGCTGTGTTGCAGTGGCATTGTCTCCTGACATTTCGCCTGTATCTGTGGCTGGCATCAGCAGAGGATCCTCTGCTGATGCCAGCCACAGATGCAGACGAAACGTCAGGAGAAAATGCTACTAGAACACGGCCATACAGTCCGGAAACCTCACAACACCCCAGTGATTCCGGCCGTGAAAGCCTTCGACAATACATAACCATATTATGTCTGTCTGCTTATATTATGTCTCAGGAAGTGTCTCTCTCTGAAGGAGCCCAGTTGCCCGTCACGGTCACCCAGAAATGTCCTGCTCAGAATCAAGCCAATCTGCTTGTAAGATGAGGCTCCCAGGGACTGCAGACTGGAGCTGCTTCAGTGGAACCAGCAACCTGGTGAACATTATTATAGCTAGACCTTCCAAGTTTTTAGAAAAAGATGCGAGGGCTCCTGCAGTCATGCATACACGCAATGCTACCTTATTCTAAATCAGACCTTCGTCCATCAAAGTCAGATTGCCTACTCAGACTGGCAGCAGCTCTCCAGGGTCCCAAGCAGAGCTCTTTCATGTTGCCTATTTCCTGATCCTTGCAACTGGAAATGCCAACTATTGAGTCTGCGACTGTCTGCCTGCAAAGCAGATGTTCTTCCACTGAGCCTCAAGCCCATAGTGCAATATCAGTATCTGTCAGATCACATAAACATCTGTAGTAGTAAAAGACATGGGGAAATGTAGCCACTTGGAGACTGATCTGTAAATCCAAAAGGCTCTGGTTTGACATTTCTCGCTGTGCATTCGTCAGGAGATCTTTGGTTCCTCTCTGCAATGTGCAGAGCTGTCAAGAAGTGGAGGGGAAGCAGACACAAAATTCCCTGGGCTCAGGTTGCTGTAGGGGTCTCAGAGAAGGCATTTTGTGGTTACGTGAGAGCAGGGAAGCAGCTAGCATGCAATCAGTAGCTCTGGGCTGATAGCTCAAATCTTGGGTCTTTGAGGACTGCTAGAAGACTCTCTAGGGATTCATAATCAGTCACTTGAATCCTACGTGTGACTTGACATTCTAGCGAGGAAGAGTGCACTTGGTAGTTTTGTCAGCTAAGCAATGGGAGAAAATGAGAGAATTTGGATTCCCAGAGAGGCTTTGCTCCTGTGCTTTGTTTCTTAAGGCATCATAGGGAGTCCCATGTTTTTTTGGTATGCCATGTTGAAAGTTCAGTATTATTTGACTTAGTTGATTTAACAGTAGGGTTTATTGCTCCTCTCTTTTCCTTTCCCTGCTTCCTTTTTAGTTTCTTTAAAAGGGGTGTGTGATTCTCAGCAGCCCTGACAATATGTGGATAACAATTCAGGTTGTCTCCCTCCAGGTGACCCCAGGAGATTTTCCACTATTATGGTTGATCTCCAGATGACCAATCAGTTCCCGTGGAGAAAATGGATGCTTTGGAGGGCACCTTGCTGAGGAACAAGATCACTTTCTTGCAGGAGACTTCTTTACATTTGTACCGGGCCCTTCAGGTTGTTGTGTTTTTTTTAAAAAAAAAACAACTTCTGAGATAACTTACAAAGATGCTGGTTGGAAATTAACTAAATCTTCTTGTCCTGAGTCCCCCCAGTTTATCTTTCTGTGTTAGACAGAAGGAACTCTATTATACCTCTCCTCTTATGCAGGTGGGTATTTTTTGCAAACGAATACAGTAGGGGGCAGTGGAGTTCAGGGGCAGGCACAGTTGTGAACGGGGTGACCCTGCAATGTATCTTCCATGTGACCCTAGGGAATGGCTCCCGGGGCTTCAGCCCCCTGGTGCCCCCTTAGCTATTTCAGTAGTGGGGGAGGAGGTAGGTAGGTGGGTGACAGGGAGGCCACTAGAAGAAGCCTTGTTTTTGCAGCTTCTCTTTCTGTGTTAGATTGAGTGGATAAAGTGGGGGGACCCACTTTATTGTCACTTGCTGCCCACAGATCAGAGAAGTCTGTTGTTGTAGGAGGGCCTGAACTACAGATAGCCCTGCAGAGCCCTCTGGCTGCATTAATTCTGATCCATGATTCAGTGGTGCTAGATGTAGGAGCAGAGGCAGAGCTACCAGGGGGTTGGTAAGGCGCATTCCTCTGGACATGCACCTAGGGTGGGTGGAAAATTGCCCCCTGCCCCCCTACACACAGTGCAAGCTGGAGAAGCAGCCTGTTCCCTTGAGGCCCCAAGGTCTCATGGGAAGTATAGTTCCCACCAGGCTGTTTTCAGCCTGAAGGGAACAGGCCGCTTTTCCAGGCTGAACTAAGGTAAGTGGGGGGGGGGGGTGGCAGGGCATCGTGGAGGGGGGGCAGAAAACATAGAATGCACACCGGGTGCAGTATGGCCCAGCTATGCCTCTCTAGGAGGGAATGAAAAGGGAATGCATGGAAGAATTCTTACCAGCATACATATGGGGCAGGAACTGGGAGATCAGATGCTTCTGGTACCAAGATGGCTCTCCCGGCCACTCCCGTCGGATGAGCCGCTCAGCATCACTCTTCTGTATCCTCTCTGGTCCTGACATGGCTGTCCTGTGCTTATCTGTTTGACTGTCCACCTGGCGGGATGTGGGCATGCATTTGGAGAGGCCAGTGGCTACGAGGGCGGCCAGCAGCAGGCAAGCAAACACCTTGGGATGCATGTCTAGGCAGAGACAAAGATGAGGAGCTTTTTGTGCAGTTTCTGGCAATGCTCCTCCTACCCACCATCCACAGCCTCACCAATATCCTTCCATACTCAGACTCATTCATCAACAAGTGTAACAATGGCAAAAAGGATAAGGAGATGTATAACAAAATTAACCCATGAAGATTAGACAGGCTTTGTACTGAAAAGATATATGAAGGATAGCATCCATTTAGTAGCTGCTGCAATAGAATGGGGGGGGGGGGGACGTTATTTTTTTAAAATGCAGAAAAAGTATTTAATAATATAGCCCGGTCTTGGACATTTAAATTGTGGTTCAAGATTTATGAACTGGATTCAAACTATTTCTACAAAACAACATGTGAAGATCTTAATGAATGGAGTCCTAAAAGGTGGATTTCAATTTGAAAAAAAAAACCACATGCCAAGAATGTCCATTATCTCCAATGTTATTCATTCTTATACTAGAAGTATTGGCTGCTATGATCAGACAAGCTTCTAAAATTAAAGGATTAAACAGGGACTTAGAAGAGTTTAAAATGCAAAGCTATGCTGATGACATGGCACTGACAATTTAAATCTCACAATATATAATGGAATATATGCAATATATAATGGAACACATTGAAAAATTCAGATCCCTTTGGGGCTACAAAATTGATAGGAAGGAGACTGAAATAATTATTAAATTCTTAAAACTGGAAGAAGATGTTAGTAGGATTACAGGTTGTAAATCAAATATTTGGAAATAAACCTGACTGAATAAAGCGACAAACTGTTTAAAGATAATGATAAAATTAAATGGATAAAGATACAAAGGAATTGTAAAGATAATACACACTAAAAATGTCATGGCTAGGAAGAATTTACATGGCAAAAATAAATGTCATGCCAAAATTATTATTTTTTCAATCCAAATGTTATATACAAGAAAAATCCCTGAAGGAATGGCAAAAACAGATTAATAAGTTTACATAGAATAGCAAAAAGCCAAGAATCAGATTAAAGTTTTACAAGGTGAGAAAGAGAGAGGAGGCTAGCAGCACCTACTATTAAATTATATTATCAAACAACTGGTCTGGTTTGGATTGCGGATTGGATTAGAAACCCAGACCTATAATAAAATCAGAAATGGCAGATCCAGAAGAAGGATTATATAATTGCTTATAGATAGAAAAATTAATGAAAAGAACATAGTAAAAATGGAAGCCATGCAATCAGAGATTTTTAGAATTTGGGAAGCTATACGCAAAAGAATTAACCCTCCACTAATGTCACCTATAGAAGCTTATTATGAGAAGAATGTGATGAAAAATACTGATTTTATAACATATCAAAGTATGAAAGACATTCAATGAGAAATTAAGCCTTGGCAAAAAATAAATATTTTGACTGGTTTCAAGACTAAGAGAAAGCACTGGCAACTTGAGATATTTTTGTTAGTGTTGCCTGGGAATAAGAACATAAGAAAGAGCCTGCTGGATCAGACCAGAGTCCATCTAGTCCAGCTGGAATTACAGCTCATCTCCAGACTACAGAGACATCTGGCATCCCTAAAACTAAATATCTATAGGCTTTTTAAAAAAAACTGTTTTGTTTAAGGGTCCAAGTGGGTATCAGTATTTAGAAATAACAAAAATTTTCCAGATTCCCTCAACATTCTCTTGAAGTCTAACAATTCCCTCTTCTTATCGGGTATAAAAATTGGAACAGATAGATACACTCCCCAGTGTATCAGATGAAGTGAACTCTGACTCACAAAAACTAATGTTGGGGACATGCTGTCCAGGTGCAGCTAGATTCCTGCTGTATTCAGAAACGATTAAAAAAACAGTTAAGCATTTTTGTTTTAAAAAGGAGAAAAGGATATGTGCTAAGCATGGAAGGCAGAGAGAATCTGCCAGAAGAAAGTGCAGCTCATCCATCTAAACCTCAAAAGCAATTTTTGATCACACTGCAAAAGAAGAAGAAAAGGAGGAGAAGAAGAAAACAAAGAAGAAGAAAACAAAGATGATGAAGAAGAATGCAACTTACAATAAGAACATAAGAACAAGCCTGCTGGATCAGACCAGAGTCCATCTAGTCCAGCACTCTGCTACTCACAGTCACCCAAACTAACATGGGGAAAGTGGAGCAAACACAAAGGGGACATGATTTGGGATACAGAAGGAAGATGTTTTCTTGGCTTGTGCTAATCACGCTACCCCGAAGGTTCCATACCTGTCGGACTCGTCCAGCAAAGTTCTGCTGTCTCAACAGGATTCTCCCTTCTCTGCTTCTCCTCACAAAGCAAGCTTCCTTTTTAAAGGGGGGTTTGCTCCACCCCTTACGAAGAGCCCCCCCCCCACGCATAGTGTCCTTACCATTTTTATGGCATTTGGTCACCTCAATAGTTAACACTCCCCACCCCCTTTCTCTTTGCTGCATTGATCGGCTTGAAAGTGGCTGGCTACCTTCGGCAGTTTAAAACACAGCCATTAACCGCCCTGAACTGATAATCTAAATTACTGTCCTCGGCAACAAAAGCGAGCAGCCCTTCTTGAGTTGACCTGCCAGCTCACTTCCCTCCTTTCCTGCAAACCTCTCCTGTTTTCTGCCTCTGGCTAGCTTAGGGCAGATTGTTCTTCCCTAAACATACCTATTTCAGGGAAGGGCTATGGGTCAGAGGGGGGGCCGGGGGAGAAGAAAAGTTTTGGATTTATATCGCATCTTTCTCTCCTGTAAGGAGACTTGTGGCTTACCAGCTCCTTTCCCTTCCTCTCCCCATAACAGACACCTTGTGAGGGAGGAGGGGCTGAGAGAGTTCTGAGAGAACTGTGACTGGCCCAAGGTCACCCGGCAGGCTTCATGTGGAAGAGCAAGGAAAGAAATTCAGTTCATCAGTTAAGAGTCTGCCACTCATGGAGGACTGGGGAATCAAACCTGGTTCTCCAGATTAGAATCCACCTGCTCTTAACCACTTACACCGCGCTGGGATGCAGAAAGTCCCAGGTAACTGCCCCTATCAGTTAAGCCATCTTGGGTAGCTCAGAATGGGAAAGGTCTTTCTCTGTCTGGGATCTTGAACAGCTATTGCCAATCAGTGTGGATCTACTGAATACAAGCAACTAATAGCTTGTCTCAAAATAAGGTCCTCTTGAGCAGCAAGGAGAAAGGGGAAGAAGAAGAGTTTGGATATTTTATACCCTAACTTTCCTGAAAGGAAACTCAAGGCAGATTACAAACTCCTTTCCCTTCCTCTCCCTACAACAGATACCTTGTAAGACAGGTGGGGATGCGAGAGTTCTGAGAGAACTGTGACTAGCCCAAGGTCATCCAGCAGGAATGTGGAGGAGCGGAGAAACAAATCTGATTCATTAGTTAAGACTCCACTGCTTATGTGGATGAGCAGGGAATCAAACCCGGTTCTCTAGATCAGAGTCCACTCTTAACCACCACACCACACTGGCTCTCCTGCACTTACCTGAATAATAGGATCTTGCCTCTCCCCCAATGAATCCACATTGGGTGCAAGTCAATTTGAATTACTTTGAAGAGAGTGAGGTTCATTAAATGATTTTTGGATGCACACCCAAATTACAGCCACTTGGATCATGCAGGTCTCTCAGAATGAAACCAGTGGTGACAATATTACCGAAGCTAGTCCCATGTGTTCAGTATTTCTGAGCATGATCAGGCCAAACAGGAAAGGCAAAGGTAACATGCCATGATTTATTTCCCATTTTCAGATTGGCAGTGGGTACCTGTCTGCCATGAACATCCATACCTATGGCAAATTAGGTATGAGTCTTGATTTTAAATGTTATTGTGGTATTGCTTTCAACTGGTTTTAAGTCTTCTGGCTTGCCTGCCTATATAAGCCAAGGGGGACAACAGGTTTCTACTCCTTCCTCTCTGCTAGCTGAGTTAATTCTTTTCAAGCATCTTGGTCCTCCTGTTCATTCCAATCCATCTTCTCTTCCTTTGCTGTCTCTAGTCCACGTTAATCTGCCACTCTTCTTTACAAACCCAGGATTTCCACCTCTTATCTCTCACTTGCATCCGTTTTCTTGACAACCTCATCTCAGGAATGCTACCAGATTGCCACTCACCTTTGCCTTGTAACATCATTCTCAATAAATGTTTGAAGACTCCTGTCTTCTCCAATGAATATGTTTCGTTTTATTTGTTGGGATTCTGCAAGTGTCTGTCACAACTCAGTTATAAAAGGGTTAACTGTTTGTATGTAAACAAGTTGTTTTTGACCTGATCAGTTGATTAGCTATTGGTCAGTCAGACAGCCATCGCTTACATGTCAGTGCAGAGGCGTAGCTAGGGAAAATGGTGCCCGGGGCAAAATCTGGGTTTTGCGCCCCCCCCCCCCCCCGTCCCGCCGTATGGGCAGCTGCCCTTTACCACTACCAAAGAACGATTTTTTGCACCAGTTAATCTCAAAATCACCACCACGTTATAGAACATGCTTGTTTGGCCCGCCCAACGGATTCAACTGGTTGTGGTGGGTTTTCTGGGCTGTGTGGCCTTGGTCTGGTGGATCTTGCTCCTAACGTTTCGCCTGCATCTGTGGCTGGCATTTTCAGAGGTGTATCACAGAGGGAAGTCTGTTACTGAACACAGTGTATAACAAACTTCCCTCTGTGATACCCCTCTGAAGATGCCAGCCACAGACGCAGGCGAAACGTTAGGAACAAGATCCACTAGACAATGACCACACAGCCATTGGCGGCCAGGTCACCCCCCTCCCAAACGGCAGATACTCCCCCATGCACGGATCCCAGCCCAAGAAGGCTGCCCTGCGCCTGCCCTGCCCCCAGCTGCCCTGGGGGGTGTTTGGCTCGCCCAACGGGCAGCAGCAGCTTCTGCAGCCCTCCTTCCCTCCATGGCAGAGCTAAGAGTTTCCCACCTCTGCCATAGCGGGAAAGAGGCTCCAGAAGCTGCCGCTGCCCATCGGGTGGGCCAAATGCCCCTCAGAGCAGCCGGGGACGGGGAGACCGGCGCACAGGCCACCTCCTACAAAATGGCGGATCCCCCCTCTTGGATCCCAACCAAAGAAGGCCGCCCACCAGGCACTTGGCCAGCCAGCCTGTTTTGCTTACCTGTAGATGTTTGTTGTCCCTCGGTGCAAGCAGGCTTCGCTTCAGGAAATGACTTCATTTAGTGCAGCCTTTCCCTTCTCTTCTCACTGTCTGCTGGGTCCTTTTTGGCGCCTGCACAAAGTATCCGCCTGCCCCCTCTTCCTCTCCTTCTCCTCCCCGCCCCTCCAGGCAGCCTGAGCATGCCCACCAGGAGGCCTGCTTTGGCGGCACGTCCGCCCAGGCAAGCCCAGGCATGCCGAGGCACACAGGCAGCAGCAGGCCAGGCAGGAAGTGTGGGGGACAATTTTGCGCCCCGTGTGACTCCACGGGGTCGCGCCCGGGTCAAGTGTCCCCGTGGGCCCTACGCCCCTGTGTCAGTGAGCACATACATCTGAAATTATACTCTGTTTCTTTGTTTGAGCAGACACGACACCACCATCATCACCATGACCGTGAGACATCAGATAGGTAGTACGATGTAACCAAACATACGTTAATGTAGATGTGTAACAGAAAAGAAATGATTTTTTTATTTATCTCCATGTAACCCTCCCTTATATTTAGTAAACTCATTTATAAAAAGCAACTGAGAATCTGTCTCTTCTGTTCTACTCTGCTACACACACACACCCCTACCTCTACCTGGAGGTTGCCAGTAGTAGTAGTAGAAAGATATCAGGCATACTGGCAGCATGACCAGAGGACCAGCTGGAGGTTAGCAGGCCGAGCTTCTTTATATGGACTGTGGGCACATCTCCTAGGTACAACCCTTGTTTACATATTTTGTCTTAATCTGAAGGGTAGCTGTGTGGGGTTCCTCAAGGCTCAGCAATAGAACACTGCACACAGAAGGTCCCACATTGTGTTCACGCCATTTTTACTTAGCTGGATCACAGGAACAGTTGTTAGGAAAGGCCTTTCTCTTCTGTAGACCTTGAAGACCCAGTTCCAGGCAGAGCAGATAGATAGACTAATGGTCTGAGATGAAATAATGCACATTGAAGAACTAGATTTGATCCAGATTCCCACACTGTGGCCTGCACAAGTTACTCTTCATTTTTTCTCCGTGCATGGGCCTGTGACATGATATTTCCATCCCATCTCCTTTTAGGTCAGTAATACGTGCAACAGTCCACCAAGATTTGTTTTTTTAAAAACAGACTTTCTTAAGAATGATTGGCAGTGGAGCAGCGAAAGAAAACAGCTGGCCGATGGGGAAACAGCTGTTTTGCTGCTATCAAGGGATGGTTCAGTAATCAGCTCTTTCCAACAGGAACGCAAACATTTTATTCTGCCATTATTGGAAGATCAGAAGGACATGCCCCCCCCCCCCCCGGCTAAATTTGATGGCACTTGATTTATCACTTTCTACTTAGATGACTATTTTCATTAAACATAAGTCTTCTAGGGGGAAAGCCAGCGGGCTGCCAGCCCCCACCCCTTCCAAGTGAGGCTGTGCCTCCAACTGATGAGTAATTACAATTTGACAATGAAAATTTTTTCTTACATTACCAGATGATCATAACATGTTCCACGTACGCTAGCCTCTACCACAGTATCTGCCATTAAAGCTACCTTTTGTGCAATAGTCCAGGGACAACCGCTGATCCTGTGTAAACAGACATCTCAGCAGAAGTGTACTCTGTGGCACAGATTATGTACAGCTCTCAGAACTTGTTTGTAGGAACCAAGCCAATGATGTTTTTCCATGGACTAAAGTCTTTTCCATCTTCACATGCCTGGCATGGGGCAAGTAGCATCTATAGCATTGGAAAGACACCATCTTCACCCAAGTGCCCCAAGTATCAAGATGGCAGTGCATGAGCTATAGGGGATACAGAGGTTGTTACTTGTGCAGACACCTTGCACACATTGTATAGTTGGTATTTGTTTGTTCATTTTTGCGTGTACAGCTCTGCTGCACTTCCAGATCCATACCCTAGTCTTTAAAGGTCACAAAGACATTTTGGGGTGCGGGAGAGTAGTAATGGCTTTTGCTTTTCAGCAGCATGTGCAGATGGCACCCTCCCTCATGAGCACACTGGGGAGCAACAGCATCAACGAGGACTGATGACTGAGAGCAGAAGGAATTCTAGTCGATAATGGGTTTTTCTGCACTCTCATTTTCCTTCCTTGTAAGTTCCTAATTTTTTGGTGGGGGGAGGGGGTCTGTTCTGCACATGTTTTGTTCCCTAGTGGTTGATTTGATATCACACAGGTTTACATACAGATCTCCCTGCAGATTTAATCAGCAGGGTTTTTTGATGGATGTAAACCTGGTGAGATATTGAATTGACCACTAGAGGGAGCAAACTACAAGTGGAACAGAAACATTCCCTCACCCCCCAAAGAGTTAGGAACCTACAAGTGAGGAAAGCGAGAATGTGGAATAGCCCAATATCACTGAGTCAGGTCCAAAAGAAGTCCTAGAGCTGAACTCTGCCCTGTCTTAGTTCAGTTATTCCCCTGCTTTTCCAGTAGAGCAAGGGAACTGCCATGTCATGGAAAAATGTTCAGGCATGCTGCCATCTAGTCCATAGGCCAGGGGGCACTGAGCCCATACTTACAAAATTGCTAGCTGTTGTACACACAGCTGCTGGGGGTCAAAGCCTCTGCCATAAAATGAAAGGGGGGGGGAGTACATCAGAACAAACTCATATTAAATAAGAACAAACCTGAAAAGGCACCATGATGTGGAAAATAGCTAGAAATCAGCTGTTTCAAAACACACATTCCTTGATCATGGTTTGGGGCCCTATGAACCACTTTTTGATTTGCTTGCTTTTCGTGGACCATATTCTAAAACTTTGTCAGGCCTTCATGTGAGAGAAGGTATGAAAGGTCCTACGCATGTCCCTTTGCTTTCTACGATACTCAAAGGTTCCTCACTGGGTTTCATTTATCCCATTTTTGAAGTTTCCACTGCCAGCATCCAAGTCAGACCTGAAGATCTGCCAGAATTACAGCTCATATCCAGACTACAGAAATCAGTTCGAGGGAAGAAAATGACAGCTTTGCAAAGTAGACTCTGGCATTTGTACCCCACTGTATAGGTTTCATCCCCACAATCCCTGGGAGTTTTCCCATCTGGATTTAGCAAGCATCCCCATCATGTCCCACTGGTGACCAGGAGGGACTTGACAACCTTATTCCACTTCCACTGCTGAAATAAAAGTTTTTCAGCACACACTTTAAAATGGAAAAGCCTGGGGCAAAAATTTCTAAGAAATCTCTTTCACTATTAAGCATTATTTTCACCATGGTCTCAGGGACCAGAAGGAACGGGTGCCAAACCACAGCTGAAGAAACAATGGTGTTGGATTCCACCAGCTTTTCCACTGATTCAAAAAGGAAGGGATGGGATTAATTACCAAAATGTTTATGATAGAGACAGTAGCAGATTCAGTGGTGTGAAAACGGTATAAACCCTTTTGCACCGTTTTCAACCATTTTACATCGTTTTCACACCGCTGTTTTTGGCCCATGCGGAATCCACTTATGAGACTGATGTGGAATGGAGATTGCAATAAAGGAGGAGAACTGAGCATGATTGAGGGCGTTTCCCCACTTGCCATGACCCCCCTATGCAGCACGCTACTCTTTTTAAAAAACAGTTTATTATAATAAATTCATACAGACATACATAATACCCTTACCCACATTCCCTTACATTCATTACATTCACATTACATAAAACCATCACCCCACCCTTAGTGCCTTTGACTTCCGCTTGGAATCAATTCTTCTTCTGATGTCATTTATCTGATATATAATTCTACGTTAATCCAATACTTTCATTAACATTGCAGGCATAACAAAAATGATTTATAATCTTCATTTTTCCTTAAGAAATTAATCACTGGTTCCCAAATTAATATAAATTCATCAATTGTACTCGTACTTAGCAGTTTAGATAACTTGTCATAGGAGGCAAATTCCAAAAGTTGGTTCATCCAGTTTTCTGTTGTTGGTACTGTGGAACTCTTCCATTTTTTTGCAAATTGGATTCTCCCAGCGACTGACATATATAAAAATAGTGTTTCAGTCTTTTTTTCCATTTTTTTCTATAATATTTAAGAGAAATAACTCTGGTTTAAAGGGTATTTCTATACACAAGATCTTTATAATTAAACAATATATGTTATACCAATATTTTTGGGCTTTCTCACAATTCCACCATAAATGCATAAAGGTACCTTTTTGGCTATCACATTTCCAACATTTATCCGAGCAAGTATTATACATTTTTGCCAATTTGCTTGGGTACAAATACCACCGGTGGAAGATCTTAAAGTAGTTTTCTTTTAATCTTATTGCTTTGGTAAATTTTTGTTTCATAACCCAAACATTTCCCCAAGTCTCCAGTGGTATTTCTCTATGTAAATCTTGTACCCATTTGACCATTACAGTTTTTACTTGTTCATCAAATGAATCCATTTGCAAAATATCTTGGTATAGTTTACCAATGGTCCCAGCCTCCTGTTCTTTTAGACACTTCCATATTTTTGAATCTTCCATCTCAAATCCTATTTTCTTATCTACATTATATTTTGATTTAATTTAAACATATGTATACCATGGACATACTTGTTGATTTATTCTTATTTCATCTCTTTCTTTTAGGGTTATCTCACCATTAACTTTAGTTAGTAAATTTTATACCTCAGCATATCTATATCACCTTCATATGTTGCATTTATCAAAGAAGCTTCATACGGGGATATCCATATTGGCGTTTTTCTTATATTTTTCTTTTTATAGTCTTCCCAAGTTTTAAAGATTGCCTTTCTTATTATATGGTTTGTGAATAGTTTAAATTCTTTCCCTTGGGATGACCAAATATAGAAGTGCCATCCGAATGTTAGATCAAACCCTTCTAGATTCAATAATTCTTTGTTTTCTAATATCATCCATTCACGAAACCAGGTCAGTCCCGCTGCTTTGTAATATAACTCCAGATTTGGAAAACCTAGTCCTCCTCTGCTAACGTGATCGCACAATACCTTATAATTAATTCTATGTATTTTTCCCCCATATGAAAGTTAACAAATCTTTTCTGCATTTTTCAAAAAAATTCTTTGGTATCAAGACTTGTAGATTTTGGAATAGAAAATTCATTTTTGCAAGTACATACATCTTGATCAACGCTATTTTGCCTAGAAGAGAAAGTTTTAGACTTTTCCATATATTTAGTTTTTCTTGTATATGTTTCCATTGTAGTTCATAGTTATTGTTGAAAAGAGACATATTACTTTTGGCCAATATTATTCCTAAATATTTAGTTTTTTTCACCAGTTCAAATTGTAATCTTTGCGAGATTTCTATTTCCTTATCTTTGTTTATATTAAATAACATTAATTTTGTTTTATTTTTATTTACCTTTAAGCTGGATATTTCACTAAATTCATTTATTTCTTTTTTAAAGGCATCTATCACTTTATTAGAGGGTTCTAAAAAAATAACCAGATGATCGGCATATGCTTTGATCTTATATTGCCATTTCTTGATTTTAATGCCTCGAATTTCCTTATTATTATTAATTTTTAATATGAATGATTCCAATGCCAAAATAAAGAGGAGAGGGGACAAGGGGCAACCTTGCCTTGAACCACTTGTTATTTCAAATCTGTTGGATAGTTGACCATTAATTTTAAGCCTTGCTGTTTGCTCTTGATAAATCACTTTTATCCATTTCTCAAATTTGTCGCCTATTTCAATTGATTTTAAGACAGTTAGCATATATTGCCAATTTAGGCTATCAAATGCCTTTTCCAGATCAACGTATATGATCGCTGCCTGTTGGTCTAATTTTTTATATAATAATTCTATAATGTTAATAATTGTTCTGATGTTTGTTCTTATATATCTGTTAGGCAGAAAACCATTTTGGTCTCCACCAATAAGTTTAGTTAGTACTGTTTTTAACCTATTCAATATAATTGCAGCAAACAGTCATTTCTGGCGCGCGCCTGGGCTTCTGCGCGGGGTCATCAAAAGGCTCCGTTTTGAAGAGCGCCAGGAATGATGCGCGCTGAGGGGGCGCGACAGCGGCAGCATCGGGGCAGCTTGCATTGTCGCTGCCCCTGTAGTGGGGAGTGCCGGGGGACCCCGCGCTACTTGGCTACAGTAGCGCGCAGCAGAAGGTAAGTGGGGAAACGCCCTTAGTTAAAAAGTGGGCTGCATCCAACCAGTCTAGGCTTTGTATGTAGGATGCTTGTAAGAATTCCTTAAGCATCAGGTGATACAAAGCATAGGTAAGGTGCACCCTCTAGTATTCAAACAGCAGAACTGCAACCATTTAATTTATACAGAAGAAGAGTTTGGACCTGTATCCTACCTTCATTGGTGTATCTGCAATGGGGACGGGGGGTCAAATGTCCCTGGGCGCAACGGCAGGGGGTGCAAAATTGCCCCCATCCCCTCCTCCCCCACGACACCCGTTGAAGCTGACCCCCATATTTGAGGGCCTGGGGGGGGCGCTCCGATGGGCACCACTGCAGTGCCTATCTGAGCCGCACCTGCCCCCACCCCTGAGCATGGGGGGAGGGGGCAGGAGGGTGCTCGGGGCAGGTATTGTCCCCGGGCGCCATTTCCCCCTGATATGCCTCTGCCACCTGTCTGTCTTGTAAGGAGTCTCAGAGCAGCTTACAAACTCCTTCTGTTTCTCTCCCCAGATCAGACACCATGTGAAGTAGGTGGAGCTAAGATAGTTCTGAAGAACTGTGATTGGTTCAAGGTCACCCAGAAGACTTCATGTGGATGAGTGGGGAAACAAAATCCAGTTCACCAGATTAGAGTCTGCTGTTCTTAACCACTGTATCACGCTTGAATGACAGCAGAAGAGACTTGGCCAGGAAGAGCAGAGTGACCTGCTGGTGTTCATTTTGGAGGGCTTTTCTCAAAGCCACAGCTTTTAAAACAGTGTATTTTAACAGGGGTTATCTCTTTTTCTCCTTGTAAGGCTGCTGAATCTGGAAGGTGGGGCTTAACAGAGGTTAAAAGAGTTCATCTCTTG